>NC_067285.1:71985341-72325341 GCF_020740795.1 Apus apus
GATTTTCAGTGTCTGGGTTGCATATTGAAATATCACAGTCAGAAGAAATCAGTTGTCACTGGTATAAGCACTTTTGTAGGAGAAAGGCATTGGCATGACACAGATGTATCATGTAGGCACAGCAGAATCTAATCAGAACTTGGAATGGTTAAAGCATTTTTCACTCCTAAAGCTAGAAGCTCTTATAATTAACATTTTCTCCTAACTATAATTTATCCTATGGAGTGTGTGAAGAAAGGAAAAAATCCATCATAAATTCTGATCAAATTCTTGTTTGCAAGTAGAGTTTTCAGATCAAAGTCTATCATTCCAATCTCTTCACAACATAATTGAATTAGTATTTACTCATTTTAGAAAAAAAAAAAAAATTAAAAATTACCTCCATTTCTCTTAAGACTTGTCCCATATCTTATTTCTGAGTAATTATTCCATTTTAAATAGAGAAAAATATATTATATATATTAATAGGAAAACAAATGTTAAATGTAAATAAATTAAATATAGATACTAAGATATTTATTTCATTATAATAATCACAGGATAAATTATGTACATGATTTTAAGTACTGGCCTACTCTCATTCCTTACAAAAGGAATTTCACTTCTTTGGACATAAAATCATGAGTGATAAAAACTTCTGCAAACCACATTCACATGCATGCTTGTCTAAATCATCTATTCTGCGGTTAGTTTACTGAATGTCTCTTACAAATTTCTAAGTGTTCACTGATCATATAAACTATTAGAATACAATATACATACATAACATTTGTCCTATATATTTTACTGTCATTTAAGCTTTCTCTCAGTTGCCTTAAGGTATCAATCAATTTCCCCTCTCCCCCTGAACTCATTGTTTTCTCTTTAAGAAAGGCAAACAAGTAAACAGAAAGAATCTGACATATG
The DNA here is from genome assembly GCF_020740795.1 of Apus apus. Classification (NCBI taxonomy): domain Eukaryota; kingdom Metazoa; phylum Chordata; class Aves; order Apodiformes; family Apodidae; genus Apus; species Apus apus. Next base: position 71,986,248 of record NC_067285.1, read on the forward strand.
CATTATTCAGTCGGCTTACTGTTATTTTTTAAGTGGTGCACTGAAATATGCACCACAGTGCATATCAAGGTTATAGCATCCAGTCAAAGAAAATACGTCTCTTAAGAACTACTGTTTCTTTCCCAGAGTTTCCATTAAGACCTTTCTTCACTTGAAAGAGTTTGCATTTCTAGATTTTATATTTTTAGTCTGATTACCTATACTTTTCCTAAAATTTAGGCAGATGAGCAATCAGTCTTAAGAAATCTGGCAGTATAGCATTCAGACACAACATGACACATCAGTGACTCAGTCTCTGAAGAGGCCTGGTCTTAAGTAGCTTGAAGGGTACCATTATAATATTAGTGTATCTATTAATCAACCAAATACATTGATTGAAAATACTGTGTGACCTTCAAGCTTTAGCACAAGTTAAATCAAGAATCTATATATTCAAGTGATATTCTCTGAAACTTCAGGACTGTAATATTAGCAGTTGATTAAAAAAGGAACGTCTAGAAATGTCAATGGAAATGTACTTGCTGGTTGTTCTGCTGGTTATTTTTTCTTTACAGTGCAATCACATAATGCATATTACTTATGGTGTACTTTCATTGCTCAGTTAAATGTGTCTGCACACGTAAATAGGCACGGGATGTGCATTATGGAATGGTGAAAAGAATATTGTATTTGCCAAGCTGAGCAAATATGAGTGCTATTCAGTGAGCTAAAGATGGCATGCATGTACAACTCACAAATTGTCAGCTGTCTGTCCCTAATTAAATTCAGCAAGCTCTCACAGCTTGGAAATGAAGGCTTGAACAGCTCCCAGTGTCAGGCCAATCATCTAAAAATCTAGCTCCTCTTCCCTCTTGTATCCAAAGTGTAAAAGAAAGATATTTATAGCCCAGTACTCAATGAGTCATTTATTGGAATAACTGCTAAGAAGGGAACTCTGGGAATTAAAAGCAGCATAAAGGACACTTTAACCATCTCCCCTCTTTGTACAAACTTAATCCTCCTACTTGTTTAACAGCCATAGAAAGCAGAATTTTCACTGAACAGAAATGTTTGCCATGGACTTATTTAGGATAACTTTTTGCACTGTCATCTAATATTGCATTTAGCATCAGTACCCTCCCCTTGTCTTCTGATAGGGTCATCATCACAGCCACAACATACTTTTACATCCATTAAAGAGCATCCAAACAGTTCCTCTGTCCTAGTAACTTGTCTTGCCCATCTGATCCACCACGTATTTAATGAACGTCTTCTATGATGTTCTGCAACTGTGTTCAGACAAGATAAGAGACAGTTACTTCTGGCAAGTGACTGATTCAAAACACAAGGAGTTAAAGATGTAGACAGGGCTAGTATGTAGGAGTTGCTTTTACACATAGTGAATTTTTTTGTGGTTGAAAATGTATACAGTCCTTTTGAGAAAGTGGTACGCCGTCATGTACACAAGAAAGGGTTCAAAGACTGCACCTACTGATATTAGTAAACAATAAAATATTACAAACATGGTTCAGGTCTCACACATTTGTGAGACAGATCAAAAGGCGCCATTCAGAGGAGGCTTTTTAATTCTTTGTCCAAAACACTAGCAGCAAGGTTATATCAAATTGATTTTCTTTTCCAAAACAAAAACAACTTCAAACAAAACAAGTTATACTGAAGTCCCACCCTTATTTTGAAGTCAAAAGAATTTAGGACATGCCTAAGATTTCTAAGCTTCCAGAAACTTACAGAACAAATCTGTACAGCACCATACAGATTTACCAGCTGAGGCTTAGATGCAATATAAACAGAGCTGCACCATCTTGTTTCCGAGCCAACCAGTTGAGAGATGGCACTCATTACCTCTCATGCAACACTATGAAAAGGTGCTCAAACTACATTTCCCATCAGCTACGGTGTCTTCCTTAGTACTGTCATTTCCAGGTTTAAAGTGGCTCAATGGGATCATCTCAAAACTTTCCACCTCTGCTGACTCAGGCATGTCCTTAGTCTTTGACATGCTGAAGACTCCTATTTACACAAGTGTTTGGGTTCCTAACTACATGGGCTAGCCAGAATTTCAGTACCTAATTACAAGAGAGCAATCCACAGCAAGCAAGGAAGCTTGCTTCCTATTTGGGCAGAGTAGAGCCTGGAGAACCTGAATTTTCCAGCATCCCTGCTGGTTACAAAGACCCTAGGCTCAGCCAACACAGCAGTCCATGGGACAGGTAAAGTGGCAGAGCATCAGGTGCCTCCCTCTTATGGGCCACCCCAGAGTCACAAACATGGGCTCTGGCTCCTCTGCTCTTCAGGAGGCTCAGTCTAGAAGGGCTGAGAGGTGCACAGCCTGCTTTGAGGCAACAGTGATCTCACAAAAGGCTAAAGGCAAAGGTCCAAATCCAGGACTCCCACCTCCCTTGCCAAATGTCATCAGCATTGCTCTTGTGTTTAGTTTTACCCTGTAGCCCATAAGTTTTTTCTTTCATTAAATGGGAATATAGATTCAGCAGAAATAACAGAGCAGCTTCACTCTGGTTTTTGCATTTAGCCTGGGGACTTAGGGCAGCATCAGAGAAGCAGGTAGATATGGAAACTGAAACCATTCATGTTTGGGAAGACGTGGGATCTAAGCTTTTATGATTTGATTGATGATTTTAGTTTAAAAATAATATAGCCATATCAGCATGGCCTGTTCCTAGGTAATAAACCCTACGTCTTGCCATAAAAGCTCAGATGTGGTGTTACAGTAATGTAGTTACACCATTTCAAGACCCAAACTACTGACTTCATGGCAGTTAGATGCTACCTCAGACCTAGCAGGCCTTTTTCCACCATGCTCCATCACCAAATGAATGGACATTATCAAGTAACTAAAACTGAAGACCCGATTCTGAACTCTTTCATGGATGTGGCCTTATAAAACTTCTGAAAATTTTCTGGTCCAGTTCAGTCTTTGGAGCTTACTTTTCATGAGCCTCATCAGTCAAACAAGGGATAATAAATATGTGATTGGTATCATATTAACTTAGAAGACTGACTTGAAAGTTCTTAAAATTTTTACTTTTCTTAAAATTTATTGACATTGCCAGAAATATTCTTTATATATGTCTGACAGTGGCAAAACAAGACGGGGGGGGGAGGCGGGGAAGTCTCCTGGGAAAAGGAGAAGATTCCTGGAAACAAAAGTAACACTCTTAAAACATATGACACTTTTAAGAATTAATTACTGTGAGGAGTTTGTGTGATAGTCTATTTATTCTTTATTTCATTTGCTTTCCAGAGACTCTGTAGTCTATAAAAGGACTGGAAATTCCTATAATGAATACTATAATGGAATTTATTATGCCAGCAGAATTAAGCTTGTGTCAACACTTCCATTATAAAATTTTGGTTTTAAGAGTTTGTAACTTGTCTCTACAAATCATGTATGCCCAGCTTTATTTCTGAATAAGTAATAATATTATTGTCTCACAGTATAATATTATTGCAGTGATACTACTGATTTTAACTGAACAAAGGTCTTAATTAACAAAAATGAAGGAGGGAAAATTACGTTACTGCTTTATTACCAAACTGTTTATTTTTGCAACAGTGCATTTGATTTTTAAAACATAACACTGGTTTGGACTTTTTTTTTGTTTGTTTTGTTTGCTTTCATTATTTAATGGACCACCACTCAGATTCTTTCAGTGGAAGACTAGCTTGTTTTTTAGTTATGGGGTTTTTGTTTTTCCAAAACCATGTCCGTTACAAAATTATGTTTCAGTCCCAATTTTAAAAAACAAGACTCTACAATTAGTGTGGGGGATGAAGGAGAAAATGGTCCTCATATAGTTGCAGAAGCAGATTAAATGGCATGAATGGAATGAAAGTGAAAGTACCATCCTTTCTCCTACCTCATGTGCCTTCTATTCAGCACAACAGCAAATCTGACACTGCACAGGAATAAAGCAATCTTCAAAGCTTTTGAGTTAATACCTGCTAGATTTATGGATTTACTTCAGAAACCCTAACTTTGAAAGGAGAGAAGAAATCAGGTGCTGTACAAGTATAAAGTCTATGGTAATTAGACTGGGGGTAGGGAGCAGCTTTCCTGTTGTCACTGAGTGTAAAATATATACCACTGAAGGCTTCTATATGTGAGACATGACTTTCCATGTAATTTGAAGTCTTACCACACATTATTTTGCTAATATTCACATGCTTTTTATTTTCATGAAAATACCAACATGGTAGGCATGACAGCATAGCAAATTAATAACAATTTTCAATTGAGCAAATTAATAAAAATTACACCGAAGAATATGTGGTAGGAAGACAATTTAATCTAAAAGGTAACAGCTGAAACAGCTGAAACCTGCAACTGGGAATTTTTTTACATTACATGAACAAATTTTAGCCTATGAATGCAGAAATAAAGAGTTGTAGATATATATGAAGCAGTATCAATTTTCATTTTGAAACATCAATACTAGACACCAGATATTTTCAATAAGCCAGTGCCAATCTGGAGTTACATTACCAATTTCACGTTATATTTAAACTCAGTGTAGTTTTAGGCCTTTTTTTAATTACACCAATTTAGATAATCAGTCTCAAATTTTATATTCTTACTAATAAGTTTTTGCATTTTTAGCTGCCAAAAGGAGTATGGATTGGCATTACTTGCAATATGAGTGAGGAAGGAGAAATAGATATTCAGGAAAGCGTTTGGATACTATAGATGCTTTAGATTGGAAAGAAGCATTTCTCATGTCTATAAAGAAGACTAAGAAGTATAAAGTTCTAGTTACTTCAGGAACAGTCCTTAAAACCAGAAAGAAGTACCACTATAAAATTTAGCCAAAATTTAAAATGGCTGCTAATGAAATATTGAGCATGGATTTCTAATACATAAAAGGCATGGCAAAGCGGATGAAAGACATCTGATCTGGCTTTTTTCAGGATTATGAGCAATGATCAGATGAGAAAAACAACACATTTCAATCTGATTAACCCCCACCTGTCCAACTAATCCACAGATAGTAAAATGGTTTCCTTATTATCCTTCCAGCTGGAGGTAGCAAAAAACAACTGCAAGAAAGACACAACCACTGAAAGAACAGTTGTTCCTGAAGTCCTTTTTTTTCTGGTAATTCATGCTGTAAAACCAAATAATTGCTGGTCTATGTGTCTGAAGCAGTGGAGAGACAGACAAAAACACGAATTATGGAAAACATGGTTATCTTTAAAAGGCACATCACTAGTCCTGCCTATTTGGGAAGGAAGTTGCATTAATAAAGATGTATAAAAAGCCCCAAACAACAACCAAAACAATGAAATATTATATTTCTGTTTTAATGCAGGCCTACAAGAAAGCAGAAGCTTCAACATTATGAATGCTGCATGCCTTATCCCACTACTTTGTGGAATAATTACCTAGGTGAACCACAGTCCTCCCCTTATGTGGTAATGCAATTTCATGCCAAAAACTTCTGCAATTACATTTATTTTTCATTCTATATACCCTTGGGTTCATCTACATGGTATTATTCCGAACCATCTTATAACAAATAAAATTGTACTTAAAATTGCATTTTATGTTGCCTATTCAGAATTCAAGGTGCCTTGTAAAAAGAAGGTACTATCGCCTACATTCAACAGGGTAAACTAGAAAAAGGGAGAGTGGCTTCCTCAGCATTACATCAGGCTTCAGTGGCAGTGCTAAGAGTATGTTGATTTCTAATGCTGATTGATTACCAGCTTGAAGGAAGGGGAGAAGATGATGTTACCACGTTATAATAGCATAGAATGCTTATAATAGCACAGAATCTGTAGTTCAGAATTGCAGTCTCATCTTCTCTGTTTTCTTTTAATGCACGAAATCCTTAGTGTTCTGGTCTGAAAAAAGGAAGAGAAGCTTTCCAATGTAAACTGAAAGGGAAATTAATTATTATAAAATCTATTTATCTGTCAATTTCTGGACTATCACGAGACACAAAATGCACACACATTTTAGTTTAGAGTATGTTTCCATCATCGAAGAAAATTCAATTTTAAAATCACTTGGAGCTCATAATAATCCAACTGCAGCCATGGCAGAGGGTACATTAAACAAAAGTCCCTATTAATTTGGACAAGTCTCCCTATTCCATGATAGTAAGAAAAGATTACCTTTAAAAGGAACTCTTTGTGACAAATATTTATACTGGCACTTTTCCATCTTTCGTGCACATACACTTTTGAAGGAGCTATGCAGGTCTATCACAATGTAAACCATGTGATCTGCTGTACACAGTCTGTATGTTTAGGCAGTTACATACATTCCCACTTCAAAAGTGCACTCCTGCTCTTATCACTGTGCAGACACATCCATAGCACGCCATGTGGGAAACTGAGTAGCTGATAGGTGGTTTGATGGGACCTCACCTATTTCTTAAAAACAAGAAAAAAAAAAAAAAAAAAGAAAGAAACAAGAAAAGAACAAGAAAAGAAGGTGATCTGGACATCTGCACATCAGGTAAAATGTCAATATACAGACACAACAATAACATTAAGAAAGGAGATAGGTCACCAGCCTAGCTCTGCCAGATGGAAGGAGTGCATGGTAACAGCACTAACATTTCTCTTTGCTTCGGTGGTGTCCTACACCAGAGGTGAAGAGGTGCACGGGTCAGGCAGCACCGCACAACACACAGCTCTTCCCTCAGTGGTTCCCCTGTGTGCCTTTGTGGATCTGTTTACATTTGCTATTGGTTGAAAGAATCCATATTCATATGGCTGATACAACTAAACTGAAGCCAACATACCTGGAAATAGTCTTGTATTTTCTTTTAATGTCTCCTAAAAGGACAGAGGTATTAGGGAAACTAAGAAACAAATGAACAAAAAACCCCAAACAAACAAACAAAAAATATCCCCACAATAAACAACACAAAGTCTAAACGTTTTCCAACTGTAGGGAAAAAGCTGAATATTCCACAATAATTTAAAAAGTAATTCTAAAGATCTCTTGCAGAATGAATGCATCCCATTATTTTCCTGTTCTTCCCACATAAAACCATTTATTTCACCCATGGAAGGCACAGGAAAATGTTAACAGCTTTGCTTGAGCTCCAATTCAAAGAAAAAAATTAAACAGTAGAGAATTAAACATAATGCCTCTGATTACCAAAAATTCTACACCCACAATAAAAATTATATCAAGCACACCAGGCTAAGAGAACACCAAAGAACTTAGCAAACACATGACTAAACTTTCAAAGTAAAGATACTCTTGATTGCACAGTGGGTGAAGATTGCTAAGAGATGTATCCAAGCTAGTTTTTTTAAAAAGTAATTTTCTGCTCACTAGACTTGAGTCTCAAAGTACTCATGTCACATAAATGGAAATCACAGAAGCTCACTAAACCTGCAGAGATTCAGGATTTGGTGAAATAAATAGTAAGAGACCAGAGCTGAAGAAGACATGCTACAAGAATTAGGAAACAGCCAATATGTTAAAACATTTTTTTGTTATTAAAGCTAAATATTAGCCAGTTCATCAAGTTAGAGTAAACCTGTTTCACAGGCCTGATCCTGTTTTTATACATATTGTATCTTTTAAGCAAATGCTCCAACTCCTGAAGTCTTCCTCAGACACGTGCAGCCATAACAAGCTCTCGTCATGACAATCCTGAATAGCTTTGCAGAAAACAGCAGACAGCCTCTCCAAATCCCTGCTCCACCTTACAGTGTTTTCCTATGTGCTTTGCAGATGATTGGCAAAACACAACACAAAATGAGAATAGTTGGGAGTATTTGGTTCATTGAATGCATGACTCCTTCTAGCCTATTAAATACACATTCCACATTGAGCTTGAATCTGCTACAAAGGCTGTTCATTTTTAACTTGTTGCAATTCAGAAACCCAGAATACATCTTTTCAAGCCAAGGAAACAATACACTGGCCAGGCCTCCAAGAACTACAGCTTAATCTCTCCAAAATAAATCTGCTCACACAGGACAAAAGGTATCTCTCAGAGACTGTGAAAGCTTTATGTCTACAGACATCCTGAATACTGCCTTTGAAAACAGTCAGGTTTTGGCAACTGAACAAATTACCAATGGACAAATTAATATCCATTAGCTGAGTTATAACAGACCCTGGATTCACTTGTAGCCAGCACTGATGCAAAGTGCTTGGGCCACTATTATGTCTGAGGCATAATACCACTACTAACTGCAGCTCAGACTGATGAGGTACTCTTCTGATGGTGGGATGGCCAAGGCAGAAAAAACATACAACAAAAGCAAGAAAAGGACATGAAAATATTCTGACAAAACCTTATACTTCTTTTATTAATTGATAAAGGAACAATGATCAGAGAGAACTGTGGGTGCTGAGTTTCTTTCAACAGCCTCAGAGAAGCCCTACCTCACCACACATGCAAAAAACATGGCACAAGACAGCACATTTGGTGCCCAGGTGGGAAGTCACGGCAGATCTCTCACAGTACAGCATAGCACCCACCAAGACCTCTCTATCTGGGAGGACATATCCTAGCAAAGCCACTCAGTAATGTGCTTGACTTAGTGGCCTTTGTAAAGACTTTTACATAGGTGCAGGTGAGCCTCCTTCACCCTGTCAGTCAAGGTGCCCATTAACAGGCAGGTCTCTGACATGCTTCATTTTTAGCATCTTAGGCTGCCAGGCAGACTCAGAGCAGTGTAAAACTCATCTCCCTGCAACTGGGAGACACAATCTAGCCCTTCAGATTTCAGTACTCAATGAACACCACCATCAGTTCCTAAAAGCAGCCATCTTCGTTTGCAAACACCACCTGTCACCTTGCACTTAGTTTTGCCAGTCTTCCCATACCTAGGTCCCTTTTAAAATACATGTTTCTGCCCTGATTTTCCTTTTGCTCAAAGGGGAGATTTTCAAAGACAGCAATAAAGTCAGACTTCGCAACCCACTGGCTCCCAAGAGGTGGCAGATGCTAACCTTCAATTTTGTCCATAAAAGGAGTTTCTCTGGCTCTTTCATTTTTCATCTGTGGAGATCCTAAGCTTTTCTATTTGCATGAACTAATTGCTCTTCTCTTGCTTACTAATTCTATTGCTTAACAACACTGACATTGAGCCAAAACACCCCAAAAGACTGAATGTTTCCACTTTCTGGGGCCCATTAGCACAGCTTAAAAGCAGGAAGGAAATGCATAGGCTCAGCAGTTCAGACTCACTGCTTGTGTTGCAGAAGGGCATGTACAAAAAATAATATATTAGAGTGAATAAAGCTAAATATTAGATTATAGGATCCTTATTTTAATCTTCTTACATTTTCCTATGAGAGGGAATGAAATTAAAGTTTCAAGAGACAAAATAATCCTAGCAGTGGAATGGGAAGGAAGTCCCCTTTCTGCCAATTGGGAATGATTTCTCTAGCTGTTTTCCTGAAATGTAAAAATAAATCTGCCTGGCCTCTTCTCTTGCATTTAAATAAGAGTGGTTTCATGACCTCACTGCTTAAAACTGTCCCACAGGTGATAGAGAATAAATTTTTCATTGCAGCCATCACTTATAGCGACCTTCAAGGAGACTATGAGGGCAGCCAAAATTCCGAAATCCTTTAAGACTGCTTAAAATAGTTGAAAACTATGCTACCATATTTAAGGCAAAAGTTTTACTCCAATACTCAAAGTGATTTGACATGATTTGAGTGTGGTTAGCATAGCAGTGATATGTTAATGCAGGTACTTCATAGAGTAAATTATTTATATAGAGGATCTTGTTCACTGCTTTCATACTGGAAAGAATGCTGCACTTGCTGACTGAAATGCCACCCTGGAACATGGGTAAGGGAAACCTCAGCATTGCTTAAATAAATACCCTGTTGTTTCACATTCCCATAAGGAAAAAGAATTATAAGTATCAGGATAGTTTAACTAGCTCTTTGTTCTTTTTTTTTTTTTCCCCAGGAAGATACTAGGATGATGTCATCTGCCTTGACATAGTCTCTCAAACAGACTGACAAGGACAAACAGGTCTTCAAAGAAGTGGATCCTTTCCTCCGTTAACTCCCAAGGTCCTCTGCCCTGCATCCTGTGGGTTATCACCGTCCTGTGTGGCACCATTCCTGGCATTACTGACTTTGGACAACATGTCTTAAGATTGCTCTAATGTCATCTCCTAAATTACTAGCAACTCCTGACCTCTATTTGCACTTACGAGATACCTTTTGTCAGGGCAAAGAACCACTAAAAAGTTTGAGAAGAAAATGGCTGTGTTCTTATGAGCTATTTAAAGCAGAACTGAAACGTAGAAGAACTATTAAATAAGTTATTTGGTAAGAGTTCAAAGGTTATCACTTATACAAGAAACCTTATCTTACTTGAAAAACAAAGGTGTGATTTCACACAGGATATTGGCCTAGATATAGGCCTTTTCCTATCACATAACAGTGATTATTTCACACCCTTATCTTTAGTTTTTAACTTGAAAGTAATGATTAACAAAGCAGACATGAACCCTTAGAAGCCTATTCTGGGAGAAACTGAAGTGAAAGAATTTGTCATTTATCAGATCATAAACATCATGAGGCAATTTGACACTTACTTGTGTCCTTTATGGTGCAGGAAAATAGTTGACTCTGCTTATTAATTCTTAGGGCTGTGATGATTTGAGTATCTGAGTGTTAAGATGTAGATTTAATGTTGGTGGAAACTATGTGTACTAATCACAGAATGGGTGAGCTTAGAAGGCACCTATGGAAATCATTGGGTCCAACCTCTCTGCTCAAGCAGGGACACCTAGAGCCAGTTACCCAGGGCCACGTCTGGACAGCTTTTGAGTATCTCCAAGAAGGGAAATTTCTCAGTCTCTCTGGCAAACCTATTCCAGTACTCAGTCACCTTCACTGTAAGAAAGCATTTCAGAGGGAACCTTCTGCTTTTCAGTGTGTGCCCATTGTCTCTGGTCCTGTCACTGGGTACCACTGGAAAGAATCTGGCTCCACTCTCTTGGCACTTTCCTTTCAGGTATTTGTACATATTGCTGAGATCCCCCCCAAAGCCTTTGCTTCTCCAGACAAGCAGTGCCAGCTCTCACAGCCTTTCCTCATGAGAGATTGTCCAGCCCCTTAATCAACATTGTGGCCTTTTGCTGCACTCTCCAGTATGTCTCTCCCATACCAGGGCATGCAGAATGGACACAGCACTCCAGGTGTGAGACCTCGCCAGTGCTGAGCAGAGAGAAAGGCTTACCTCCCTCAACCTGCTGGCAACAGATCTCCTAATGCACTCTGGGACACCATTAGTCTTCTTTGCCAAAGGTGCTCATGACACTTACGATAACCATCTCTCTGTTAGGCAAGGGCCTGTGCCGAATTTCAACTCTCTCTGATCACATCATACAGAAGACTTATTTATATAAACATGCTGTGTTTTACAGCTGCTAATGAGCATGTGAAGGCCTGTAATTCAAACTGTGGCTAAAGGAGTCCAAAACTACCTATTTATGGAATTTGGAAAGTGTAGTGTACTTGTACTCTCTCTTAAACATTGACCATCACCAGGAACAGAGAAAAGAACGCTGACCTAGATGAGCACATAGTCTAAAGCAACACAAACCTTTTGCTTCTTTCTTATTCACAGATTCCTAATTCTCCAGAACTGATAACCAGTTTTCTAAGTTGATGTCAGCCTGTGGCCAAGGACCACTTGCAGATCGTATCTCTCAGTCTGCTCCTCAAAGAGCCAGATGTCATAAATTAGTCAGGAAAGGATGCCCTCTCACCTTACATTCACAACCAAGAGGTGATTGTTTCTGCCTAATCAGAAATTTGTGCTTAAGCTCAGAGATTTAACAACACAAGGTAACACAGGACTGTTGTTATGGCTTAATGAATCAGAGCTCTAATTGCTTAAACCTCTGGATGAAAAAGCTCTCTGGACAAAACAGCTCAGACATACATTTTCTTTCAACACATCTTTAACATGAGACATGAAAAGTAACTAAGTGAGTCACAGGCAAACAGACGTGAAGCTTTGCATGTGGGGCTTAGCATTCTGGAGAACAGTGCTGAAATTTAGTACATTTCAAATCCATACACCCTTCAGCAACAGAAAACCTGCTATGACTTCACAGTAACAAGAAGTCCCACAAAAAGCCAGTTTCTGCCTCGTAGCTATATAAAAATCTCTTTAGTATCCTGATGGCACCACGCAAGCATAAAGATGCTATGTGGTAGACAGATCACCTACTTTTCTTCACAGAAGAGTGTATTAGTCACAATAAAAGACATGTCACCCTGAAGGTAGAAAGAATGGGAAGGTCCAGCCTTTTAACACCTAAGGACATAGAAAGTTACGAGTTTATTTTACTGTTTTTGAGGGAAATTACTCAATTTATGACAAAAAGATACACAATAAAAAGTAAATGGTGAGGTTGTGTTGCGCTGCAAGTTCAACCCGGGCCAGGAAAACTCGAGTTGAATCACGGATCGCCCCTTTTCTTCTCGATTAGAGGAGGAATAGCCCCAAATTGGCTGGTTTTACTTTCCCAGTGGGTTCGTCCTTAACTTGGGACCGGCTGGCTACACCGGATCTTTCTCTAGAACACAAAACTGCCCAGATGTACTCGCACCAGCACAAACACAGAGATTATGTGTTTAAAACATGGGGGGAAACTGGATATGTAAACGTACCTGGTCTGTAAAGAGAACTATTATAGTTGGGCGTAGAGAGAGACCGACGCCTTTCCCGTATAGGGTCGACGGCGTGCGTGTGTCTGTGGCCGGTTACTTTTACCCCGGGACGTAGGAAAATAAAGGTTTCTTGGTTAGTCTTAGAGTTCTCAGCTCAGAAACACTGGCAGGAGTAACAGCGACGGCTGCCCCGGGGGCGCGGCCGCAGCTGCTGGGGCTCTGGGGTTGCTGAGGCGGCTGGAGCCGAGGGGATGGCAGGGACACGGCTGGAGCTGTGGCTGGAGCTCGGGAGCGCGGCTGCCAGGGCTGCTTTAGGCGCTCGTGGTGATGGAAGGCTCTGCGGAGCGAGCAGCGATCCCAGCCTTTTTAGATCCAGCTCCCTTCTTCCGTTTCTTCGGCTCCGGTTGTTTAGCTCCTCGGCGAGCAGGCTCCACGAGGAAAAGCAGGAATAGGCTCCTTTTCCCAGCCACAGAAGGCTTGCTTTTATCTGGCCTCCTGTTCCTCTTTCTTCTGTCTTCTTTTACTTCTCACTCCTTTGTTCCAGCAGCAGCGGACAAGAGGCGGCAACGACCCATCATGGCCCTTAACGACCGGTCTTTTTGTCTGCTCAGCTCCCAGCCCCAAGGTGGATTCCTGCAAGGGCTGGGTCCTGGCTGCAAACACAGCAAGGTGGGCTGGCTGTCCCTGTCCTTCATTGTGTGAGGCCCAGCCCGCAGCCCCTTCCCGGAGTGTTTCTTTTAGTCTGTTCAAGTCTCTATCGAAGTCGGTTTGGTTGAGAGACACACCTTTTTTGGAGGCCGATTCTCCACAGGCCGAAAATCAACTCCCCTCCTGAAATTGTGGAAAAACTTGAAAAGTATGAAATCAAAGCTTAAAACACTTATTTTCTTCTCATCAGTCTCTAAATGAAGCCTTTTAAACAAAGTGGTGCAGTTAGTTTTACTATCTTTTGATCACAAAGTTGCTAATTGTACTGATTAGTGTGTGATGTTGTTCTTCAAAAAAGAACCCTGATCATCATGGTCTTCACTGGCCTTCTCTCTTAAATGAGGGTCATGTAGGTACTGTACAAGATCCCAAGGCACACCCCACAGATATGACTGAAATAGGACCAAGTGAGACAGGTAAGTTTTCTTGCCAACCTTGTTAACTTATTCGGATGCTGCACAGTGAATGAAACCAAGTTTACTGTGAGAGATGTGGTGTGTCACTCAGTCTGAACAGGAGAGACACCAGAACCAAGCTGCCTTTACATCTGTCTTCAGTGCTGCAGAATCTGAAGAAGGCAGCATGGGTTTGAGCTGAACTGGCACTTCTGTCTTTCCTTCATTAGGGGCAAAATATATGCTTACCCCATTGGCTATATGGAGATCATTTCAGGTTGATGAGCTTCTTGAGAATCTTCTTTGAGAAAGAGATTATTTGTTCAGAAAACAGGCCTGTAATTGGGGTATTCCCATTGATTAACCTCATGCATCTAACAGCTGCCTCAACCAAGAGGGTGAATCTCTATGCTTGATGAAGATAGATGAGCTCAATGAAGACTGACACAAAGCATGATTCAGAACAGGAGCCTAATTTACATTATCTCAATCACACTTCAAAAAAGCTATCATCTTTTTCTCTCCCATCACTGGGCTATATTTTTTTTCAACAATTTAGGAGAGTTCTAGTGAACAACAGGCAAACTGCCTTATCTAAAAAGCTTTGTCCAATTTATGATGAAAAAAGCAATTTTTAACTCTTGTTATTTTGGTAGACAAACAAAACCACTGTCCCTGGGTTTAAAAGGTACATGAAAAGACTTTAAAAGGCAGTCTGTCTGATGAAGCCTCCCTTGCAAAATGAAGAAATTACTCAGACTAACTGAAATATATTGTCACAAACTGCATCAGAAAACTAAGTTGGTCTACTTAGCTTTTGAGCTTGGTTTGAATGAGATGATCTGCACTCATGTTTCTTCCAGCATTTCTGCGTGAGCTACTGCAGTGGTTCTGTGTGTCTTCTCCCTCCACACACACAGTTGTATGACCTACAAATTCATTTATTTTTTTCCCTCTTCTGTTGAAAAGGAGCTGTGATTCCGTGCAACCAGGCAGACAAAGAGCAAGGAAACTAAAAAGAGTTTAAGAGTCAACAGATCTGAAGTCAACGCCCTTGGTGACTAAAGTTTTGGTGCTGCTCCACATCACTCCCATGTTGGCCATGGCTGACAGGAGTGTTCGAGGAATGTGAGTATCTACAGAATACATAAAAACAAGGCTCACCATCAGTCAGCACCTCCCCACCTATCCCTCTGGGGGAAATAATTACTTTTAGCTGAAGCCATTTATCAGAAATAAAATGAAACCTGCAAAAACCAGCCTATGCTATTTGGATTTTCTCTGTTTACAAGAACTATTTTATTCCACTCAGCTGTTTGCACTGCTTAGGCCCATTAGAAACAGTCATTTCCCTCTTTATTCCCAAAAACTGATATACTTACATTAATGCAGTTCAGCAACTCATGGCTTAAAATAGACAGCAACAATTTTAAAAAATCTCCACAAATACGTAAGATTAAAGCTTGCAACATCTATTCCACATTGAAAATCATGGGCTTTCTACCTACTTTTGTCAATCTTTTTCTACACATATGACAACATCCTTAGTATTCAGCTGCAATGACCTGTAACTGTGAAAGGCCCTGTTGTTTCCTTGTTAGTAACCTGGGATTAATACCTTCAGTTAAGTTTTTGCCACACTTTTTTCTTAGAAACAACAAAATATGAATAACAATAATAATAATTATAATAGTGATGATGATGATGATAATAATAATAATAAGAATAATAATGAATTAAACAAAACCCTCAGAGAACCGTTTCCTGAATGCTGAGTACAACAAGGCTCAGAGCCCCCTGAGGCCACAAGAAGTTAGTGCTTCTCAGAAACACCTGACTGAAAAATTTCATCTCTGGGTAAGAAAAGCTTCAGAGGGAGAATTAAAAATCTCCCAGCGGGGAACTTTTAAGCAAATTAGGAGTCAGGCAATTGATTCTATGTGTATTATGAGACATAATCCCTTTATGCTAAAATTGTACCGTGATTAGTACATTTGCAATTCTGAAGCTTCATGTAAAATATATTTTTCAGAGTTTAAGACCAAATACTGGCAGTGTTCAAGGCATCCCAATTAAACCCAGTGTCCCTGTTTCATGCCTTCTACCGGCTGCACCATCCCACACTGCCTGCCTGGAACCGGGGCTGACAACACCTCCAGCCAGGGAGCTACAGGCCTCACCGCAGGGGAGCTGTCAACAAATTAGGGATTGTCAGAAAATGAGGGGCTATCAGCAAATTAGGAGACCGAAGTCACCAGCAGCATTTCTCTCCTGGCCTTCTCTGCTGTATTTCATCCCCAGCAGCTTTGGCCTGGCCCACTCACATGCCTTCACCTCTTCTTTGCCTCCTCCCCCATTATTTTACCTCACTGCACCGTTTCCCACCAAGGGAAGTTACCAACGGGATGTGTTGCTGTGACAGCAGCTCTCTTGCGCAGTCAGAAGGACATCTTCAACATATTTTAAGGCTCATCTGGATGCAAAGACCACGGCAAACTGGGCAGGAGCCCTAGAGCAAGCCTACTGCACCCAGGCAGGACGCAGCAGGGGTGCGCTCAGACACACCACCAGCAGAAGTTACTGCTGTGGCAGCTGCTCTACACAGCAGGACAGAGGATGAAGCGTAAAGCAGGAAAACTGCACCCTTTGTTGCTTCACTTGGTTGGTATCTTTCTCAAATCCCATCCTTTAAAACAACGGCTCCTGTTCATGCTCCTTATGCTAGGGAAGAGGTGCGGTGCTAAATCCTCTCAACATCTGAGGAGAGGCGGAAAAACACAGTCCAGGCAGTGATAGTGAGAAGACACAGCTTCAGCATGGAGCCAAGGAAGAGGGAAGAGCCTGACAAAACGCAGCAAGAGGATGGCAAACAGGAGGGATGCTGGTTTTGGATCAGATGGCAAGGGGGATGTAAAGAGAAAAGGGATAAGGAGTTCAGATGCAGGTTTATAGCAAGCAGTCGGAAAGCAAACTGGTGCAAGAAACCGTCAAGGTAGAAAGTGAGCCAATGCCAGAGGGGGACAATAGAAGAAATACTTGTGACTTTTGGAAAGCATTAACCTCCATACCCTGTATGGTTCTAGAAACTCCCCCATTCCTCTGCTGCCACCAAATACCTACCCCAAAATGCATGTCTTGCCTTCTTTGACTAGGAAGTCTATGGATAAAGTGAGACCTCCTGAATTTGATACAGCAGAAGTTTCTGTAACACAATTATATTCTTAAATTATTCTCCTGAATTATGATGTCAGTGGCCATGATTTCTGCTTATATCTCAGCTTGCTTTTCAAAATCTCTTAAAACACACAAAAAATGTACAATATTAATGCAAAAAATCCCTAACATGCCTGGAAAACACACTTTATTCTAGTCAAAGACTCAGCATTCAAGTAGAACATGTTTCTTATGTGACCATAATTCTGCATTCTGATACATAGTTAATGTTCAGACTGGATAATTATATGCCACAATTACACCCGTTATTTTTCTTATTCAGTAGGAGGCTGAAGGCAGGGCAAAACAGACCAGCTAAGACAGAATTAGAGGCCACCTGAAAATTTTCCAGAACTGGTATCAAAAACTTGTACCAACTGGAAAAAATCTAGACATCTTCATCAGAACTCAATTTTCACTATGGAAACAATAACATAAATGTTATTTCAATTTGACGGCTTCACATCAAGACAGTTTTGAACATTGTGAATGCTTATACAAATGGCATCACATTCCTCTTCTCCTTTTTCCCTTGCAGATTTACAGTAAAGCAGAATCATAAAGCAAAAACAGCAAGTAGAAAAATCATCCTGTAACTTTTTCTGTTATTGTATATTGAACAGATACAAATATGCAACCACACAGAAACATTTATTCTCCCAAAATTAGCATTCTTACTTTATTTGGTGATTCATTACAATCTGCAAATCCAATAGTCAAAAAAATAAACTAGGCATAATGTTAAAGCATTTTACAAGCAAAATACTTTACTGTTTCCTTTTCAATTTGCATAGGGTGGGATAAGTGTATTGGTTAAAGAATATGATGTACACAAGAACAAAGCCATAGTTCATCAAACTGTACAAACTGTGTTACTATCCTGTGAGAGAACTGTATGTGAACAGCTATAATCGTCTATGGAAAACCATACACTTCAACAAGGCTGCCTTCCCATGACCATGATGCATCATGAAGGCTGCAAGCCACTGGGCTTATTTTCTTATGTTGTAGATCAACCTAATTCAAAGAAATTAAAGAATCAAACAAGCCAGAATGCATCTATCTATGCTGATTTATCTTCTACCAGAACAAAGGCCAGAATGGAGAGAGGGAATTTTTAAAGTCAGCTTTTGAAACCACTTACAGTAATGTCTGTCTCTCGTATTTTCAGTGTCTTACGGCTAGCAAGTTTAGAGCTTCATCCACATATCTCTGTTTATTATTCCTGTGCATCCAGGTAAAAAACTATGTTTTCACTGTGTAGTAACAAACTCAGAGAGATCATGCTCCTTTCCTATTGTAACTACGCCTGTTCCTCCAACCATATAAATCTGGCTTTAAAGTCTCAAGAGAACTAAAACATAGTTGATCTAGGTTGTAATAAAAAAAGAATATTAAATACCTTTGGTAAAAATAGATATATTTAACAAGTTTAGAAAAGCAAATAGTTATATTGTCAAAAGAAGAGTATAAAAATGTACACGATAAAAAATAAACAAACAAAAAATTGTCAGCCATAGTAGTAAGAATAAAGGCACTGTTCTTTTCATGTTTGCTTCCTTAGTTCATGTTATTGTCCAGTTGTCTTTCTAAAAGGCAGGAACTTTACTACAGCATATGGAAAAATCCAGTCTTTCCTACCATTAGACAAATTAAGTTTAATTCGGCACAAGACAGTCTGCTTTAACCCAAGTCTATACAACAGAGAATGCCTCGATTTAGAGTACATAGGAGTAGTTCAACAAAGAAAGATAGATTTCAGGTGTTTTCAACCAGAGGCCAGATGT
Organism: Apus apus; assembly: GCF_020740795.1. Taxonomy (NCBI): domain Eukaryota; kingdom Metazoa; phylum Chordata; class Aves; order Apodiformes; family Apodidae; genus Apus; species Apus apus. Next base: position 72,004,997 of record NC_067285.1, read on the forward strand.
ACTGGAGCTGTAGAAATGAGACAACCAGCAGGATCAAGTCTCCGTGATGTGAGCCTTCTAACTTTAATTTTACTCCTAAATTATAAATCCATGTATTGTCAAGAAAATTGTGGGGGATAAAAACAATATATTTTAAATCCCTCATTGATGCCTTTCTCCCATCCTTTCACTTGGCCTCCAAACAGAGCTGTCACACAACATACAATCCCAGTTTGGCTTCTCCTCTTTCTAGAGCTCACTGTAAAGCTTGAAGACGGAAGATCCCCAAAGCAAACAACTGAGATTAGAGAAGGAGATAATGCACAAGCCCCATAATAGAATCAGCCATTGATTGAATGTGCTTTGAAAGAAAACAGCACGATTAAATCATGTTTATCCTTCAGTATTCCCTTTGCACACACAGTCACACTCCTCATGGTGTTCCAAGGGTACATCTGTCAATGATTTATGCAATCCCCGGACGCCAATCCTTGGTTTCAGCTGAAGAACCTGAAGGAGGAGAAGCCAAGCATCAAGAAAACAACAAGTGCTTCATCACACACCTAGACTAAGAGTTAGATTGCATCAGAAATTCACCAGCCTGACAGGCAGCCTACTAAAAGAACTAGGCTTCCTCAGTTGAACTTCTTCATTTTTCCACTCTCAAATTATTATTTTTGCTTTTACCTCAAGCCCTTTACAAAATTGATAAAAACATGTTGAACAGACACTTGCTTTTCTGAAAGAGAGTCTTGCAGTTTCATATTTCTACTGAATTTTATTTAAGGGCTACTAGTATAGTTAACCCAATAGAATTATTAGATAATTTGATAATAAGTCTCTTTAGCTCTAGATAAATATACAGTGGAATTATAACAATGGAAATGGACAGATATGTCCTTCATAAAGTTCATGTCTACCACTAGAAAAAGCTGAACAAGGAGGTGTGGTTTTGCTGCGTCTGAACTGCACTAGTAAGCAAATAACTCAGGAAATGACCTAATAGTTACACAGAAAAATATTTTAACAAGGAAGATACTACTTTTAAATACAACACCTCATTAAAATGGTAAAAAAAAATATACTAGAAGTGCAATACATAACATTATTATTATAGTAAAAATAAATTCCTTAATTGGCTTTCAGGATTTCCAGATGTGCAAATGTAAAAGAAGTCCATACCTCATGGTATTTTTTGGTGACTTTTGTTGGTACACATTGGCACTCACTGCAACTCTGATGACAACAGGCACAGTTTCCACCACACCGTTTAACCAGAAGACACAATGGCCAGAAGATGGTATCAGTTCGCTTCAGCTCCTCCCTCAGTAACACTGAGAAGTTGCGAGGAGTACAACTATACAGCCGCACCTCCTCCTTTAGGAGGTTCAGATCCACCACTGCAAAAAAGACAAACAAAATGGTGCTTTTCTGACCCATAATCCAACTTCATTGGTGGTAAACAAACTTCAGCAGTGCTGAACTCTTGAGGAAAGTTCATTTTTGTTCAGGTGGTACAAGATCAGCACACAGGTGTAATACTGCAGCTATATGATTACCATGAAACTTAAATGGAATGATTGTTGTACAGGAGTATTCACCAGTTATTTTATGGCTCTGGCAGACTTGGTTTAAATTAAACAAAGCAATCCTTAGGTACTATAATCCAATAAATAATTTATCAAATGAACTCTACCGGAATTCCCTTTATTTATGCTCTAATGTTGCTATTCTATATTAAGTTTGGATTGTAGAAACAACCACAGCAATTAAGAATCCTGCAAATCTCCAAACACATTTTTAATTCATTTGCATATAGCATTCTAACATCCTTGATATGATTATTGCTCCTTTGCAAGGATGATGCAAGTCTATGAACGAATCAAACCATTTATATCTATGAGGAACTACTGTGGAATAAGAGCTTCAAGAAGTTATGTCATCATTAGTGAATACTGCACAGACAACAAATATATGCATAATTATGTGTATATGTATAACTATTAGTAGACTCCATTTGTCCTCTTCTCATTCATGACAGCGTATTTATGAATATCTATTGCTTCTCTAGGTTTCATTTTTCACTTGATGTGTCTTAAATAAAATACAGTTCCTCCTTGTAAGCACCCAACTTGAATTGCAAGTTAAAAATAGCAATATCTGGCACATTTCCCTATAAAACAGTTCCAGTGGATCACAACAAAGTTTCATTAAAGCTAAAATATGTTCCTGATCTGAATCAGCCTGCATAGAAATGACTTCTTTCCCCCTTTACTGACTATGTAAAGAGCCTCTAGAGGTCACCAAGGAGAACTTCAGCCTATCAAAGCAAAATAATACCTCTCAATTCTATTTAAACATGTAAGAAATAAAGAGAATTTAGAAGCTGCATTTCTCTAGTAGAAATGCTCACTACTCTGTCCCAGGAGCAGATCATTGGACAGCAATTCTATTCAATGTTTCTTCAAACATTTCTTTTGCAGACCATATTCTTATACTGGCATCCACAAGCTAGGGGTTTTTGTTGTGAAAGGTCATTTAAACACACTGAAGCCTTTTCTCTGCTTGCATTTACAGTGAATGCAAAGCTGGGACACTTCATTCCATCACTATCAGGTATCCTAAATAAACAATCTGATTTTTAAAAGCAAGGAGTGTGTAATAACTCCAATAAAGTTACTGATAGGAGACCAGCCTGCCTCCCACATTGTAAGAACATTCCTTGGAAAAAGCTGAGAAGGCAGTAGAGGAAAAAACAGACAAAACTTCTGGAGGAGAGATTCACTGAGAGAAATTACAAATTAATTAAGCTCTTTTGATCAGCTAATAGCTCTAGGCTTAGTAATTTAGAGCATGGATATATTTACCTCCATTAGTCTTGGGCTGTGGATAGGAATGGAGTACTTATTTCTCCTGTTACATTTTCAAACATATAATAAGTTAATTGTCTGAATGAGGATAAAATGCCTATAACACAATGAGAGCCATGCTTGTTCTCCTAATACTTTCTGCAGGCAGATTTCTACAGAGACTGACATGCTTGGTACAGTGCATTTCAAGACCTGGCTTGAGCCAGGACGAAACTGATTTTCTTTTTACTGATTTTTTTTCTATACTGAACTCTCTTCTAAGCAGCACACTTGCTGAAAGCAGCACAGCAAGTTTTCCAGCTAGTGGACTGATAACGTGTGAATGTTTATAAATACTGCTGAGGGACCAAGGACACTTTGCTCTACTTGTTGGACTTGCTACTTCAGACTTTAAAGGAGCAGATCAGTCTTAAGCACAACCCTCCCACAGGGAGGAGCGGACGAGACAGATAGCAAAACTGGCCAACCGAAGTATTCTATCCCAAATATAAATCAGGGATCGCAGAAGTCAAGCCCTTCTTCTCTTCCATCCATGGCCAGCGTCCACAGGGGACTCCATCTATCCATCTCCTTTGATCCCTAGGCCAATGCGTTCCTGACCCTCACAACTCTCCCCTCAGCTCCTGTCTGCTCTGTTGCTCTCTCCAGCAGACATTTTGGACTGCTCACAGCTAAGGAGAGTGCCCTGGGAGTTGCTCGGGGTGGGGGATGCAATAGGGTTTTGCACATTCCTGCACACATTCGTATATAATTGTACATATTTTCTTTCATCACTACTATTTCATTAAAGCTGTCTGGCTTAGTTTTCAATCCGGAAGCCTCTCTCCTTTCTCTTCTTTCTCTCCTTTCTTTCTCCTTTCCCTACCTGGGTGGGATGTTACAGAGGGCATTATTGTCACTGGTTTAATCGATGGTCCTGAGTTAAACCGTGACAGAGTCCTAACACAATTGCTGCTCAGCCCTTCACCATCAGAAATTGAACATGGAAGTTGGAAACTGATGCCTCTTTCAACAAGCCCAGCAACCAGTGGGACAGAGGTGACTGTATGATGGTGCGCTTCTCCATTACCTCCTGCATCCATTTCCTGATACTAGGTGTAGTTATAACAGCAAGGAAAGGGCAATGCACTAAAATGCATCGAGCAGCAAGTGTATTACACATTTTGTCACAAAATTGGAATTAACTTGAACTGAACCCCTCAGACATGCAGACCCAAATTTTAAAAAGGTATTGTGGAAGAACATGCAATCAGCTCTTTGCAGATAGATTTTAGTGTGCCTAGCTGTTACAACAGGCTTCAGGAGAGATGAAAAATGTCATGTTTGGTTTCCATGCTTTACAATGTACTGAGGTATGTTGCTATTGTACCTCACAATGAACCCTTGCCCTACCTTATGTAATTCAATTTCATTAAAAGGTCTGTGGCAAATTTATCTAGTGCTTATATAATCACTTCTTTGAAGTGTGTGAATGAAGCTGTTATTTTTTCAAAGAGTATCTGTCTGTCCAAAATTTATTTTAACACAGTGTGGGTATGAAGCTAGATGAGAGAATGTATATATTCCCTTAAAAGTGTTTACTTAACCACAATAAAAGGTTATGTGGATTTCCCAAGTGCACTGAGTTACAGTACCTGTTATAATGTGAACATTTAAACACTCCTTCAACTTGGCTTCCACTCATGTATCATGTTTGACACAACAGCCAAAGTTCTTTTGTCTAGCACTAGCTCAGGAGGAATGGAAGGTTCTGCAGTAGCACATGAATGCAAAACACTAAAATAAAAATAAGGGGAGAAGGAAAACAAAGGGAGAAAAAAATGTAGATGCAGGTAGGTTTATGGTAAAGTATTTCAAAAGTGTGCCTTCACTGGCACACACGACTGAAGAAATCCACATTCACACCAGCCTGAAATTAACTGTTCTGCAACTGGCAACCCAACTGCCTGTCATCTTCTGGGACATGTACTGAGTACCACAGGGAACCCACTTTCCCAAAACATTATTCCAGCTGGATGCTGCTCTCAAAGTCAACAAAACTAAATTCTCGTTGAGGTACTTCAGTGTGGGCACAGAATACAGCAGGGTAATTTTAATTCCTAAGCACCTTGGAGATCTTCCTAGGAGTATAAGTTTCGTAGTGGCTATTACAATAGGAAAGGGCTGTTGCAAAACTCCAAATGAGGAGAAGGGAAAAAAAGAAGTCACATAATCATACAAGAAAAGTTATCTACTATGTACTATAGTTGGACTGTGACTCTTTTCTTCTTCTTAAGTAGACTTCAGAATATGGTCTAATGATTATGCAGAGACTTCTGTGGGAAGTGATGGAATAATATTTTTGCACAGCAAAATATGTTTTATTTTTAAGTATGTTTAATATTATAAAAGAATTTAGGATTATATTTAGACATCAGAGCCTCTGAACTTGGTAATTCTTCTTTCCTGGCTAGAAGTTTTTGGAAGCATTTTATCCAGGAAAAACATCAGACGCAGAAGTTCTGTGGAATTTAGTTTGTCTAAATATAGTGTTTTTCATATTAATTATTAAGTAGGAGTAGAGGACAATACTCTTCTCTACATGAAGTAACATACACTTTTAATTACATTTTCATTTAATCTAGATGTAAACTGATGTTTGCCTATGAAAGCAGGACAGTAATCTAGCTTTTACGCTGAAATATTGCAAAAATAAAACTAATCTAATTATAGGATCAAAGAGTCTGAAAAAGCCCAAACATTTTAGGGCATGCACTTCTCTGAAACATTTCTTAAAAAGGATTTTAGATGTAGCAAACATTCTTCTAGAACGAATAACATGGAAAAAAAGAAAAAAAAGAAAAAAAAGGAAAAAGTTTGCTTTCCCTATATATTGAATAGACTTAACAGTTGTTGTCTGAACTGGATGTATTTTCTGCTTCAGTCTATTACATTACACACTCAGTAATTTATCTAAGGGTGGTCTCTTAAAGATAAATAAGGCAATACCATGATATGTTTCTTTACTGGGAAAAATCTATTTCAGCATCTAATTAGAAGTCTTTAAAAGTTAATTTAGACTGACAGTTTCTTTCTAGGATATGTCTTGCGAGGAGGTTTTTTTTTGTCTAAGCAGATGTACCCAACACCTGCATTTTAGTTTCTGTAAGGTTTCACAAACTACATTTTGTTTTTTTCCCCACTTACTGTATACTTAAGGCATACATATGGAAAATACTGAATCTAATTTGGAAAGTGTTAAATGACTATCTGAAAGGCATGGACCATTGCTAAAAGCTTTTAAAGAGATTACCTCCTCTTTGACTCTCAGTTTAGCGGCTGTGTGCATAGCTGTAGCAATATAGGTAGGGTAGAATGGTTGATTTTTAGGCTCTGACCTAAGAATCACCTGTCAAAAACTTAAATTTAAGTTACATAAGGTTTTACTTCCTTCCTTCTTTTGTTGATCAGTTGATAATCTAGTTTACATTTGTCAACAGAAAAGTGTATTCAGTTATGCTCATATGTTTTCATTGTCATGCTGTATGGTGGGCAAGGAAGGAGATATTGCCTGCATGCTGTCCATCCACCTGGAATCCGTAAACATGACACAGTGGGCAGCATCTGGGTTATACATGGAATGTCAAACGTACAGGGAAGAAATAGCTCCACAAGTTTTGAAATACATAATCTACATCTGGTTAAGCTGACTACTGCATGATCAAACTGGACACAGATATTTAACCAGGTATAACGGAAAAGAAACATTTAGCTAATCGCTCGTAATTCATATAGTGTAGAGACTGGAACAATTCTAAGGAAATAAACCAGTGGCTTACATGATACTGTAAGCGTATGAAATTATCTACCCCAAACAAAAAAGAAAGGTTTGTCCTCTATAAAAAAAGAAAGCCACAAAGGTTATGTCAGCCAGCCAAGGTGCCCTGCTATTTTGTGGAAATAAAGATCTCCCAGGGTCCCTACAAAAACTGCCCTGTGCACTTCCATTTTATTTCCCCTTTGTTACTTCATCCTGGTAAACTATTTTAAGTTTTGAGTTCAGTTATTGTCCTTTTTCAGATAATATAATTATGAGAATAGCTAAAAACAATGATCTCTGCTGTATTTCCAACATACTCCCTTCATGGAACCAAAATGTAGGGTGAAGAATGCTCTTAATTATTGTTACTGAATTAAGAAAACATACCAAAGAAAGCTGCAAGGCAAGACAGAAGAGCAATTTACCTCTTGATTTCCTCCCATGAATGTATGCCTTTCCAAGAAGTTGCCACGTTGGCCTGTACAAATCTTCCAAATCCAGTTGCCACCGATCTGGTTCAAGGTACCGAATAAGTTCTTCCACAGTACTAAATCCAGCCACAGCATTGTTTAATACATCTAATGGTAAAGCTGATGGGGGTAGCAATGATGGGCTAGGTGCTTCTGTGTGGTGCTGCAATCAAAGCCAAGAGAAAGTACCAGTCAGAGGGTTAATGGATCTGCTTTGATTAAGTGATGTACTTTATGAAGTTACATAGCTGGGAAAGTTTATAAGTGGCTAGCTTGTTTCCAATGTGCAGTTTACCTAATAAGACAAATGACAAAAGTCAAAAAGTACCTAATTACTCTTCAGTGATAAGTGTAAACAAACTTCCACTAGACAGTTTTCCCACTTCTCACATTTTTTAGCCTTGAAGATAGCTTGCCACTATACCTGTTCTTTGAAGAAGTTCACTGAATGACAAAAAATATTTTAGAAAAAGAACAAAGAGTCATTTGAAAAATAGCCCCATTACAGGCAATTACTATAACCCTCTAGAAATCTGAGGAAACACACATTTCACATGCTGTCTTTCTTATGAAACTTAGCCACAATCTTTGCCTTCTTGTCTTTCAATGTAAAATACGAATATACACTAGTACAAAGATAGCAAACATCCCCACTCTCATCTATAGATGAAAAAAAGCAGTAGGTGTGTTTCATGCAGTATGAAGAATTACATTTCTGGTTAAGCAATAATCATCAGAGTAATAATTTCTGCCTTTACTATAATTATTTCTCCCTTAAGAAGACAAAAGAATGTTCCCAAGGATATCAAAATTACTTAAATACTGAAATTGAGTAGTGAAAAAGTCTATGTACTTTCTCACAGCACAAGTCTCTCTGACGAACTCCCTGGGTCAGGGGTGCTCATTGACAGGCAAGTCAAGCAAAGTGAGACTTCTGGTTTTGCTTACTCTACAGTCTGTTTACAAATTCTGAATCGATTTGTATTTTCAAAAGAATAAAAAAAGGTGGGAAGGGAAACCTATGCACAAAGTTGCCGCTGCACCACCATTAAGTTTCTTTAGGCTTTTGTACAGGCAGACATCACTACAGACATTATATCCATGGCAATTTATCTGGACCATGTAAGAAGGATGAAGAAAAATTTGAACATACTGCTGATTCATTGGATGCGAAGGACAGGAAATCCCAAACTTAAATGCACAATGCTACATGCATTACTGCTCTCAGATGTGGTCCATACAAGATTTAGGGAAAATTTATTCACTGTAAGTACAGTCAGGTTTTGGAAAATGTTGCCCAGAGAGGCTGTACAGTATCCATCATTGGAGGCTTTTAATATTTGACTGGATAAAGCCCTGAGGAATGGTCTGACCTCAGAACTGGCCCTACACTGAGCAGAAGGTTAAGCTAGGGACCTCCTGACTTCCCTGAGTGAATTTTCCTAAAACAACCCCACAAAGTAATATTAAGAATGATGGACTGAATGTTCCTCCAGTAAGTAAAATAACATGCTTCTTGTTCCTCCCATGTACAGTGCCTGTTAGTACTGCACAACATTTACATATATATATTTATATATGTATTTATGTGTATGAATACGAATTTATATTTTAAAATCCTCATACCACTTGGTGTCAAAATGGCACTCTCAATACTCTAATGAGAAGCGTATAAATACTTAATTTTTTCCATCGATAATGTAAGATACATTGTATTAATTTACCTTTTCAAAATGTTATTTATGAGAAATATAACAGTTATGCAGAAAAAAAAAATCATGACATAATTTGTGCAATAATGCATACTAAACAGCAATTTTCTAAAATATATATGCCTGCGATAGCTGTATTTCATACCAATAATTATATCTTCCTTTCTGTGATCTCAATTCTATTAAATATGCATTTTTGGTTTCAGCCAAATGTGTGGTTGAAAGGGCAGCAAATGGAAGTAATTACCATGTCCTTCCTATTTTTTGCTTCAAGGGTTTTCTCTCTCTGTCTTCAAGAAATTCAGTCACTAGAATTATTTGTGCTGCTTTTTAGTTAAGCATCTTGCAAAGATAGTACAAAACATAGATCTAGAGTACTGCTAGTATCAACTTTATCATATTTTCATATTGCTAATCTAGCAGCATTTCCAGTAGAGTGGAATAGTTTCTTCCCATGAATGTGGATTTCAAAACTGAAAATATTTCTTTTCCTCTTCTGTCCACTGGCCACAACAAAATAATAACATGCTGATACATCTATTAGGTTATGATAATAAAGCAACATATTCCAGTCTATAATTTAAATATTTGCTTTTTGCAAAACATACTACTCAGTAATTTTCAAAATAGTGCTGTGACTCTATAATTCAAAGAGTAAAAAAAATAAATATTCCATTTTTTTTTCCTGTTTTTCTCCACAATGATGTATTTGTAACAGTCACATCTTCTGGTTTGAAAGTGTAAGGTTTTGCTAAGGTGAAAAACAAAATAAGGATCAAATGGTAGAAACAGTACTTGAAGCAAAAAAATTTAAAAAACCCTTTATTTTGCTTCCAGCTGAAGAATTTACTTCAGTGTCCCACTTCTACTGGGATTTTTTATTGCAAATGAAATAAGATGGATTCCAGATGGAAATCCATTGGTCTAGAATCTATTTCCACATTTACAACTTAGAACATGCACACTTAGCAATACACATATAGGAAATAACCCATCGATTTGTGGTTACTCTGGATTCAGCAGGCATTTGCCTGAGTTAAAATATTATGAGGAAATGGTGAATCATTGCACTTAATGGTAACACAATTAAAGTTGTCATCACTTTCTAATCATTCTTACAGCAAACCAAAACATAAAGAAAAAATAATTGAAACAGTAAAATTGCACAACTTCGAACATGAACATTTTAGAATAAAGTAGAACAATCTCAAGATACAGAATGTTTTTCCCAATAAGCTCTTAATTTACTAAATTTAAATTACAGTTAAAATGTACCAAAGATTAAAGAGAATTGATATAATAAAGCTATAATTTATAACATAATAACATTTATGAAATCTCAACTCAATAAATTGTTCAATATAAATGGTAATTCAAATTATCCTCCACATTGCTTTTACTTGCTAATAGGTGCTACTTATTTTAGAATATAAACCTTTTGGACAGAAATTCCAGGGCAGCATAAATGGTACTCCTTCCTTTGGCTAAAATTATATCTTGGAATTTTATACAATTTATCATTTATCTTGGTTTTCTCAAAGTTGGGGGTTTTTTGTGTGTTCTAGAGGCAATGTTTATACCTGCAGTAAGGTTTTACACTCGGAGAATATAAAAGAAGAAATTACTTAATGTAAGAAGTTAAAACTCAACTTCCTTGATGGGACATACCTTTTAGAACCAGAAAATACAAAACTTCAGCATAACTCTGAAATGTAGCATCATAGTTGCAACTTCAAAATGCTGACATACTCCTTAATTGGAGCTTTGCCTCACTTTATAGCAAGGCTATCACTTTTATTATAATTCCTTCCAATTAAATAATCCTAGATAAAAAACCATGTGCCTAGAGTTTAATCTACATCTCTCCTGACATTCCTACTCCAACCTTTTCTTCTCCCTGCATGCCTGACACAAACTGATGTCAAGCCACTGCCTGCACAGTGCTGCCAACAGCAGCACTCTGTAGGTCTCAGAGATGCAATATCTCTTCACAACAGTAATGTGAAAGCCTCACAGGAGGACCACCAATAAGCTCGAGCTGTTTTGCTGTACAATGTTAGTGGAGACAATGAATATGATCTTAGAATGAAATAGCCATTTTTCAACTGTACATCTATTCTATAGCTGGCATCACCTAACCTATTCCACAGAACTATATAATGTCTTCCCTAAAAAATCAGGTAGCACATAATTGACTTTAGATATAACAGACATCTCATTATCTGACAGAGGAGACATAATCCAAGACAGCAGACACTTGCTCAGGTACAGCAGCTATCTAAAATAGCTTTCCTGATGGAGATCACTTACAGGGAACAGATGTTCTCCAAGCTTTTCTACAATAAATACTAACCAACAGTAAACACTTTTCTTCTGCCATACAGCACATCCTCAATTAGTGTTTTAGTCTCGACACCACCTTTCTTATTATTTTTTTTTCTTAAGCATAAACACAAGTTTTGTATTTTAATGTGATGACTCCAGTAAACAAAATACTCCATAGTTTTTGTTGTTTTGGGTTTTTTTTGCCCAGGAAACAATATTTCTTTTTTAATAAGAATATTCTTTCATAAGAATAAATATGCTTAAAAACAAGACAGAGCCAAACAGTTGCATCTTTACTGTTAGTTAAAATTATGCAGGATGAAAACCAGATCAGAAAACATAGGGCTTCTGCCATTCTGTAGAACTGCCAAGAATGACAATTAGTGTTGGATCAAACACAATTTTCATTAGGTCTGTTTATATTGTATTTCTGCATGTGTACTTCATTCTATCAAAACAAATACCTTACAGAAATCCCCTAAGATATTTACAAGTCTAAAAGACAGGCAAATAGACCAAACTCAGGTAACAGTTGAAGATATGGGCTTGGAAAAAAGGAAGGATATAATATAAAGACTGACTTGACAAAACTATCTAGCCCTTAAGATTACATAAAACAACAGTACCCCAGAAGAAACTTAGGGAGTAAAATGCATCTTAGGGTGCACATATTGTTAGTTGTGCCCTATTCAAGTAATCACATCTACTCCATCTAGCCTCTTTCTCAAAGGGAAAGGGCAGGACATTCTAATATGTAGATTAAGAAGACGACCATCAGTGGAACAGTAAATCTGAACAAAAAATTAAACAATTGAACTTGAAATTATCTAGTTGAAGCTCAAACCTAGAGGATTATTTACTATGCAGCCTAACTTGAAGACTTGTGATTAATTTCTTGTTCTGACAAATATTTTCTCTATGATCCTAAGCATAGTATTTAGACCACAGTTTCATGGTATAAAGTACCTGGCAGTAGCAGTTCCTTGCTATGCTACCATGACCGTGTATGTGGCTGCACCATAAACAAGAAGTAACCTTTCTGAAACAGAGTATTTCTGACATTTCCTTTTTCTTTAACCCTTTTCCCCTTTTTCTTTAACCATAATCTTATTCACAGCGCAGACCTCCAACAGCTAAGCCATCACAACCAAAAGCACAGTGGCCGCTAACAAGCATTTTTAGATTCACTCCAGCACTTGGAATTTCATAGTGTGGAGGTTTGTAACACAACCTTGTCAAATCTGTAAAATGAGCATAAAGGCAATTCCTTGATCTCACAAGTTCTGTGAGAGAATGAATACAATGAACATTTATTACATGTTCATTATTGGTTTATCTGAAGAATCCAGAAGTATTTTAGATAGATGAAGGTTAAAAGGGTGGATATGAGGCTGCATATTACAACCTTTCCTGTTCTGCCACCACCTGTTTTGCCCTTGCACTGAATCTGCTCCAAGGATAAATAGTTCAGAACAAAACAGGACTCACCTACAATCTATACAAGATAAGCTCTTGAGAACTGTCACGATCTAAGCAAAGCCTTCCCTTTGCTCCTGTGTCATAGGATAGGACTGTCAAGGTACTGACACTACCCTCTTCCAGTTAAAGGAGGGTAAGTAATTTTGTTAGTTTGCTGCAGCCAAGAATGAGGAATTTAAAGTTTAACAATGCAATTACTGAGTTAAGACTGCAACAAGAAAAATATGAGTCAAATACTTGGCATGACAGGACACTTACAAGTAGTGAATGTGTAAAAGAATTCTCTCAACACAAAAGAAATCCCTGCTTTTTTCATTTCTTGTCTTGAAGAAAACATTGTAAAGCAGATTCTGCATGAAAACCCATTCATTAGCTGGCACAGTTTGGAAATCAGACTAGAAGGGACTCTATAACAAAGAAACCCTCAGAGGAAGCTACCCTTCTCTGAAAACCAACTAGGATCAATACTTGGACAGAAATAACATATTTCTTCTAATGAAATAGCCTGTGATTATTTTTAATTATACAGGAACACTACAAGTTGTGTGACTTGGACTTAGAGATAGGCCCTTGAAACTTGAAAGTACATGCACATTACATGATTCTTGTAACATAGTAAAGAAGGACTGTTTTTTTACTTTATAATCACAGGTAGCCCTCCTATTAGCACCATGAGAAGCAAGGATGGAGAGGAGATATCCAAATCTTTCTGAGTTTGCTCCGAGGACATAGAAGCTTCTTGGCATAACAAGAGCTCTTTTATCCAATGAGTACATGCAGTAGTAAGCATGAAAAGCCACTAGGAATCCTGACCTACCTGAAAAAGCACAAACTTTTAACTTGCTCTCATGTATGCAGCACAAAAAACCTAATCCATTTGTGAAAGTCTGTCATTTGTAGAGGCATCTTCTCTGTGCAACATTCATGTGCACCACTGCTGTCCAATATGTTAGTCCTGTTCAAGTAGAAATGTTAAAGAAAGCGGAGATGATCTGTAGCTGGGCCTGCACACAACCCCTTACACAGAGAAATCAAGTTCCAGAATCCTTCTCCTGTGCCTCCAGCAAAGGAATGAAAAAAAGGAGAAAAGGCAGACAATCAATTTAGACGGCCAAAGCTGGGGAAAAAGGCAAGGATGTTTACTTGCATGTGACAGAGATGAAAGCCAGGAAGGCCAGCGCAGCTCCCATCCATTGCAGCGCTTCATACTTCTTGAGCTGAAGGTACCGCCGGCTGAAGCAAGGATGGTTGCATGAAAGACACAGCAGCTCCAGGGCTGCAAAGTAGATAGTCTGGTAAATTAAGCTCCAGTGGCACTGAAATAAACATACATCTCATTCAGCTCACCTCACTTCAGTGATGGAACTTCCGCCAGTCAAATGCCATACAGTTAGGGTTACTAACCCTCTTCAATTTCATCAGCTGCTGCACATGAGATCCAGAATGCAGGATAACTGCCGCTTCTTTCCCTCATGGGCTTCCAGCTTTCTGCCTTTCACAGGCTCTCCACATTTTCTGTTTTATATTGTGCTACAACTGCTTATCCAAAGCTTGTCCAGCCTCTCTTCATATAAATACAGGGCTTTCTTTTTATCTCACCAATAACCTTACCTGCTGAGTCTCCATGAGCTTGCCATCAATTCACATCTTAAAGCCAGATGGTAAAAGTACTGTTGGGAGCAGCCTAATATTTCCTCAGGTTAAAGTTTTGAGATTTAAAAAATATTTTTTTAAAGTTTTAAATATTCCCCCAAACAGAGTTCCTGTGCAAGTTCACAGAGAAGGCCTGGAATCCTAATTGTGCTTGAAACATAAGGAGATGCTTTCAAGAAATTAGCAGCATGAAAATAGTGCAGGATGTCACTAATCATCAGCTTTCTTCTGGCCAATTGCAGCTTTTTGCCTGAAGCCTGTGTGCCCTGACATCCTTTGAAATACATCTCATCGGTGTGAGAGGCATTCTTATGAAGACAAAGATGCCACATATCTAGAATACATAAACTCTCAGAGCATGGAAGTAACCTCTGAAAGTAATTTAAGAAAAAAACAACTCACCACTTTAGTGATTTTGTTAATTACATCAATAAATTAGTGATCTATAATCACATGTGTACACATACGATAGAATCACAGAATCACTTAGATTGGAAAAGACCTTCAAGATCATCGAGTCCAACCATTAACCCTACTCTGCCAAGCCCAGGACTAAACCATATTGCCAAGCACTACATCTAGATGACTTTTAAACACATCCAGGGATGGTGACTCAACTGCCTCCCTGGACAACATGTTCCAATGTCTGACAACCCTCTCCTTGAAGAAGCTCTTCCTAACGTCTAGTCCAAACCTCCCCTGGTGCATCTTGAAGCCATTTCCTCTTGTTCTATCACCAGTTACTTGTGAGAAGAGACCAGCACCTAACTCTTTACAATATCCTTTCAGGTAGTTGTAGAGGGCAATGAGGTCTCCCCTCAGCCTCCTTTTCTCCAGACTAAATAGCCCCAGTTCCCTCAGCCCCTCCTCATAAGACTTGTTCTCAAGGCCCTTCACCAGCTTTGTTGCCCTTCTTTGGGCACACTCCAGCACCTCGATGTCCTTCTTGTATTGAGGTACCCAAAACTGCACACAATATTCGAGGTATGACCTCACCAATGTCGAGTAGAGAGATGATCACCTTCCTGGTCCTACCTGCCACACTGTTTCTAATATAAGCCAGGATGCCATTAGCCTCCTTGGCCACCTGGGCACACTGCTGGCTCATATTCAGCTGCCTATCAATCAGAACCCCCAGATCCCTTTCTGCCAGACAGCTTTCCAGCCACTCTTCCCCAAGCCTGTAACATTGCATAGGATTGTTGTGGCCCAAGTGCAGGACCCTGCACTTGGCCTTGTTGAACTTCATACAATTGACCTCAGCCCATTGATTTAGTCTGTCTCTCTGTAGAGCCTCCCTACCGTCAGGCTGATCAACACTCCCTCCCAACTTGGTGTCATCTGCAAACCTACTGAGGGTGCATTCTATCTCGTCATCAAGATCATTGATAAAGGCCTTAAAAAGAAGTGGTCCCAACACTGAGCCCCGAGGAACAACACTTGTGACCCATCACCAGCTGGATTTAACTCCATTCACCACCACACTCTGGGCAAGGCCGTATAGCCTGCGTTTAACCCAGCAGAGCAAAGCCCGTCCAAGCCATGAGCAGCCAGTTTTTTCATCAGAATGCTGTAGGAAACAGTGTCAAAGGCTTTACAGAAGTCCAGGCAGACAACATCCACAGCCTCTCCCTCACAGACCAAGCACATCATCTTGTCATAGAAAGAGATCAGGTTCATCATGTATGTATATATACATGTGAGAATACATTTTGCTTATTTCTGTGATCAGAAATACCAGCAATAATCCACATTACCTCACTTTGAAGGCAAAAAGAAGCAAAGTAATGCTCACAGTACTGTACGGAAGACTTTACTTTCAATACACTTCACCATAATAGTTCTATTTTCTATTCCTAGGAAACACTTTCACATAGAGAATCACCTTTATTGGATGTAGTTGCACCCAATGGATTTTTTTGGTGCATCTGGTAAGTCTCACTGAGCCAGCACATATCAGGATTTCATAAGCACTACAAAATTTCTACGTTTCTCTCCCCTGTTATTTTACAAAATGATCCAGTTATTCATGCATTCTTTTGGGCAGTAACTTCTATCCACAGATTTATTATTTCAGTTAATTAAGGAGAGAAAAATTATAAACAATTCTGCTTAAAGCTGTGTTTTTCACCAGCATCTCTGGCAACTGCAGAGGTTGACATGAAGTGTGTAACTCCTGCAATCCCTAGCATCCATAAAGCTTGGAGATTAAGCCCTGGAGAGTAAACCTGCTAGCTGCAAGAGGAGTCAAGTTTCTACTTTTGTCATGGGTTTTTACTACACTTGCTTACATTAGGAATTTGTGGCCATAGTACTGAAATATAAGGTACTAAATAGAAGACTCAAAGAAATGCAAAAGCTCTCTTGATTCGGACATATTACAACTCAGTGGCCAAACACATCCTTATTCTGAAAGCATGTCCTGATTTACTGAGTTGAATGGGAAGCATTTAAAAAGTCTGTAATGAATCAGGTCTAATAGTACAGAAGAAGAAATGGCATAGACCATCTCTATGGCCTAAAAATTTTCAAAGTGAAATCAGAATGTCAGTTTTCATCTGGAGTCCCTCCCTCAAGTAACTTGCCATTTTTGTCGTTTTCAGATTACTGCGGATATGCAAACTAATTTTGGGTATATAATACCTGGTTTTTGGTTTCTATGAAGTATACTTCTAGCAGAGTAATATCTAAACCATAACTACTTCCACACCTTAATTTTTAGTGAGCACTATCTTCTTGTTTATACATCTCTCTCTTCTAAATGAGACTTGAACCAAAATTTACAGTGAGCTCTCCCTGCTCCATTCAAGTGTGTGTATATATATATATATGCCATAAGAAAAAGTCTCTTTTGTATCCTAGTAACAACTGCAAAATATTTTGGTTTCTGAACTGCAGAGAAACTTGCATTATAACATTCTCAAACTAAACATATACAATACATTTAAAACTAACTAGATGTTTACTTACCTCATGGATGTGCATGTAGAAGGACTTTTAAAAGTCCTGAACTTTAAAAATTTAAAACCCAGTAGATAATATTTTTCTTGTATTACTTGAATGCCTTATACAAATACTTAGTCTAATTCAGACCCTGCGCAATACTAATACCTATATACAGTTTCAAGAGTAAAAGTGTGTGTGTTTGTTTATACAGACAAAACACCTGCTGAAAACAACTGGAAATAGACTGTATATAGGCAAAATGAAGTCCCAAAATAAGGTACACTTTCTTTGACCTCAAACTCATAAAATCTCTGTTTGGAGGAGGTCCTGCAATGCGCCTTTTGTTTGCAGTATATTGCTAAAGCAAGCAAAAAATCTCATGTCTAAGAAATTCTCATCTCTAAGTCTGACAGCATTTAAAAAAAATATTCATAGAGCTTTCCTAAACAAATTAATGGCTGCAATGAATCATTTAAATGTGTTGAACATCTGAGAGAATGTGCGTCTTTTATAAGCATTTGCTAAAGGTTTGATTGAATCATTTGTAGCAGACATGGCCAGTAGTCTTCTACCTTTGTTGAGGACAGCAGGTCAACGCACACACACACACGGTACTACTATTTAGGAGAATAGTAACTGTGTCCTCCCTGTCTCAGCATCTTCCTGTCAACTCTTCCTTACTATACAAACTACTCATCACAGAACTTAAGGAAATAAAAAGTTTATCCTCTGCTTATCATCCCTCATTTTTAAAGGCCATCTGCAGTCTCATACCTATTCCCAGGGCAGAATTCTGTATTGATTATTTGCCGTTTTCTCCTCATAATGTGCTCACTGAGGAGTTAAACTAGAACCTGCCCAGACTTCAAAACTACTTCTCCATCCTTTCACTGCTTCCTGCTTTCTGAGTATGTCCAATATCAACTTTCTGTATTTCAGCTACTAGCTCCTGAGGTAACTTGTTGGGTATTTTTGTGCTTGAACTGTGCTTGTGGTCGAGGCAGTAGGGTATTTCATGACTGTTTATAACAGTAATAACTACATCTTGCCCTAAAATATTATTTCTTGGATGTCCAAAGATATATGAATGCATGTATGAGTAGACAGCTGAAAAAGTAGTTTTTTCAATTGTTGATATAAGTAAATAATTTACTTTCATTTTGTGGATATAAGCTTTAACACAAATATGTCTAGAGTCAATAATAGAGATGTATACATATATTTCATTACATACCCTATCCAACACTTAGTTCTGTTGGATAAATCTGATTATTTCTCCTTTATATATAGTACAGTAGCATTGCAACTGGTAAATTTTTTCCATTAAATGATACTTTCTCGAATGACTTATTTTGATTAATGTCGTATTATGCCTGCAATTCCTTTCTAGAAGGGAAACCTTATAAAGAATTGTACATGAAATACTGAGAGAATCTCTCAGTAATTTTTTTACAGTTCAGATGAAAAGTCACATTTAGTGTACAGAGACCCCTGGCTCCAAGATTTAGCTGAACTTTGGCAGAAAGGGAGAACAAAAAGACTCACACCACAGATTAACGTCTTTCACTGAAACTTTTATATTACAAAAGTCCTGTTTGCACACCTGTTGTAGCCTGAAATGTAGAACAGCTTTTACTTCAGTGAAGAGAAGAATATGCAACACTCTGAATTATGCTTTAAATGTGAAATTAGCATCTAAAAGGAAGAATATAATTGTAATTGGACAAGCAGTAATGTAAAAGCCTCAGTGCACAAATGAGTAAATTCAAAAGGAGATTATCACAATCAGACTTCAGTGAGCACATATGTTTGCTGAAATCTTATTGCAAATGAGGTTACCATGATTATTAATCACTTAATTTATATATACACCCAAAATTCATACAGGAAACACACTTGAATCTGTTATATTTATGATTTACAGAAGGATTTTGTTGTTGTTGTTTAGTACATAAAGCTCTAGCTCTTATTTGACAGACAGTTGTTTATAAGGAACAAACAGTCAACGTAAGTGCAGCTGTTCTGAATAGCAAAGGTTTTGTACATTCTTCTATGACAGGGGATGTAGTCAGGACATCATGTTTGCAGACCTTTCTTTAAATTACTCATTTTACTCAAAATACATGAATACTTACCAAAAGCTTAACCTAATGGAACAACAGCAAGTGTTTGGAGTCAGGAAATGAACTGCTCTGTAAGCTCCCTCTAGGTATTAGAAATGAGTAGCTGTTGTTAAGAAAATGTTTACTTATCCCAGTAGGTTCACAGGAGGTTCATCAAACATTAAACACTAGAAAACACTGTTTATTACAACTGGAAAGTGCATTTGGCAAGGATGATGAAAATTACTTCTACAGTGTACGCAATTTTAATTTGATCCATCAGTATACATGTTAAATTGCATTCCACAACAGGATTCTGTTCATTTCATACAAACATAATGAATAAAAGGAACACACCCAACATTCCTGTACAAGAGACATGGCAAATCAGAGCTTGTCCTGCCTTCAAGGTATAAAGTCCTTGAACAAAACATTACTTTACAGGGAAGGAACCTCAGCTCTGTCCTCATGTATCCATTCTTAGTATCATTAAACCTGTTAAGAGATTTACCATTTTTAAGATTTGTGAAGAAAATAATTTTAATTGTATTCTTGTCATATTTAAATGTGCTTCTTATGTAGCATACATATTATAAGTCCACAAAAGCACAGTAGAGGCTAGGGCTACATTGGCCACAAAGATTCTCGCTTTGTTTGAACAAGCTTTTCTAGCCCTGTACTGTTAACCATAATGTTGACCTGACATACTCTTAATATTCAGCTGTATCGCTTCTATCTACATACTCTCCACCATCTGTAGGTCTTAATTCCCATCTCATGTTACCTCATTATACTTTCATATATATTATGCAACCAATATACACAGCACCCTATTATACAACAACTAAAGGGCGAAATTAATCTGGAAATTATGCTTAATCAGAGAAATTTAAGAAAAACATTTTCAAAACCCTAGCATTTAGGAGTAAAATATTAAAAGCATAAATGCAAAACCACAAGTATAGAAGTCCTGGAGTAGAATAAACAGTGTTACAGGGGAATAAAACCTGACTATGACACAACATGAGCTTTATCTCCAGCACCTGGATGATATAGGCAGAAAGAGAATATTCAGAGGAAAGAGCAAGAAGAAAAAGAAAACACCAACTATGATAAAAGATTGAGTGATACATGTTTATTTAATCTCAACAAGACTAGGCTGACAGGAGATGTGATAACAAACATGTAAGAGAGCATCAGATGATCAGCTGTTCCCTGGTCAATCAATGACAGGAAAGATTAATGTTACATATTAGAAAAAAAATGTATAGCATGCAAAGCAGTGCAACAGATTATCAGAGAAACATCTGTAGTCTTCATCACTGAACTTCAGGAACAGTACAAATACCTAGCAAGAATGAGCTTGCTCTATCTACTCCCTTCTCAGAGTAGGACAAGGGCTTAGAAAACACCCCACTTAGTTCATTTCCAACCTTGCATTCGTGTGATTGTGTTACACAAAATCTATCTGGTAGCCTTGCCTTTTTTAGAAAACATGTAAAATTATGCTGAGGGAAATGGTGAATTCTAGAAACAATTCTAAATAATTTTAAAATCTGCACTATTGAGTAGCTATGGCTCAGCTCTTCTGCATAGATATGAAAACTCTAATACACCTTTTTTTCTCAGTGATTATTTCTCCATTTGTACAGTCTAACCCTTTACATTTATTCTATTAATGCTGTAATAAAAATCAGTAACTGCATGCCTGTATACCTAAATATAGACTGTTTGGTAGAAAAATATGTTTTGATTTTTAATTGCTTGTCAACCCACAGGTCCTTAACTCATATGAGAATATGAAAATCAATGAAGCTACTCAAATTTTGGACTTTAATTTACCCTTCTCTTGATGAAAAGTAGGGAGTCATGGGTTTTTAATAAAAGTTGATTCTGGGGGAACAACAGAAGTTTCTTTAGCAGTATCATTTATAATTTCTTTGAAGCCTCAAAATAGTATGTAATATAACCCACTTAAGATAATGGTTTTAGCATTGGCTATAAAAGTAGTTGCATTTCTGCCATGTTCTACTTTTTCATTCTCTATGGCTGCTATTTAAAATGGATCCTTCAAAGATTGCTTGGAAGCAGACTACTTCATTCTATTTCTAGGAGACTCCCATGAAATTTTGTGCTGCTTACAGCATGAACAAATCTATTAAAATGGAAGAGGTCAAATTTTAAGGTACCACTGCAAGACACTGTCTCAGTGTGATTATTGGTATTATTAAAAAATTAAATATTTGAAACAATCTAATTACTTTTATTATACTGAACAAATATATTTTTTCCTTCATACATGCAGTCCCTTCTAAGCTCTTTCCTTGATGCATGTAAAAAGAAAAAGAATAAAAGAAGGAAAGGTGAAACCTGCCAAGTAATAAACCTATATAATTAACAAATATGCTATGTTGTAGAGCAAATGTCATTCTCCTGAAGACTGCCAGTTAATCAATTGACTTCCTTAAAGCATGAAAGATCTGCAATTATAATGCCGTCACTGTCCATAGACAAGGCCAAATTATCTCTAACTAATCTAGTCAACTAGATCAAGTCTTTTGATACATACATATATATTCAATTACATCAATTGCTAGTATACATAATTAAGGCTGACACTCTATTTAACAGAAATGATGGAAAAATCATGGTGGTTTATGTTCTCAACCAGGCCGTTAATCTTACTTGTAATGTTTTAAACAAGTCTATTCAGGCATTGATCATGGCCCCAATCCTGCAACCAGAACTGACTTGGAGGGATGTTCCTCCACACGCACAGCTGCATCTCCTTTCACGTAACTTCTCTGTTCTTGCACATTCCCCATGCTGTAAAGCTACAAAAGTCAAAACACTTACCCGCACAAGAAAATAATAGCCACACACTAGCACTGCACTAATCTTAACCATTTACAAACTACTGTTCTACCTTGCTATTACATTTAAAGAAGTTGAGGCTTGGGGTGTTTTTATTTATTTCAAAAGCGTAATTTTAAGAGAGTTGTAAAGCCTCCTACAAAGGCATTGCTCACTCTGTTTCTCACCTGTACCATTTTTATAAAAGGCTTTTTAACACACATTTGAAAATATTTACACAGAGAAATGTACTTTTATGCTTGTTTTTATAACTAAAATATTTTCTCAGTCTCATAGTCTCTCATTCTCTGATTCAGGAATACTGACTATTTCTGTTGATTTTGTGTAGAATATATGGAACTAATTACAGAACAGAGACATCAAAACCTGTGGTTTTTCTAAGCTTTAATTAATTGTGGTTTCACAGGCTGCTATTCATTGAAATATAGGAAGTGGTTAGATGTGGGGTTTATTATCAGTTTAAATAAAGAGCCAAAGTGTGAGGCATTGTTTCCAGCTGAGTTTTCCAGTCCATAAAAAATATGATTTTCTGTGAACTGTGAACATTGTTTTCATTCTGTTGAACCTAACAGCACAGGAAGTTATTTGCTGCATTTGATCAAGACAGAAAGTGTGCTTCAAAACCATATGACTGAAAATGCTAATTTGAATGCTTGACAAAAGCACCATTCCACAAATAAGCTGAATAAGAAGGTAAATTAAGATACTATTAAAAATGCATTATTTACAAGCATTGATCACTGAGTATATATAACTTGGTATTTTTTTTCCTGGGCACAAGGGACAAAAATTACTATCTGCTGCAGAAGAGGGGAAAAAAAGAAGGAGGAAGAAAAAGCAACTTTGCAAAGAAACACTGGTCAAGAACATTGACTGAAGAAGTCTGCATGGCTACTTTTGGTGGGATTTCTTCCACCTGTTCTGCACAGTGAAACCCCATGAGCCAATCTGTTTGTTTAAATAAATATAGAAAGCCATTCTGAAGGGTCACAATACCAAAAATGAAACATAATGGAGATGTAATGCATACATTAAACTTAGAAGCAATTTCAAACGAGTCAGGTAAATTGACTTTGATGACTGCCATCGACTGCCATGCTTGGCTGAAGAGTCAATCTAGTATTTGAAGAAAATCTTTTCTGTTTCTGCAAAAGATTATACAATTAAGATCCCTAATTGCCTAGAAGGTAGTATTATCATGTTCTTAGACTTCTTCCACTATTTACTATTCAATTGGAAGCTGTTTTGCATCTTTCAGGTTATCTGTGCAGTCCCAAAAAACATGAGAATCTGAAGGAACAAATTAGGATACGTGAGTATAAACCACTTGAAGAATGGGATAGGAGACAAACTGTCATTTCAAGTACATCCCTATAAAGTTAACATTTAACTTCCAGTTAGAAAGTCAGAAGAGAACATTTTGCTACTTAACAATCAAGGTTACATTTTCTCCTCAGACAACATATTAGTATTAGATATGTGTTACCTTAGCAGCTACTGAATTCTGTAAAAGAGAATTCTGATAAATTAAGTTCCAGTAAGCAACTTAAATACTGACACCTCTTTTATTTTTTTATCCCACTATTCCACTTCTCCCACAGAAAATTAAACCAATTTTTTGAGATCAACACTGATAGTGATCTCAAAATGATAACATCAGTCCTGTTTTTAACCCAATTACCATTGAAGTTAAATTCTTCCAGGCAATCTTTACTTCATTGCTGAAACTGGTCCATGGTGATAATTCACTCAATTAGGAAATTAGTGGAATAGATAGCAACTGTGAAATAAGATCTCATTGGGGAGAACAATATTCCCAGTGTCAAAAAAGCATATATAGAAACAATTATTTGCCAATTAATTTATTAATACAATGTACAAATCAATAATCTATTTAAACTTCTATAATGTTGCCATTATTTTGATTATGAGGTCATTGTCTTTCAGACCCCAGTACCTAGTATTTCCTGTTGAAGGCAATGGGAATTGCTTGTTTAAAAATCTGCCTGTCATCAGTCATACTGACTGTGTGACAAAGAACTAGAATCAAAACATCTGAAGATTTCAAAAGCCTGTAAATTGGAAAGTATAACATCATCTATTATTGCAATTTCAATAGTGTGCTTAGCTCTATATGAAGAGAAATAATGAACATTGAAACTCCAGGCAGTATCAAATCCAAATTGATGCACTGTTAGAATAACTTTTAAATACAATTTTTCTCCTGACAAAAACCACAGGAACACCATTTGTAACAGAATGATCCATCCATGACAAACTGTCACTGTAAGTATTGCCAGTTTCCCCCCCTCAGGTAATTTAGATATTATTTTCTCTTTCTCCTCTAAGCAGAAAAGAGCTTCTACCCTTTTGCTGCAGCAGAAAATATCAGTGGGAGGTACAAGGATTTCACTTACTGCAAGGAAGCCATGGCATATCACATAGTTACTGGAGACAGAACCCTGTATGTGACAGAGTCAGAGCAGGGTATAAAATATCCAAACTGAAAAGCTGGGATGATGTGGTCATGTTTCTCTTTGGGGATTCTCCAGTTGCTTGATTAAGACATTACCTTTTGTGACTATTTGATTATGGAGAGAACAATGTGAAGACTTTCTTAAGTAAGCAGACTCTCACATTTTATTAAGGAATTAAAAGAAAAAATAAGAACGGATAGTTGTTGGGGTTTTTTCCCTTAAAACTGTGTTCTCAAAATTACTTTCCTCTGGTTTCATATTTTTATGATGACATCACATTGGTATTCAGTCACTTGGTTCCAAGTATTTACCATGAAATTTAGGCCAGCCCCTATCTATAAATTATCCACTGACATTTTTGTATAGCACTAGTTTTGTAAATTATAGCTTTGTATGGCTTGCTTAATGATGATCCTTAGGCTTGGCTAATCTTTTTAAAAATTACCATTAACTTTATTAAAATGCCTACAGAGAAAAGTTGGTTCTGTTCACATTTGGGCAGTTTTTAATTTATTGATTTTCTGAATTCCTTAAAATTTGTAAGCAGTTTCAGGTAATGAAATATCAAACCTTGGCAAAATAAAAAGGGTGCCTACTTAAAACAATGGATAGCAACTACACTCTCAGAAAATAATCACAAAACTCCCTGTAAATGTGCCTATTATCTAAATGAAAATTTACAAAACCACCTGTTTACTAGTGCTGTTGCATCCAGACATTAGACATTAATTGTCTTCTTCTGTTTAGTCTTAATTCTATGAAAATGTATTAAAAAATCCTTAACTACATAGAGATACATGCTAATAGCTCACAAAAGTAACAGCCGATTGAACTTTGCTCTTCTCCCCTCATCACATCAACTCAAACATGTTCTTAGGCCTCAAATTAAGTAGGAATACAGTGATGCGCTGTAGTACATAGTCAGAACAGTTTGGTTTAGTACAGCAGAGCAAAAGTTGCTCAAAAACTGCACTTACGGGTTCAGGGTTTGCTTTTTTGTTTTGTTTTGGTTTGTTGTTTTTTTTTTTTTTTACAGTGAGCTTTGCAAAGGGTTCAGGTTCACCTCTCTCTCACCTTACCACAATATTGGACATTCAGCCTGATCACCTCTATCACATCAAAAGTGTGCAGGTTTGTTTCTTAAGTTCTAATTTTTAAAAATATGTTTTTTAAGCAAAGTAGTAAATTACTTCCAAATTTTATGTTTTCTTTCATCTATGTAAATACCTAGCTGTAAAAGTAACTCAATTTTTTATTCTTAATGATAATTTGGAACATAATTGAAAAAACCTCTGAGAATTTTTCATTTCTCTTTGTACTGCTCACTTAACCATCTATCTTTGAGTTTTGGTGAAAAGCTGGGCTGTACTCTGAAGTGTTTTATACAAATCAATAGTTTCAAAACACTCTTAAGAACCTTAACTGTATATTTATGTTGCATCAAAGGATGTACTGTTATTTCAGGCACCTAATTGCATGGGTTTTTTTCCTACATGAAAGGTGCATACAATTGTCTTAAGCAGAAGGACAACTAAAAAAAGCAAATACAGTATTTAAAGTTATATATATTGACAGAGAGCAAACAAGAACAGATCAATGACAGAATTTACTTTGACTAAAAGACAAGAATTCCGAGCCAAAAAGGCATTACAAAGATGACTCAAGAACGGAAGTATTTTAATATTAACTTTTGATTACCCAGAACTCCTCACATTGAAAAGCCTCAAGACAAATATGCACACACAAATCAGAAGAGTTCAGAAGATCAGAGTGATTTTCAGAAGATAAGTTAGGGCAACCCTATTAACAGCTTACATATTAAAAGCCTACATATATGTGGCTAACTGTCCTGCCAGTTAGAAAGTTAAAAATGTTTAGCGATTTGTCCTTTCTCCCAAGAAAAACAGATGATGACCAAATGACTTTGATATCTGTCTCAACTCAGTTATCTTACTCTCCTTGACTACCTAATCATTTTAGTCATATCAGCCAGCAGGGAAGTTCAAGGTCAGTTTCTCAGAGTTAGCACAATTTGCTAACAAAACAATTTTAGATGTTTCAAAACTGGTGACCGTCTTACATCCACATGAAGGTACAGTAAGTTAAACACTGAAAACATTTGAAAATTCAAATTTAAGAAATTGAATTTAATATGCCAACTATTCACAAAACCATGAAGATAGCAATATCTAACAAAACTACTTTAGCACAGCATGTCTTGTTAAAGATGGTCATGCTGTTTAAAGGGTATTTGTTACTCTGTTAGAATATTTAGAACAAGAGATGTCTAATCTAAGTGTTATCAAAAGACACCAGAGCTACATACTGGATTTAATTATCTACACCACTACACTGAAATTCCCCAAGCCACCTAAAGGACTTACTGAGATGAGAAAGAGAACTGTTTTATGTAGCATCGAGGTAGAATTATTATGGAGTTCACCCAAGGAATCCTCTTGCAGCTGTGAAGGACGTTTTATTAGGAACCAACAACTTCACAATGTCTGTAGGATTACATGAAAAATGTCTTCCAAAGACTGTGCTGTCTGCTTTCACACCTCCACTTTTCATGTGCCTTTGAACCTCATCTTCATGCACTAAATCATTCCCTTCAATTTGAAGCCCAGCATTTTATTTCTCCTCGTAAATAATTTATTTTTCTTCCTACAATTTGTTGCCTAGCTCAAAACCAGAGTAAAATGAATACTCAAGCAGCCTGAGCATTCTGCCTCTGAAAATGTCTTTGGCTAAATAAATTGCCCTCCATTTTCACATGCAAGGTTTTGTTGAACTCTTTTTTTTGAGCAAATGCAGAAGCAACCCTCCTGAATTCCTTCTCCACCACTCCAGCCAGTGATAATTGAAAGAACAGATGCAACAGCTAAAAAAGAAACTTTCTCAACAAAAATCCCAGCTTCTTCAGCCAAACCTTTCATCATCATCATTAAGAAGGTTTTGAGTACTTATGAGAGGCTAACAAATGACAGCTCATAATCCCCATCTGTAATACCAGAGGCCAGGTACTGCAAAGACAAGACAGGTGCAAATTTTGGTATTCCCATAGTGCTTATTATCTACCCCTTTTCAGAAACAAAAGGATTTCTCTTAACACCAATACCCCACATTAATATTTCCACAAGCAAACTCTTACCCTGAAGCTACTATACAGTGTTATTACTCTGTCAATATTTTTTCTCCTGAATTTAAAAAGGCGCTTTCACTAGTCTGTGTAGTTAAGACTGTGCAGACATCTACAAAAGCTGCTCCGCAGTTGATTTGATCTGAACTGTTTAGAACTGCACACATCATTCAGTTTTTTCCATGCAATTCTGCTGTTCCTGAGTCTTTCAGATCTTGACCATATGTTTACACAACATATGGACAGAACTCTGTTCTGTCCCAGATTCTTTCCTCTTTCCCATTTTCATCTTTTCATACCAGAATTATGGTAAGAAAAATTACTACAGTATACATCACTCTAATTAGTTGCTACCTGTTTTGTCAGGGGGATGGAATGGACAGGACTGTGGCGTGACTAAGATAGTAATTATGGATAATAGGGACATGACATGCATGCAGCTAAAACAACATAACTGAAAATGATGGTGCTGCCTGAAACCTTGTATCAAATGTACAATTGCTTACCTTTTTTTCCACTAGCAAGCATTTCAGACACAACGCCTCAGTATTTGAAAGCACAAAAAATCTAGGACTGTGCCACTTACAGAAGTGATTACTTTGAGAATGGGACAGTCACTGTTTGGAATTTGTAGAGAAGCCATCAGTGTGCTTTCACAAAAAGCTGTGAATGATCCTGGAAATTGGAAAAGGGATAGTGAACTAGACAATTATGTAATGCTTTAAATGTAAAAAGTAAAGATAAAGGTAGCAAAAATAAACCCCAAGAAACCCCAGCAGAGCTAAATGGCACTGGGAGAACAGGAAGGTGGAGTTGGGGGGTTTTCTTTGTTCATTTTTTTGCAGTTGGAGGAGCAGATATTTGGGTTTTTTTCATGAACTATGTTAAGTGAAAAGTGGCTTATATAACATTTAGTAAAGTATTAAATTAAAAAAAAAAAATCACACAAATAACTGAGACACTGCACTCTTTAGATCAATGAGGCTGAACAAACAAATGTGAACTATGACTACAGAATAATTTTAAAATACTAAAGGAACATTTAGACATCATTGTGGAATATTTATATTGAGGTAGCATCCAAAAACTCCAATTACATGGGATCAGTGAGTTTACACTTTAAGAGTCACACTTTTTTATACACACCCATATCCATCTCAATTAAAGGAGTTGTTTGAAGTTTCTTCTCTAGGAGATGCCCATACAATCTGATTTTAACAAAGGAAGTTGCAAAGACATGAAGTTTACCTGGGTTCAAGGACTACACGGACAATCTGTCTGTTACAGATTACTAAACAAGCTAAGCACACAGGCTCTGGGAATCCTCCTCTTCTGCAGAAAATAGCTGGCAAGTGGGGCACTAGAGGAGGGGTGAAGAATCACATCTGCTTGACCTTCTCCTAGTGCTCCCTCCCATCCATTTATGACTGCCACTGGTTGCAGGCTCCTGGGCTAGACAACTTTGGATTTGAATCAAGACAGTCTGACTTTTGGGAAACTGGGAAGGTAATTGGAAAGACTCAGACACTTGAGGTTACTGCTAACTATGTTGAATAATAAAGATTCAAATTCACATGCCAATATACATGATGTATTAAATGATAAAGACTAACCAGCTTTATCTGATCCTCACTCATTTGTAAAGAACTGTTTTAGAAGTGAGATTTTGAGAAGGAAGAGAGAATCTCTTTGAAGAACAGTTAAAGGAAAGTTGATACAAGTAGTGAATAACATATTTTAGACTTTTATTTATAGTTGCTACAGAGTGGCAGCATTATTCTTTCATTAATTTTTTCTGTATAATTGCACTGATTAGACCTAATTCAGTCCTTCTTGAGTGAACTTAATGGAAAAAAAAAAAACAAACAACTAAAAGACTCAAATACTAATAAAAAAAAAGTTTATCAGTTCTTATAATGCTAGCCATTTCATTAAGTAAAAAACTCACAATCTGAAATGTCCTTCAAACTCTGATGTCAAAATGCATGACATTGCTTAGTTTTAAAACTTGAGTTTTGATATTTAATTGTGTTTTACGATGACTATGCAGTTTCATAATGAGAACTCCCAGAACACACTAGGGCTATAATATGAAAAATATAATTGTTGACAGTTCATTTTCATTAGCAATGTGTTCCCTGCTTATTAGCAAGAGTAAATTTCAGTGTCTATTAAATTGAATGACAAAATTAACACCAAAGATAACTGCTGTAGTAATCCACAAGGCTGATAATACAACTCAGTACACCTCCCCCATGTATTCTTTCCCTGCATCACTAATGCAGATTGGATTTTCCACATTACTGTCTTTCCTGGATTTGTACATTTATTTTTTTTTTTTTTCCCTGTTTTCCCGTCAGCTGGCAAAATATAATTCTTTCAGATTGCTCCCAAACAGAAATAATGTTACTTAAGATCCCACATACACCAGCCAGACCACTCCCGGAGTCATGACATTCCAGTAGATTTTGAAATTGTTCAAAACAAGACAAAACCACTCTTATTTCTATCTTTAACCTTTCTTGTAGGCTTTTTGAAAACAACAGAGCACACAACATTAAAACATATATACAAGATTTGTTGAACACTGCACTAAAGTAAATGACGTACCACGTAAAACTAATACTAATTTTCAAATTAAATAGGCATACATACAAATAAAATTCTGATGAGTATGCTATGAGATACATCAATAAACTTCCAAATTAATTTTAAAAAGTCCCTGACAATATAAATATTGATTTCTAAATGGAAATCTAATAAAAGCCTTAGTAACATACAAAAATTAAAGAGGTTGTTTCATGTATTTCAAATACTTTTAGTTTTCTAAACTGTTTCACTTTTTAAGGCATTTAAAGAGATTAAACATTTTTTACACTGAATCATCCTACTGTCTGCTTTTCTGTGGGAGGAGAGGGTCAATATATGATCAAAGATATAATTTGGGGAAAGGAGCAAAAAGGTCTGCCTGCTTTCTCTTGACAATTTCAGTACCCCATCTCTTGCTTATGGCTATCACTTCTGCTTGAAACAGGTTGGCAGGGTGATCTAACTTGCACATAATGCTGTTCACAACTAAAAGAAGAACAGTTTTCACAACCTCTTCTCCATTTCACTTGTTTTGGCTTCCCCTCAATATTGTGTTTCAAAACTGACTTAGGTGAATGCTCCAAAACCAGGAGCAGTTATGTTACTTGTTAAAAACTCCTGAAATTTTCAGGAAGAAATTCTACTGAGGTTGTTGAATAGAAAAAAGCCAAACAATTCCACAAAGCATTTGAGGTGTGGTAATATAATTGCAATTAATTTTGAAATAATTGTAACTTGTTTAGAAATTAAAAAATCAGCCTCTTTTGCCAAAGTGAAACTGGGTGGAATGGCAAATGTTTGTCCAAGAAAACAAAATTACTTTGTCCTACAAATAGTCAATGAAATAATTTGTGATTCTTTTCAACCTGAGCCACTTTAAAACTAATATCACAGAAAAAATCCAAAGTAAATAGTATCTACTATATATGCTAGAAAAGAAACTACATTTGCGTTTTGGTCAAAGGGAAAGGAATCTAGTCCTTCAGAATACAAAACCGGCTATCATATAAGAATTTAAGAAATAAATTACAAGCAATTTGGTTCAAAATGCCTCTGTTCCTTTTAGCCTCAGAAAATCCTCAGGCTGCTCATGTCAAGGACCTGCTTCCATGGGCTTCTGTACAGGCT
The DNA here is from genome assembly GCF_020740795.1 of Apus apus. Lineage (NCBI taxonomy): Eukaryota > Metazoa > Chordata > Aves > Apodiformes > Apodidae > Apus > Apus apus. Next base: position 72,036,539 of record NC_067285.1, read on the forward strand.
CACAGTTTTGCTAGACTCATTTCTAACTTGGTCTCTCTGAGAATCTGCTTTACATGCACAGATTTTTAATTTTTTTATCCTGTTCATGTGACAGAATGAAATGGACGTAGGAAAACAAGACGTTATGATTTGGTTAGGTAATATCCTTCAGAGGTTCTTTCTCCTTCAAAGGGATTTTCCCCCTCTCATTGTAGTACCATGGGTAATAGCCAGCCTCGGCCTTGTACTTTTTGTAGTTTTTTTAATAATCTGAAGTGTGTCACTCCTATCTTCATGTTTTGGGGCAATCTCTGATGTCTCATTTTAAAAATTTAAAACTAATTTGTATTTAGACTTCATGCACAGATTTAACACAAAATGAAATCTCCAACAAAAGAATTAGTAGAAAAACCTCTGGTTTACAACTAATTTTTGCTGCAAACACACAAAAAAATTGAATGATTGAATTTGCACATTAGAGCATCCTTAGGAGTTGATTTATCCAGGCTTTGGTTTCACCTAATCAGTGAAAACACTGAATGCAGAGGTTTGTTTTTTGTTGGATTTTTTTTAAGTGTCCTTCCATTATATGAAAGATTTTCACAGTCCTTTTCCACTTCATGTAGCATTGCAAAGGGCTAGTAACACTTGTACACTCTCCTGCTGCTTCATACCACCTTGGCTGAAACAACCCTGAAATTGCGTTATTTCTAAAATCTTTTGATTACTTCTTAAATGAGTGTAGAAAAATCTTTGGGAGATCAACAACGTCCCTTATGATGTTTCTGGATAGATACTCAGTTATTTCAGGCTTCGGAACCAACATGTAATATACATACCTGCCATCTGTGAAATTTGTGCACTTTTAGAAGGAAGGGAATTCTAGGTAAGAGCTTTCCTTTCTCTGTTCTATTGGCATGCACTTTTTCTATTAGTATTTAAATTTTATTTTCCTTTTTCATTAGATATGCTCAATTAAAAAGGTTCTACAAACAAAATTAACATGCTCAACCCTAGAAGAGCAAAGCTTAGACAATCTGGATCAAATAAAGGAACAACTATTAGATGGCCCTAAAAAGATTTATCTGAGCAATATGAAATTTAATCTGCATTACTGTTAATAGCAAGAGCACTAACAACAGCACCTCTTCATCAAAAGAAAAAAAGCCCCACATCTCTCTCAGATTGAAATCCAGGTAGCCATACAAAGACTGCACCAAAATCACCTGCCAAGCCACTTTTAAACAAGGTCAGTCTTCAAGCAGCTTCTTGGACCTTTCATCTTCACTTGCATACAATAGGGTTAAGTCTGTTCTTTGCTAAGATCTTTGGCATGATCTTTGATGACAAATGACACACTACCATACGCCAAAAAAAGAAGGGGAATACAGTAACCCCCAGCTTCAACTTAAACTGGAGCTGCTTTGTTCTGAGTGCCTTGAATAATTAATAACTACTTTGGCAATCAGTCATGCATTCCTTAATGGCACCTCAGGCATCAAGTATCCCATTCACCCGCTCCCTCAAGTAACAATGGAGTTTATTACATCAAGTTTTCTCTGCCAAACTTGTAACTGACAAAATTTAAACGAAACAAGTCACTAGGAAGACTGAAGCCCAAACATATATGGTAAGAGCTTATAAGGTTTTCCTCAATTGCATGTGGCTACTACATGGATTAGAGCTGTTACTGGGGGCAAGTGAGAAGGAGAAAAGAAATGAAATATGAATTGGTTTTGCAATAAAGTTCTAAAAGGGTTTAGGTGGTATAGTGCCAAAAACCTGACTTTTAATAAATGCATAGCTGAACAGTCAAAACGCAGAACTGCTAAGCAGCCCTTAGTGACTACAGCAGCTCACCAGTAAGCACAGATTAAGTGACAGAGCAGAACATGAAAAGAGTGACTATGTATAACAGCTGTGCTGAAAGTAGCATAATAATTTTAAAATAACACAAACTACATTTTCTTATCAATAATAAGCTTTTTTCAACACTTCCTTCCACTTCACAGTATTCCAAACAAAATTAACTTGCAACTATAGAACAGAGGGAAGAAAAATGGCATTAGCCCAGAATGATAGGAAGTTCTGGATGTACACAGCATGTCCAATTTGAAATAGAAGAAATTCAAATAATTAAACTGTACTTCAGATAGAATCCTAAGAAGCTTCATGTTTTTCTCAGGGAGCATTCTGCTTGTATACAGCATACGAACTGCTTTTACGAGGTACCTTAAAATCCCATGCTAAACCTTTCTAGAAAATGATGTTGCATGTACTGACATTGGAATTGGTGCGAGTCCTTTTGCGTGACTAATTCTTAGAAGTAAAGTAATCAGATCAATAGCCATTCTCCCCCTACTTATTCATCATGTGAAAAGTTCGTTTGAAATATAATATACAAAGTAAAATATATATATACAATAAATTACAGCAGAGTTAAACAAAGCCATTTCTCTTGCTCTTTAAAAGACCTGAAAATGTGTCCTGTGCCCCTCTCTGTGTGTGGCCTCCAAATACAGAAACAAGCTTGCACTGTTTTATTTCAGTTTTGCTTCATTTCTCCCCAAACAATCTCTCATTGCTAGTCTACCAGGCATCTCCCCCTCCCCCTCTTGTCAAAAAATAAGGAGAAAATATTTTAACTATTTAGGACCAGTTCATTGAAGTGAATTACCAAGTGCATCAGTTAAGGTCCTGCAAGAATTATTTAAAATTTACACTCATTCCTATAGCTGACATTTTTGTGGGGATGTAGGTAAGGGGGCTAGAAATTTTAATTTCTCTTGAACTGTTGGAGGAGATAGTATTACAGTCTTAAAGAAAAGCACATTATTTTTGCATCAGTTTTCAAACACTTTAAGTGCATGAAGCAGGTCTAAAGTCCTGAAAGTCAGCAATTAAGATTTCATTTACAATGAAATGTGAAATTGTATTTTTCATAGCTTATTAAGACACAATTTTTGACGAAAAAGATCAGAAACCTTTTAAAGGGAGATTTGGATATTAAACCTCACCAACTGATAAGCAGTTGTTATACAGCACATTTTAGGGCTAGTTAGTTCTGAATTCCTGTGACATGGAGGGGGCTGCTCTTACCTGTTACATGTGGCAGACAGCATGCTTGGTTGCTAAAACAGTTTGTGTGTGTACTTCTTATGCTATATGAGCTTTGTTAATGGAGAAAAATGAGGAACTAAAAATGCATCCTATGATGTTAACTATTTTTGTCTACTTAATAAGTGATGTACACATTTTGAAGATTAAACAATTGTTGAGTGTGTGTTGATAATCTGTTATAACTCCTTTTCCCCATCAAATGTCCATTTGTACATCACGGTATGAAGATATTTATACATATACTCTCGGATTTCTAGGTGCCTTTGTTTAATCCATTCCATAGAAACTGGATCATACATAAGTCAGATAGATATGGGGAAGGTAGGATGTAATACTGATGAACTGCAACAACAAAATTTGGCTTCATACACACTTCTATTTAGGGACTTTCTTTTACCATTATCGAAAAGTAAACATACTTACTACATTCTGCCCTCAGGTGTACAAAAGTTTAAACTTGGCCACATTTCAAGCTGGTTTGAAGACCGACATGTTATTTAATTTCAAAATTCATCATTATCAGGTCATACTATTCTTCTAACAAAAAGGTCTCACTCACCAGAGAGTCAAATACACATATCAAACCTTTAATCGCTTTAGGACTAGACCTTAATTAGCATTATATATTTGAAAATACCCATAGGAAAACTACAGTTAATAACATACGTATTTATATCTGTACACACACACTACCACACTTCACTAACATCATTGTGCTAAATAACATAGAAGATTATGTATTGTTTAAAAGATACATGGAATTGTTCCTTGCTTCTTCTCAGTCACTGCAGTTTTGCAAATGGTGAGAAGAGGCAAAAACGGCAAGAGCAGTAAGCTATCCAAACACATTTTGAGTGAAGCCCATGTCCGTGGGGTTACAACATAGATTCTTTTGACCAATTTTTTATTGAGCTTGCAGATATTTTCTACCAACCAAATACCACAGACCACAAGACTACTTAGGAGAGTCACAAAGTGAATGATGAGGAATTTATCAAAAATACTTCTTGCTCTCTTTACATATGGAATACCTATTCTAAAACAAGTCAACTCCTGTTCTGCTCCACTCTGATGTTGCAGAACATCTGATCCTTAAAAACCTATGAACACAGTTTAGCTGTCACAGATATTTCATTTGATGAAAAAAGGTTAACATAGATCTGTTGACAGTGAAAATAGTCACATTTTAGACACTGATCGTTGTTTAATACCTGCACTTTACAAGTGTTAAACAACTTCCAAGAGAAGTCTAGAGCAGTTTCCAAGAAAAATGCAGGGGAAAAGGAGACTCCTTGTCTGCTTTGTCACTACAATAAAACAATCCCGAAGCATAAGAACTTTCCTGTCTTTAAGAATCAAGTATCATAAACCATACATTTCTTCCATCTTTGTAACTTCCCAATGCTCTTTAAACGTCACACAGCTGAATCTTATGCTGATTTTTCTTCCTCTCAAAGCTAGAAAAAAATATTTATTTCACAGTGCCATATTAGGACTGCAAACATTTTATTGACGTTTCCACACAAATAAGGCCACAACTTCCCAATCCAAAGCCATCCAAGAAGAACCACAAGAACACTCAGTTAGTTAAAAAACAGAAACTAAATGCCCAATTGTGGAAGACAGATTGCTCATTATTATTTTCATTAAGAAATAAACAGCAATTAAACCTACACTATTAAAAGACTCTTTTGAGATACCACTTCAAAGATATTTTTTTTCTTGAAATGTTGCAATCTGAAACATGTTACTTACTGGCATAAGAAGTGTATAATGAATGCAGAATCCAGGTTCAGAAGGAAAATATTCATCAGACACAAATCTTATTCTGATCTGGTTTCCTTTGGAGATCTGTCTGCTTGGCACACTACTGGAACCACACCAGCGCCCTAAAACAGTGCCATCACTAGGCTCTTCAACTTCTACAAAGTCATACCTGAGCAGAAAAGAAAATCAAATGTTTATTTACTGGAAAAATTTCTATAAACTTCCTGCTTTAAACAATAAACTGACTCTGCAGTTTGCAATGTTGGGGTTTTTTTGTTGGTGTTTTTGTGTGTGTGTTTTTGGTTTTTTTTAATGCTAAAAGTATGCTACCAAAGCCAGCTATTTAAATTAAGCTTCCTAGTTGCTACTGGCTTAAATACACAATAAAATCATGCAGTGAGGTTAAAAAAATAAAAGTCAAGTTAGCATTTTGAAGAGTATGGTTTTGTTTGTTCCTTTTACAGAAAGCAATTACAACATATGGAATAGGGCAGAAGAAAGTCAGAGAAAAAAGACTGAAATTGCCCAAGTGTGGCACAGTAATTTGTACTGCAGTATCATTAGCAGCATATTGCATGTCACCAGTGAAAGTTCAGGAGCTTTTTGGTACAGAAAACTTGCCCCTTTGTAATACCAGTGAAAAAGATGGCTTAGGGAAATTTGGAAGCACGTTTTGAGTTTATGTTTATCCCAATGAGACATTTGTTGAGCTAAGACCTAGACATACTGCATATCAGAAATAACCTGGTATTTTGGCAATATAGACAGAAGAGATATGGAGCCTGGAGAGAATGAAACATATTAAGTTTTAGCTTCATTGATTTTTAAGATGTGGTCTGAGTATCCGTAGGGATTTGTGAAAAACTTCAAATAGGTCCATGAAACTAAGAAATGCTAGTGAATTGCCATCGGTAAGTTTCAATATGCCACACAAAGGTCCCAGTTTCTACTGGAAAATGTTTAGGTGGTTCCCAGCTCATAAAAACATTGAAAGCCACGGCTCTAGAAGGTATGTCTGGTTTCAGTGCTTTAACCTGTTTCATGTCAGTTCCCCAGCTGCCCACTGACAGAATAAACATTAAGTGTTTCAGCCGAGTTTCTCCTGCTTCAGCTTGAAAACCTCCAAGCCCCAACAACAGCAGGACCTGGGGGTTTGGTAAGGGGAGAGGGCACTGATGAAAGCATGGCAAGCATTTGGAAGTTCACAGCTGCAGCTTTGAGTCACTGTGTTACTTTCAAACCACAACTTCTATTCTAACCACAAGCATAACACACCTCTGAGAAAGTTTCAAGGTTTCTGATATTTTTGTGTTCTCTTCCATGTGCAGTCATATGCTAAATACATCTCAAATAAATCAAAATTGCTAAATAGCATTGAATCCTTCTCAAGGGTACAAACAGTCCTGCGTATGACGGTAGCAAATACTCCTATTTTAAAAATCACACATACGCACTTTACCAAATATGTCAAGCAGTATTTAATGTGAAAATTATTACCTCATAAACATTTTCTACTAAAGCTTTTTCTGGATTTTATTTTTCAGTAAAGCTAATCTTTATAATGATTCCCAGTTCCCTAGTTAGACAGCAGCAATAAATTATTGTGTTGTATGTTTGTGCAAGACTGAGTTGCACGTTTATTATCTCCATTTAAAGGACCAGGTTTTTTTCCACTTAATTAAAAATGAATACAATTAATATGTCCATTAACTGTGTTCAAAATCCATTACTGCCATGCACCACAGTTTAATATCTTTGTTGAACTTATACTAATTCCTTTATCACCATCTTTTTTTTCCCCCCACAAAACACTAATTAATTCCTTTAACTGGTCCAGGAGTGTTTTACTTTATGATCAGGTATACAATTTATTACAAAAGAAAAGTATACATTAATTTTACTAAAAGTTCAGAGCTCAACACATTTATCAAACTGATTTTGAGCACTGAATTTTCTTTTATTTTTTTGAATTTCACTTATGAAGTTTCTAAAGTTAACCTTTTAATTTTTAAGTTAAGAATATGAAATAATTATCTATCTTTCTGACTTGCAAAGAGTGCATACAGTAATCAGTATGTTATTGACTTAAGAAGTTAGAGGGATTGGGCATAGTACAGGTGTTAGTGCTTCTACATAACTCAAGAGTACTTTGTATTTCACCCTTTGGTCTCCTAGTATCCCTGAAGTAAGAGAGAAACCCAAATTCCACATATTAAATCCAAGACACTTAAAACAAATTCTAATAAATTCCATTAGTGAAATGTAAAAGAGAGGGGAAAATATTCTAAAAAACCCAAATAAAGTGCATCCAGATAATTCTATTTGTCGTGGTGTTTCTTCTATATTCAGTTCTTTTCTCCTTGATCTTTGCATTTGGCATTTGTAAGCAAGCTGCCACTTGTAACCAAAATAATTTCTGATTTTTCTGTGTGTTATTAGTGTTACCTTGATTTAGAGGTTTCTCGGTCACCCTTCTCCCACCCTAATACTATTCTAATAATCAGAAATCAAATTGTTTCCAATGTGGATCAATATGGAAACATTCCAATTATTATATAGCACTCGCTAGTACTGCACTGAAGTGTGCATGATCACCAGTACTACTGCATTTATAAGCCAAGTGAACATAACTTTCTCATGGCAACATGGTGCAGTATGTATGGCGCTATGTGGTTTATAATGATTACTTCCCTCCTCCAGCATCTCCTTCAGGACCTACAGAAGTTTTCTGTTATGGTGAACAAAGAAGTCTGGTGCTATAGACAAAAATTTCTGTTTTCAAAAGTTAGTATATGAGGTATGAGTATTGGTTTCTCACTGCTGAACACTGATGTGGGTGGAGCTACCTGCACAATATAGGTATTTCACCATCAGCAAGAGAAATCTTTAGAAATTCTGTCTGTATCAATAGAAAAAAAAGTCCCTCTCATGCTTCCTGGCCATAATGACACCTTTAACCAGTAAATTTTATTCCTGTCAGTTATCTAGGCTGAATGTGCTGCAAGAGTCTGTGAAACTGAAATTCCATGCATTGCACATCTGGACTGAAGGTTGAATTTGCTGTGAAACATAACAGAGTGATTCAGATGCTTTAACATTTACAAGATTATGCTACATTATTCTGCAGCTTCACACCACAGGCCTAAAGTTAACAATAGCAGAGCTATCCAAAATTATTTCTCCATCAAGGGACGCTCGTACTGGAAATGAAAGAAATCTAGGATAAATAACCAAGAACTGACAAGTTCTTTCCACCAGCAATGGAGTAAAAAATGTTAAAATGTATGTTGAACCAAAGAATATTTTTTTGTTCAGTGTACAAATGAGAAAACACAACCCTCTTCAACAATGACTTACAAAATGCTCTGGTGCTGTATCTATGTTCAGTACATTACTCAAATATTACTAAGTTATATTCATTATAAAGTCTCCTTTCCTGGATGAAAGATGCTTTTGCCTCTAGTCATAGAATGCTTTGGGTTGTAAAGGACCTTGAAAATCATCTAGTTTCAATCCCCAGTGAAGCCCACAATGCATTCCATTATACCTGTTGCAGAAGATATATTCCTCTTCGCTGTGGCCTAAATGCATGGGTCCATGGACTGAATTAATAATCCGAACAAAGACAATTTATATTGGAAAAGAGAAAGGAAGCAGTGTAGGCGACTCTAAACTTCAATTCCTGTCCAACTAGCAAATGTATTTTCCAAGGGAATAAGTATTCCTCTCCTTTCTATATTTTTTCTGTGGTTTAGACTGTCATTTGCTAAACATATTCTGATAGTCTGTTTACGTTGGCCTCCAGTTTTGTGACCTTTTTGTGGCTTCCCTCTGCCTTCAGAATTCCACAAATAAATCAATGGATATATGAAGCAGAAGCCCACGGGGTAAAACACTTTGTCATATCAGTGATGTTGGACCCTTCCATCTTGAGATGATGTATGCTAGACAAAAATCTAGCACGCCCTTTAAAACAGCTTGTGAAAAGTGAAATGTATTTTTCATTCCCCCTTTGATAAGCATTTGTTTCAATCTATTTTCTTTTCATTAAGAAATAGAAAGTTAATAACAATCTGTGCTCTTTTTTTTTTTTTTTTTTTACAGCGTCCTGTGGAATACTGTAATATTTTTGTTCCAACTTGTTTTAAAGAACATGGAATTCCACAGTCATCCTGGTGCTGGCAAAGCACACCAAAATACCTACTTCATCTGCAGCCCAAAAGCATTCAAGGTCCTCTGGCGTATCACCAGGCAAACTGTTATTGAATAGAACTTAGTTTATATTTGGACAGCTTCAATTTTGGAAACTTTGGAAATTGCTAAAAACTGTCATTCTGACAATATCATGTTGATCTTTTTCTAAACAAAATTTTAACACCATCATTCCAAAGGAAAATTTCCTCTCCCTCTTCCATCTCCATTTGAAATAATTTTTGCTGCTGAAATATTTACATTTCCTAGGGAACAAAATGGGTTTTTTCCATCATTTGATTTAACTGTGTGTCTGTATAGACAAAACCGTAAGGGTATGGGCAACACTTTACCCAGCCTTCATTACTTTGATCACTTTCAAATCCCAGCTGTAAGCAATCATGTTGCTCTTTGCGAAACAAACACTGTATTTATACACATAGAGGAAAGTAAGGCCAAACATTTAGCTTGAAGACTTTTTTTTTTTTTTTCCAAAGCATGCCTGCCTTAGTTGCAATAAATTCTGAATGTCTCTTCCAACCAACCCAGTCCCCCAATAATGCTCTCATGGGTAGATTCATATTGACCCAAAGTGACTACCAGTGAAAATCAGTAGAAGATAGCTTCTATTGCCATAAATAACTCCAATTGCCAGCCAAGTGGTAGAGATAAAAACTCAAATGATACAGAAAGGAGGAATGGAAGGGAGGAGGCACCTTGTCTGAAATGGTGACCCTGTGGCAGCACCAGCAAAGAATCTATGCAGGGTAAAACTTCAATAACAATCCACCCAACGTTATAAGAAATATTTGACTAGGGCTACTTTGAGTGACAGTAAAGTCAGGATACAAGAAGAAAACTGTTTTTGAAAACTATTATTTAAATTTTAAATTTTTAAAATAATCCCTCTAGATTTTGTCTTTTCAATAGGAAGTTCTGAAAAGTTACCCAGAGTCATAGAGTTCCATTTCCTGAGGCTCACAACATGGGCAATTCACCCCTAGCATCTGTCCTCTTTGGGAGGACTTGGCAGTGCCTTCCACTTCAAGAGGAAACTCCTTTAGATATCATTACAGATTATTATTAGATATTATCACAGAGTTACAGTCTACGTTTTCTGTCATGCTTGATGTTTTAATGTAGAAACAGAGAAAATATGAGGGAACAGCAGTGATGTGACATGAAATAAATTTCTGTAGTAGTACCTGTTTCTGCTTATCCTACACAGACTGTGATTTAACAGTCACTGGAAAGAAACAGCATATCCAGGTCTAATCTAAATAAATAACTGATGAGGTCAGTTTTTCGTACTCAGAAAATTATGTTTAATTATACACAAGCATCAGTTCCAGCCAATATAGCAAATGACCATAAAACCCTCAAGTATCCAGCCATCTCTACATTTTCCATGAAATAAAGATACCCAAGGTATAAACAGAGAACATTTCTAACTGCCATTCACCAAATATGGATTGTAGTTTCTCTGCCAACCTACTTTGAATATATGTATTTTAGAATATGCAGTACTGTACATTGGGACCTACCTTATGGAAACACAGATTCATTCACAAATGTTAGATGGTTGCCATGGTTCTCTCTACTTAATCTTCCCCCATGCTGACTAGTAACAGCTGGAGGCTTCTAAAACAACTGCACCACTCTCTCTGTATTTCTACCTTGTTATTTAGGATACATGGAAAATCCTCAGACTTCTATTTTCTTCCCCTTCATTCACTGTAAGCCTCTTTGATCATAAAATATACATTTACAATACTGTAAGTCTAAGGGAAAAAACAAGTTCACAGAATCATAGAATGTTAAGAGTTGGAAGGGACTTCTGGAGATCAAGTCCAAACTCCCTGCCAGAGCAGGACCACCTAGGACAGGTCACACAGAAACACATCCAGATAAGTCTTGAAAGTCTCCAGGGAAGGAGACTCCACAACCTCTCTGGGCAGCCTGTTCCAGTGCTCCCTTACCATTACAGTAGTTTTTCCTCACGTTGAGCTGGAACTTCCTGTGTCCCAGTTTGCGTCCATTGCCCCTTGTCCTATTACAGGGCACCACTGAAAAGAGATTGGCACCTCCCTCTTGACACCCACCCTTCAGATATTTATATACATTAATAAGATCCCCTCTCAGTCTTTTCTAGATTAAATAGCCCCAGGTCTCTCAGCCTTTCCTCGTAAGAGAGGTGTTCTGGTCCCTTAATCATTCTCATAGCCCACTGTTGGACTCTCTCAAGTAAATCCCTGTCCCTCTGACCTGGGGAGCCCAGAACTGGACACAATACTACAGATGTGGTCTCACTAGGGCAGAGTAGAGGGATAACTTATACTTGACTTGCTGGACACACTCTTCTTAATGCACCCCAGGATACCATTGGCATTCTTGGCCACAAGGGCACATTGCTGTCTCATGGATAACTTGTTTTCCATCAGGACTCCAAAGTCCTTCTCCACGGGCCTGCTTTCTAGCAGGTCGGCTCCTAACCTGTACTGGTGCATGTTGTTGTTCCTTCCCAGGTGCAGGACTCTACACTTCTGTTGAACCTCATTAGGTTGCTCTTTGCCCAGCTTTCCAGTCTGTCCAAATCTCACTGAATGGTCACACAGCCTTCTAGTGAATCAGCTACTCCCAGCATTTTACAGGGAATTACAGAGCTCATAATAAATCATATCTTCCTATTGTACAGATAAATATTTTGTGCAAAACTAAAAACACTACAGAAGTTTAGAGTTCATATCAACTGCCAAGGTTGTAAAGCATTCTTTCTAATCCACTGTAAAATTTCTACCTCTGCTCACACTGTTCACAGTGGTCAATATATGTGTTTCAGCTTCAACAAATCCATAATCATGTTTTTGACCACTGTTTTTCAATCACCATTTAAAAAATTTATTCTGGTATCCTAAATGCTATTTTTTTATTTATGCACAATCCTTATATCCTGGAATGCAGGTATGGCTCCAGTCAGCAATGTGAAAACTACTGGCTTAGAAATCACCTAACATTAGTCAAAAGCATATTTTAAAAAAGAACAACCAAAAAAATTCCTAAAGGGCTTTTTTAGCATATGAAGTTTCACCCAGGGCAGTGCAGGTAGTATTGCTTCCTCTCTGATGATACAGAAGCATTACACAGATGGTCAAGTCTCCTGTCTTCCTTTTCCACCCCTCCTGCCTACCTCAATGGCGAATGGAGCTCTATGTATGTTTATTTAAATGAAAACACCTTTATTTCTTTAGTACTGTGACACAATAATATATGGTCTCTTGGCTGCTACACCAGCACACAGGATTTTCCAATTCAGGACAGACCATTTGTCATGAAGTCCAATATCCCACTTCAGGACAGGCTAGTAATTGCTACTTGAATGGAAAGTGAAAAATCCCTTGAATGTAACTGAGCAGTTGCATAACACTGCGTGAGGCAGAAAAAATGTGTTCCCAACCCTAGCAGGAGATCAGTTTTCCCCTAAAGAGTGTAAGGAGTTTCCTCTCACTTCAGTATACCTAGCCATAAGTTAATGGTCATAGAATTATGCAGACCTATTTTTAATCCAGCCACAGCATATGAATCAAAGGTTAGTCTGAAACACTACTTCTTAATAACTGCTGCTAGTTTACTGCTCTCATGTAACTGTCTGAAAAGGAAAAGATCTATTTATTTTACCTTATAAAACCCCTAGGACACTCCCACATGACCATCTAAACTTTTTAGTAATAAGTAATCTTCCCCTTTGCAATTTCTCATGCACATGCATCTTTGATATTCTGACAATCAGATGAGAACAAATTAATGTAAATTGCACTACATTTCACTTATACTTTATCCTAATAAAGTGATGTAAAGTGGTGAGGCTGGAGAAGGGGAACTCCATCAATAAAAAAACGTTCCCAGAGTACCCCAAACAGAAGCAAGACCCAGCAGTGCCACTCTCATTTTCAAAGAAAATAATTTCAGTCCACAGCATTAGAAACACCACCAACTATGGTAACATGAAACAATTTTAGAAGCAATACATTAGGATAAGGATAATTTACAGAAATATTTTGATACTGTGGACATAGTTCACTTTATTCTAACAGCTTGCTTGAGATTTAGAGGACCAGAAAGGAATTTTAAGGAGCCTAAAATGTTTTTTTAAGTCAATGAGTATAGTCTCTGATGTGAAAAAGGAGTAGGGATTATGTCAACTTCCTACTCATCAGCACTCTCCTAACACTCATCTGGACTGTGAAAATAGATTTTCAGTTACTTGCAAAATATTGTCCATTATAGTGCCCTCTAGCAACAGCAGATACTAAAAATTAATTCTGGGTTTGCTGTTAAGGAATGAAAACTGGGTGTGCAAGAAAGAAATTATAGACCCTAAGCTTGTGCAGCATGTCTTCTGATTGCATCATGTAGGCTATGCTGATCTCACATTCTGCTCAGAAAAGCATCTCCTCTTTCCCCTTCTTTTGTTGCACTCTGATTTGCTTAGAAAGTACAATTTTGCAGCTATAAACCCTTTCTGCAGAACTGAGTTTACTGTTCTTGAAGCTTAATAAATGTGTCTGACAGAGAAGCCTCAACTAAAAATGTATAGTGTTTTAGTTTTCTAATTTTTTATCTTTACAGACTGTAATATCTGCTTTGTCACTTCACAAAACTTTTATCATGGGAATGGTATTAAGCAACTTTTAAAATGCAGTAGAGAACCCAAAGGAACATGCATACTTCTCGATCCAGTACACACCTCTGCCACAGTGTGAACTGGGGACAGCAGCTAAACGAACAGAATGCGACCAGATTAAATTTGAGTTAGTGTTTGAATCATTTGATAATCAAAGAGTCACTGTTTTCTGGAGTTTTGGAAAATCCAAAAGAAATAGCTTTCTTTAAAAAATAAAATAAATACAGGGAACGGCACTTTTGTTCAATGAAATCAGAATAGAAAAGAAACAGATTCAATTACTACTTTTCATGTGAAAAACCACTCAGTATTTCTTCAAAATAGAAGAAAGCAGGATGAATGAGTCTATTGGACTCTTCCACATTGATTAAATTGAAATAATAGTGTTACAACCAAATTCACATGAAAGAAATAACCTTTGTAGCATTGATCTTTTTCTTTACATGAAAAAGGACATTTTTTAGATAACTGAAGGACTCTGGTCCTAAATTAATCTAATACTCATCCCTCCATTTAAATCCATTCAGCATTGAAACCTCTCAAACCAGTATCACTGTTCAGTTGTCTTGCAAATGAATTGAGCAATTACAATCCAACCCTTAGAAAAACCAACTCCACAAACACCAGAAGAAATTACTCCACCAGCTGTCGTAACGTAAGTTTTATGGCACTTTCTGCACGCTGATCCTAAACCTGCCAGTGGTGAAACATCACTGTTGCTACCAAGGACTTCAGCTTAATTTAGGTATTTCATAATAACTCTTTCCTATCCGTATTTCAATGAATCTAAGGCACTCAAATTCTAGAACTCATCCTAGCCATTCAAATTGTATGACCCCCTTTCAGAATCTGAATATACTGATCTCTTCACTCCTGTGACCAATGAGAGGACTCAGGGAAATGGCAGGAAGCTGAATCAGGGGAGGTCTAGGCTGGATATCAGGAAGAGATTTTTCACCCAGAGGGTGGTTGAGCAGTGGAACAAGCTCCCCAGGGAAGTGGTCACAGCACAGCTTACCTGAGTTCAAGAAGCATTTGGATGATGCTCTCAGGCACATGGTGTGATTCTTGGGATGCCCTACACAGGGACACAAGTTGGACTTGATGATCCTGGTGGGTCCCTTCCAACTCAGCATATTCTATGATTCTATGAACAAGTACTCAAGTACTTTGTGTGTTGGGAAAAAAGCAGAATGAAAAAAAAAAAAAGTGTATTGAGGAACAAGAGTTCATATACTTTTTATAATTCCATATGATAATTCCATATATTAACGGAATAAATCCTATCCAAACTGATCTGATCTGCTGAAGAGCTAAAAGAAATTTTAACTTGAATATGACTTCACTTTTGCTGAAGAAGTTAGAGCCAATAATGAAAGAGATGTCACAGACATGCGGAGTCACCTAAACAGAGCCTAACCCACCTATATGTGTAGCATCTGAAAAAATATATTAAAAAAATGGGTGATAAAACTGAACACACTGAAATGCTAAGGCAACAGCTGTAAGAAAAGAGTTTTAAGGACTGGTCTTCACTATAACATTAATCTCTATCCACAGAGGCTGTGGGTCTGGTGCAGATGACTGTTTGTGATTTTGTTTTTCAATCTGAACCCTGGGGCACTCCTCACTTTTTCTTGAATTTTCAAACAGAGGTGGCAGCAGCAACCCTTGCATCTTCTGAATAGGAGGGGAAGAGAGGGGAAATAGAAACTGCACAGATCCCAGCAGCCCAGCTACTTAGTGACATGAGTCGCCATGAACACTGCACCGGTTCCTCTTTATTTAAAGAGTTCATTTAAAGGTCTTTGACCAGTTATTCAAAGCCAACTTGAACTTTGTACTTACTCAAGAGATAACTTCACCCTTTGTAATCACAGTCGACCAGAAGCATTTGAGACTGTCTGACAGTGAAGACAGCACATCAGTTGCCTAGAAAACAATTTTCCTGGGAACTAGACCTTGGTAAGAACTTGCTGCCCTCAAAAGCCCCAGAATTAATACTTTATGTGAAGATTTATATTTTTTTTCTGAACCTATACTTGATCCTAGTGTGTTCTTCACACATACATCAATGTTGCCTGTACAATGCAGTCAAGGAAAAACAAACAATTTTTTCAGGGGGTGTGGGATGGTGTAGGGTGGCATTTCGTCTCTCTAGAAGAAAAAGCTGAAATCATTATTTCATGCATGCGTTCTATTGATGCCCTACAGTGCTTCCATAACACAGGGCCAAGCAGAAGTGAGGTATCTGTCCCCACTTTTACTGAGGCACTTAGGAGTTCTAGCTATGCATCCATATATTACTTCACATGCTAGGTGTACAGATTTGTAGTAGTTACAAGAAAGGAAGCTGCACACGGTTTAAGTTACTTATTGCATCTTATATTAGACAGAAAGGTCTCTGTAGAAAATTACACTAAAAAATGTTTAGCCTTTTTACTATCTTTTCCAAAACTTATCACTACATACTATGAATTTAACAAATTTATGTCAATAAAAGACAGCTAAGCAAATATTTTCCTTCTTCATAGCCACTAAAGATAGTGTCTGCATGTTTCTTCTTAATACACTTATTTAAGTCTTGTCAGAATGAGCCAGTTCTTCTAATTTCTTAACACTTGTCAATAATTTCTTAATGATACATTCATTAGGAACAGATATGACTACTGAAGCTGGTTAGATTGCAGTTTCTACCACAAAACCTTTCAAATAACCCTCAGAGGAAGAACATTCCCAGTATTAAGAGTTAAGTATTTAATTTGATATAAAAAGGAAAAAAACTTGTCACAGTACTACTGATGGAGATTTTACCCCATGTTAGAACTGACAGCTGCCTTCAGCTTAACTAATTTTCTTCAGGCCAAAAAAATCTACATATTGCACGTATTAACTACACAAGCTTTGAGAATTCTTTAAAACATTATAGGTAAATGCTTCACTTATTTAACTACATGGAGAGATTTACCCATGCAGCAGCTAAAAGCTCCTCCTGCCCCTCAACCTCCTCCACCCCCTGACCAGACTATAGCTCTTGCTTTAAATTATTTGAGGACTGAAGAAACTCGGAAATTAATATAGGTATCCTAAAATTAATATTATGGTCACATGGCATTTAGTATTCAACTATTGGTTGGTTCCACATTCTCTTACTCATGTATTTTATCCCCATAATCTTATCTAATGTAATTACACTTTGGATTTGTGACACATTTCTGTGTTTTATTCTATATAATAAAATTCAAACAGACTGTAAGCATCTGATTATTAGAAAGAACAGCTGCAACCACCACTAAGATGAATTACTAGAGCCCTTCTGTGCACAGGGACAGAGAAAGTTCAGCCCACACTACTAATGTCAAGAGAGCTATACTTTTTTTCTTTTTCTGTTGCAGTCTTGTGTTGTAATGCTTCAGTACAGCCTACTCATCAGACTGCCTGTTAAAGGCAACTACAGCATCTATGTTATTCCTGGAAGAAACCTAAATCTGCATCTTCCTGTCACAGAGGACTTTATCAGAAAGCTTTTATCACTGCACGTTCTCACAGACAGAAAGCAACAATTTTTGACAGCGAGCAACAGTTGAGCAAAAATCAGTCCCTCCTGGTCAAGAAGAGTTATATAGCATTTCCCTGATGGCAGGAGCTGTCAGGCACAGAAGCCTAATGTCCTCATGATTAAAACAGCATTGAGAGGCTAGCATAATGAAAATAATGACCTGTCACATCAGCTATCATATCAGCAGAGGAAAAGCTACTGCTTTTCCTCGTGAGAAAGGATGGATGTACAGAACATCAATTCACTATGCCTCTGTTAGCCACATTCTCCCTTATGTAAGGAAAACTGACTGCTAGTTCTGTAATGTGAACAGTACTGCACAAAACAGCCAGGAGATTGCATCTTTCTCTTTTTTTTTGTTTGGTTTGCTGGGAGATTTTTTTCGTTCACAGGCTTTTTCTTTTGTCAGTCACAACTGAAAGCAAGCAAAGTGTACAAGGCTGAAATTCCTGCAACATTGCAGAGAATTCTAGATCCCTTCTATCAACCAAATAACCTAAATCTCTTCTGAGATCTAGTTTCCATATAAATTAGAGTTTGTGTTCACATTGGAAAGGATACAGTGGGATTCTTAACATTTTGACCATAGAAAGGATGCAGTGCAGATGAAGTAAAACTATTGTGAAAAAAAAAAAATATTAACAATACATGAAAACTGTAAAACATTAAATACATTACAATTGTAAATTGTAATTTAAACTTGTTCCTGAAACATACAGGACACAGCAGTGCTTAAGACTGGTGAGAATTAGCAGAATTATAGAATCATAGAATCATAGAATCCTAGGGGTTGGAAGGGACCTCGAAAGATCATCTAGTCCAACCCCCCTGCCAGAGCAGGGTCACCTAGAGTACATCACACAGGAAGGCGTCCAGGCGGGTTTTGAATGTCTTCAGCGAAGGAGACTCCACAACCTCTCTGGGCAGCCGGTTCCAGTGCTCTGTCACTCTTACAGTAAAAAAAATTTTCCTGATATTCATCTTAAACCTCCTGTGCTCCAACTTGTATCCATTACTCCTTGTCCTATCACTGGTTATCACTGAAAAAAGCTTAACTCCATCGTCTTGACACTCACCCTTTACATATTTGTAAACATTGATGAGGTCCCCCCTCAGTCTCCTTTTCTCCAAACTAAAGAGACCCAGCTCCCTCAGCCTTTCCTCATAAGGGAGATGTTCCACTCCCTTAATCATCCTTGTGGCTCTGCGCTGGACTCTTTCAAGCACTTCCCTGTCCTTCTTGAACTGAGGGGCCCAGAACTGGACACAATATTCCAGATGTGGCCTCACCAATGCACAATAGAGGGGGAGGAGAACCTCTCTTGACCTACTAACCACACCCTTTCTAATACACCCCAGGATGCCATTGGCCTCCTTGGCCACAAGGGCACACTGCTGGCTCATGGTCATCCTCCTGTCTACCATGACCCCCAGGTCCCTTTCACCTACACTGCTCTCCAGCAGGTCAGCCCCCAACCTGTACTGGTGCATGGCGTTTTTCTTCCCCAAATGCAAAACTCTACACTTGCTCTTGTTAAACTTCATCAGGTTTTTCCCCGCCCAAGTCTCCAGCCTGTCTAGGTCTCTCTGAATGGCAGCACAGCCTTCTGGTATGTCAGCCACTCCTCCCAGCTTGGTGTCATCAGCAAACTTGCTGAGGGTACATTCTGTGCCCTCATCCAGGTCGTTGATGAAGATATTGAACAACCCCGGTCCCAGTACCGACCCCTGAGGGACTCCACTAGTCACAGGCCTCCAACTAGATTCTGCCTCATTGACTACAACTCTCTGACTTCTTCCTTTCAACCAGTTCTTGATCCACCTCACATAGGACTATGCATGTTGATGCTGCTTTAGGTGAGGCTGGGTGGGGATGGCTGATCATAAACATAGAATCTGCTCTTATGGGAATGCTCTACCTTAGTAAATACTGTAAGTTGAATCACAAGTAAAAGCAGAGTGGGTAAAAAAGCCCTGCAGGATTACTCCAAATTTCAGAACCACAGAATCATCATGGTTGGAAAGGACCTCTGAGATGACCAGTTCCATCATCAACACAAAACAAAAAAACCCAACTCGTACAAACAGCTACACACCAAAAAACACTCACGAAAAAACTCCACAACTGTGGCCACTAGAGCATGCCCTGAAGTGGAACATCTACATGTTTCTTGAGTATCTCCAAGGATGGAGACTCAACCACCTCCTTGGGCAGGCTGGTCCAGTACCTGACAACTCCTTCAGTATAGAAATTCTTCCTAATATTCAATCTAAACCTCCCTTGATGCAACTTCAGGCCATTTCCTCTGGTCCTGTTATTTTCTTGGGAGAAGAGGCCAACACTCACCTCCCTACAAGCTCCTTTCAGGTAGCTGTAGAGGGCAATGAGGTCTCCCATCGGTTTCCATCAGACTAAACATCCCCAAGTTCCCTCAACCGCTCCTCCTATGATTTGTTCTCTAGACCCCTCACCAGCTTGGTAGCTCTTCTCTGGACATGCTCCAGCACCAAAATGTCCTTCTTATAGTGAGGGGCCCAGAACTGAACACAGTACTCGAAGTGTGGCCTCACCAGTCCTGAGTACAGGGGCTCGATCACTTCCCTACTCCTGCTGTCCACACTGTTCCTGGTACAGGCCAGGATGCTGTTGTCCTTCTTGGCCACCTGGGCACACTGCTGGCTCATTTTAAGCTGGCTGACCACCAGCACCCCCAGGTCCTTTTCTGCTGGGCAGCTTTCCAGCCACTCTGCCCCAAGCCTGGGCTTGTTGCGACCAAAATGTTGCAACCTGGCACTTGGCCTTATTGGACCTCATACAATTGGCCTCAGCCCATTGATCCAGCCTGTCCAGGTCCCTCTCCAGAGCCTACTGTTACGATGGAAAAAAGCTCTGGCATTGCACAGAATGTGAAGCTTAAGAAGCAGGTAAAGGAACTGAAAACTGTGACAATGACTACTGCAGGTAACTCATGAGGTCCTCTCACATACTACAGAAAGTGGAGAAAGATATCCTTGTACCAATTATACACTGTCATGGAGAAAGTCTAACATTACCAGGCTGTGTTTTTTACCCAGTTTCAACCATAGGTCAGAACTAAAGGATCATGCCACCATAAGGTATGGTGTTATGATACATTAAATTTCATGTCGTATTTGATTCTGTCCTTTCTCATATAAACTTGCCTTTGTAGAAACTGTTGAGTACAGCAACAATGCTGATTTGCATGGTTTTAGATGTTAAAGACATAGCAGAGTAATAAATAATACAGCATGCAGTCAATAAAACCCTTAGATTTTTTACAGAAGGTATTGAAAGACTATTAAATTATTTTATTAGGAACTATAAGAGATAAGAAACACAAGACATTACTTATAAAGAGATATTACTCTGATAACTGGTAACTTACTTGGTCTGTGTAGAATTGTTTTACATAGTTAAGCCCTCTGTGTTGCAGTTTTTTTCCTCAACTTGTCAATTATTTATATTCCCTTTGGATCAAAGAAGCTATACTTTCTCTTTCATTACTGAGTTTGTTACTGAATTTATATTTCATGGGAAACCTAGCTAATTTTTTTTTGTTGTTAAAAACAAAAATATAACTCTGTTTTTCAGAGGGTCTTATCACCCACGGCAAAAAGCCCAATGTGTCCTCAAAAGTGCACACATCTGGAATTGCATTTCTACAACTTCCTGGTATCCCTGCACAAATACAAACACAGCGAGATTGCTGTCAAATAAAGATTATGAGTGACCTATTACTGTTTGTATTCAGCACATTATTTACTTAAAATATATGTACTCCCAATTAAGTAATATACGAGTTATATTTAAAAAAAACGTTATCTTACTTTTTCTTTGCAAGTGGATGAATGAATCACTCTACCTAGATTTTTTTTCACTTGCCACTTCACTCTGCCACATGTAAAGAAAATAAAAAGCAAGCTAAGTTTTCATTTAAATTAAAAAAAAAATGTGTAAAGGGAGTGCACTCATCTCAGCAAACATATGTTTATAGTACGTATTAATTTGACATATTCTTGACAACTGCTCCTTCCAGAATTATGAAAGAAGGGTATCTATCTGTTATGAATCTCATCTCCCTAATTAAGGATAAGTGTAAAAGTAGCCTCTAAGAAATTAATTTTTTTTAATCAAAGGTTGATTCAAAATATAAAGAAAACCCCGAATATCAGTTAATTAGAAAAACTAGAAGCAAGAATAAAGTCAAATGTGTATCCAAGGCGCTCAAAAATAAAACCCCAAACAAGAAAAGCAAAACAATGCAAAAAACTACTTAGAAAGGAAAATCTTGTGTGAAGTACCTCTCCAGGAATACGTCAGAAGCGGATAATGCTATTCATATGACAGTTTTTATCAGTTACTTAATTTACTGAAAACAGTTCAGACAATGTACCACTATTCACACACTGATTTTTCTTTACAATGAGTTGCTATGATGGCAGACAGCTACAGGATACCAGAGTTTAAGAACTCTCCCATTTCCCCCACTCACAGGAACCATATATAATGTCAGCTCCTACTGCCTCACAAAATAGCCAAAACATGATCAGTCGGATGGCTTGGTTCAGAACTACATCCATCCTGATGCCTTTTATGTCACAGCTGTTTCATACCTTGCAGGGTATGAAACCTACGGCTGCGAATCACACAAAAAGAAATAGACGCCACAGGTCCCACAGAAACCTGTGCCTGTGACTGAGCAGGCAGAATTCTTACTGAAGTCAGGAAAAATGAATACCATAGAAGAATGGCAGCTAATGCGATACTGTAAGTGCTGTTTTTCATAGAACACTGAGAACTTGACCATTAAAGGCCATTAAAATATCGTGCAGTAGGGCATTTGACTTTTTGAACAGAGTTGTTGTACTTCGTGGTGTGACCTGAATTCCCCTTCAGACAACTTGCTTATACAAATTTTCTCAGTAAAAAATCATAGCATCATAGAATTGTTTGAGTTGAAAGGGACAGACCTTAAAGATCACCTAGTTCCAACCCCCCAGGCACAGGCAAAGAAACCTCCCACTAGACCAGGTTGCTCAAAGCCCCATCCAACCTGGCCTTGAACACTTCCAGGGATGGGGCTTCCACAACTTCCCTGGGAAACCTATTACAGTATCTTACCACCCTCACACTAAAGTTTCCTCCTAATGTCTAACCTAAATCTCCTTTCTTCCAGTTTTGATCTATTACCCCTCATCCTCTTGCTACACACCCTTGTAAAAAGTCCCTCTCCAGCTTTCCCGTAGCCCCTTCAGGCACTGGAAGACCACTATAATGTGTCCTCAGAGCCTTCTCCAGGCTGAACAGGCCCAACCCTCCCAGGGTTTCTGTTGTGCTCCAGCCCTCAGGTTATCTTCATGACCCTCCTCTGGACTTTCTCCAGGAACTCCGTGTCCTTCATATGTTGGGGACTCCAGAATTGGACACAGTGCTCCAGATGGGGTCTCATGAGAGCCATGTAAAGGGAGAGAATCACATCCCTCAACCTGCTGGTCACACTTCTTTTGATGCGGTCCAGGACATAGTTGACTTTCTGGTCTGCAAACGCACACTGCAGGCTCATGTTGAGCTTCTCATCTACCATCACCCATAAGCTCTTCTCCTCCAAACTGTTTTCGATCCATTCTCCACCCAGCCTGTAAGTGTGCTTGGGATTGCTCAACCCAGGTGCAGAACCTTGCACTTGGCCTTGTTGGACTTCATGCAGTTTGCATAAGCCCACTTCTCAAGCCTGCCAAGGTCCCTCTGGATGGCATCCCTTCACTCCAGCATTTAAAAACTAGGCATTCATTCCTCTAACATTGTGCAAATAATTTTCCCAGGTGTCAAAACTTTCATCTGAGAGAGAGAGATAAAATATTTCACATTTCTGCATCATAATAAATATGTGGACCAGATATTGAATGCAGAAGGAAAATGGGAGGACCCCAAAGCTTTGAAGCATGGAATCCTTCTCTAGCACTGCAAAAGAAAATAATAAAATAATGCTTTACAAGATGCATTTCATAAATATATGGACATGCAGGCGTCATTTTTGCTAAACTGAAGCAACACTTTTGTTCCATCCCCCACACCTGAGCTGAGATTTTCCTAAGTTGAAGGAAAAGTACTTACTTGCAAATGTCATCTTCTGGGTCCTCGAGCCCAAATCTTTCATCAAAAGTAAGCTGTATCCATACATTTTCGTCTACTGCTACTAATCTCCACACTAGTACAGTATTGCGTGGGTATGTGTGTGGAAACTTGGGGCTGTGAATACTTCCATTAGAAGTCACAGTAATTATCTTCTCATGCTGAGGATCTTGCACGCCTATAGTAAAGAGAGAAAACAGATGCTTATTATAGCTACATGTAAAGACTGATAGGTAACTGAATGTACTGCAAGAAAAGAAGGCCAGAGAAACAGCATTCCTATTTTAAAAGAATTAATCTATACTTAAATGTAATTTAAAATCTGATGGACCGATTCCTTCTACTAGTGGTATGAAAATAGTAAATTTTCTTTTAAGTGGAATTGCTGCTTATACAAAACTGAGTGTATGGTCATGCTTTGCAGAGGACTGTAATGTACAAGTAAGACAGGACAGCATGCAGTAATAAATGAAAAAGCACAATGAAGGCACAAGAAACAGATTCCTATTTTGGAAACTTCATTGGGCTTTTGTTAGCTGAGTCATAAGCATTCTTCTATAACGTATAGTATGTCAGCTGAGAGCTGCAAGCTAAATATGGGAGCCAACAATAATAAAAATTACTTTCCCAGAGATTAGAACACCAGAGTGCTATTTCCAAAGTATGCAAAGGACCAGCATTTCAGACAAACATGTCAACGCGGGGTGTCTGAGGACAACACTATAGTCAGCAGTTAATTTTGTTTCTAAAAAGCACACACAAGATTAAAAAACATTATTCTTCAAAAAACATTTAGAAAGTGCGGGTTTTTGTGTCATCAGGACAGTAACAGCAGGAAGTAAGGACTGTAAAGAGTCCAAGCATATTGAATAAGGAGTCAACTAAAAAGGGCAAAGGAAAGAAAAGGCGTATGGCAATTTAGTGAACAGAAGCTGCGGCACCTCTGGTATCTTCACCTCCTCCATTTGTAAAAGTATCTATTTACTTTAGTACACAACAGTGTTCCATGAATACATCAAATTCCCACACACAACACTTGCTCCATTTCAAATATTTGCTCTTGCATAGTGGAATTTCTTCTCTTACAAAATAATTATTTTGTATGACTACAACAGCAAGTAATTGCTGTCACTGGAGACTGAAGCTTTTTATTTGTCTTCAGATAAGCCGCAATATTTCTTTTTATCAATTCCACATAAATTGTGCCATTGTACTGCAAAAAGCCAGCCTTTTCCTACCAAGTTCATGCATGGTCTGAACATTTCTTTTGAGGAAATTGTGTGAAGACTCCAGCTACCAAATGTGGCTAAAATGAGAGGGTATAGTCTCTTCTTTGTGGAATGACTTTGCAATTCCTGGCTTTATTTTAGGGATAAATCAGTCCAAATCACACTCAAAGGGGAGTAAAATGATCAGTCAGATTTACAGCAGTCAGCTGCAAAGCTACATATACTGCTGCTGTGATCTGTCTGCCTTTCTGTTAACAACCACCCTCCCTATGCTCCCCCGAAAAAAAAAGAAAAAAATATTATTACTGTACAGACATCACTGTACAGCCCTGAAGAATTACTTTAGGCAAAGACTGAGGCAGGCAAGGCACCATCTAAGACAGGGGACAACAATACCATACAAAAAAAATGGGGACATACAAGTACCAAAACAAGGTATTTGAATCTTCAGTAAAAAGCTTCATCAAAAGATAGGCAACTGAGATCATCTGCAGGTGAAATGGAAATGGGGCACATTAGATGGGAAAAATCCCTAAGCTGATCCAGCGGTATGACATGGCTATGCTTATTAGGAAAGGACAACACACACTTTTTAGAGCCTGAAGTTGAAGAATGAGTCACCACAGTCATCTTTGATGTGGTACAAGATGCTATCACCAGATTTATATATCTATTAACGTAGAAAGCCTGCCCCCGAAAAGTACAAGATTCCAGGCATTCTGAAAGCACAGCAGTACCTAACCCTTCCACTGGAGTGGTAACAAAGATGAAAAACCATGATATCGCCAAACAGATCAGCAGATGCCACTGTAAAATGAAATTAAACCCACCGACTAGACAAGCTCATTCCTGCCTACTTCAAAGTAGGTCTCTTCCCCCATGGGCACAACACATTTCACAGAGATCAGAGCTGACACTTTTTAAATACAGCAAATACCTGTTTCTTAGTACATGGTAATCACTACATTTTAGCAGGGGTCATGGGTAAAACTTGGACAAATCACAGTTCAGGAGACAGACAAGGAGCTGCAGAAGAAGACAGCAGCACTGCGGGTAGAGTAACAGCTTGAGCACTGATTTCCTTGAAAGACTGATTCATTTGAAGTGCTCACACAGCACTGGTAAAATCAATTCTTAAAAATTTTTGCTAAACTTATACTAAGTTCACAACAGCACAAGATGAGAGTACTGTTAATCATGCACTATTAAGATATTATTTGGTTTATTTAATTCAATAGCTGTTAATTATGGAAATCAAATTTTAGGCTTTCAGGAACAGCATTAGCTCACATGCGGTTATCGCTGCTTTAAAAAAAAAGCCAAGTTGAAACCTAAAAAAAAAAGTTTCAACTCTAAATATTTATGGACTAATATTAGAGTTTTTTTCAGATACAGTGATGTTGCAGTATGTGTGAGTTCTCTGCTTTAAAATGCAGAAACAAAAGATGACAGTAACTACTTGTTTGTTACTATAGAACTTCAGAGGGAGACAGGTTTTTTTAATTAAAATAATCAAAAGGATTTCCTGACAACATTCCCATATAATTTTTACAACATTTCACATATGTACAGAAATCAAGACTTTGTAGAAGGAACTCTTTGAAATGTAACATAACATGCAGTTTCTTCATCTTTCACCAGACTTTCAAAAAGCAGTAAGGCCACTTTCAAAAGCAGTAACTCAAGGCATACAGGGGTAACTCTTTCGGTCTGGTTCAGCTGCCTCCAGGCACTTCTTAGCTATTATCTGAATTTAACAGTCAAACTTAAATTTAACTCTTTTGCCTGGTGCAAAGGAAAAGCTGGAAAATGGTCTATTATTGGCAGAAAACTGTAGACAAACAGCACTGTTCAATATTACTTGTATGTAAAATTAGTATCAGGGCAAAGCTACTCAAAATCATACAAATACTGCTTCAAAGGGACCTCTGGAGACCTGCAGCTCCCGGCTCCTCCCACCATAGCAGGTCACCCCTTTGAGGGTTCGCATTATCTAGCCAACACTCAAACCCCCTTACAGATGGAAACTCCACTGGGCCTTGGCCTGCTCCCATGCTGTGCTATCTCCCTGGGTAAAGCATTTTTCCTAATGTCCAATCTGAACCTCTCAAGCAGCAATTCCTGGCCATGGGTTTTTTTACGGTTTGTTTTTTTTTTACACTCTGTGGTGCTACAAGGACAATTTTAGCTTGGTCACTCTTTCAACTGCTTCTTAAAGGAATTGGGACTTGCTTCTAGACTGCCCGATAGCCTTCTCTTCTCCAGACTAAACAAGCCCAGCCTCCTTAACCTCCACTTACTGTCTGCCACCAGCTAGAGGCTGAGCATTCAAGCCTGGAAGTCTAGCCAATTTTCAACCTACTTAACAAGCAGTCTGTTCATCCCAACCATTATGCCTCAAGTACCACAAGAAATGCTTTTGAAGCACAAAGTGTTTGTTTTAATCACGAACTTTTCAAGTAGAGAGCAAAGAAAACTTCATACAGGCTTGCTGTATCTCCTAAGACAGCTTTCCTAAGTGGTATGGTTTGTGGCTTTTTTGGGTTACATCTGAGACACATCTAGCCTTCTGTGGGTTTTCCTTTTTGAGAAGCTTCTGTGCTTTGAAGCTGCTACCTATTTGAAATCTTGATGTGATTCTTCAGCTATTAGTAAGAAATAAATACAGAGAGAAGTGCACATACCCATAATAAACTCAGATACACATATAACATTCACACAACCTGTCAACTATTACAACACAATAAATTCAACTTCTATCTAGAAGTCTGCTAAGTTACACAAGTACTTGTTACCTAAATTACGAAACATAACAAATACAAACAGATAAAGTATTAAATGGATGTAAAGTAACAAATTAGGAACATGTAGGAGAAATACTACACTTTGTTTCAATTACTCCTCCCTCCAACACATATTTTACCTCACACATTTGAAAAGGCATATAAAAAAATGCCAGTTTACACAACTCAAGATGAATGTAGAGAGGATTGTATTTGTTTTTTAAATGCTACAATTTAACATATTACTTTCTTCTCTTCTTACTGTTTTGAGTTCAAACTTGTACTGTTACCTTAGGCATTGAACATCATACACTATCTAACTGAAGGCTAAAGGTCTTTCTCCTTGATGCAGCATAAAGAACATTACATGAAGAACTGCACACAGATGAAGCAAGCAGAGAAGCAAAAGCTTTCTAACTAATCTTCAGGAACTCTCAGTTTTGGCAGCTGGCCCAACAGGGAAGGACAAAAGGAAAAAAAAAACAAAAGTGGGGGGTGGGAGGGGAAAGAAAAAAACACACCATTGGAGAACAATAGTAAAAGATTCAACAATGTTTCCAAACAGCTGCATGACTTAACATCTTGAGGAAGATAATAATGACTAATCATAAACTAACAAACTCTCTTTGATTCCAAACTGCATCAAGAAAAAAAATGAGGTTATAGTTTTACTTTACAAGTTTATAACCTTCAAGAATTCTGCCAGCCCTTTGCCTAGTACTCTGACTTTTGCTCAAAGAAGGGGATGGCAACTAAACAGGCGGCTTTGTGCACAGTAAATCTTGCAATACCAGACACTAACCAGCCATCAGTGGATGAAGAGTTGCTGTCTCAACTATCACAGGAGCTTGACCTGTACAAATCGATGGGCCAGGATGCCATTCTGCCATCCACCCTAGGGTCTTGAAAGAGCTAGCTGATGTCATTGAAAAGCAACTTCACATCTTTGAGAAGTCGTGGAAATCAGGAGATGTCTCTGAGGACTGGAGGAAAGCTAATGTCACCCCCATCTATAAGAAAGTTTTGAAGGAGGACCTAGATATAGACACATTAGCCTCATTTCAGTCCCTGAAAAGGTTATGGAGCTAACCTCCTAGGGACTGTCACAAGTCAACTGAAGCACGTAATTGGGAAAAGCCAACATGGATTTACCAAGGGGTGGACTGATGTAATTTCCCGGGGATGGAAAAACTGATTTTTGTGATTGACAAACCTGATCCCCTTCTACAAAGTCACCCACTTGGTTGATGCAGGGCGAGCAGTTGACATAATCTACCTGGACTTCTCCAAGGCTTTTGATATGGTCCCCCACAGCCTCCTCTTGAAGAAACGGACTCATTATGGCCTTGACAAGTGGTCTGTGTGGTGGGTGGGTGGAACTGGCTGACAGACTGTACCCAGAGAGTGACTGTCAATAGTTCCTCCTAAAAATGGCAACCAATCACAAGTGGGGTCCCCCAAGGCTTGATATTAGGCCCAATGCTGTTCAACATCTTCATAAGTGACCTGGATGCTGGGATCAAGAGCACCTGATTAAGTTTGCTGATGACACCAAGGCAAGTGGAAAGGTTGACACTGCAGAAGGGAGAGCCACCCTCCAGGATGACCTAGACAGACTGGAGAAGTGGCCTAGCAGGAACCTTATGAAGTTCAACAGGGAGAAGTATAAGGTCTTGCAGCTGGGAACACAACCCAGGAGTACAGTTCAGACTGGGATCCACTTGGCTGCAGAGCAGCCCTGTGGAAAGGGACCTGGGGGTCTTGGTGGATAACAGGCTCAACATGAGTGAACAGTGTGCTGCAGTGGTAAAGAAAGCCAACAGGATGCTGGGCTGCATCAACAAAGGCATCACCAGCAGAGATCACCATCATCCCTCTCTACTTGGCACTTGTCAGACCACACCTGGAGTGTTGCATTCAGTTTTGGTCCACACTCTACAAATGTGGACAGGCTGGAGAGGGTCCAGAGAAGGGCCGCAAGGACGAGTAGAGGACTGGAGGACCTGCCAAACTGGGTTTGTTCAGCCTTGAGAAAAGAAGGCTTCGGGGAGACCTTATTACCATGCTCCAGGACTTAAAGGGTGGCTACCAAGAAGATGGAGACTCCCTATTTACAAGGAGTCACATGGAAAGGACAAGGGGTCATGGGCACAAGTTGCTCCTGGGGAGATTCCAATTGAACATGAGAAACTTTTCACCATGAGGACAGTCAAACATTGGAATAGTCTCCCAAGAGAAGTGGTAGATCCCCCACATCGGACAGTTTTAAGTCTCAGCTTGACAGAGTGCTGAGCCACCTCATACAAACTACAGTATTACCTAGAAAGTTTGGACCAGATGATCCTTGAGGTCCCTTCCAAACAGGCATTCTACGATTCTATGATTGTATGAAAAGTAACCTCTATTGAGATCTGTTTTCAGACCAAACTTTTTTGGAAGGCAGTATTAGTCCTGAACCTCTAAATATCTTTTAAAACTAGATAAATACTACATTTTAGCCAAGATAAAGAATAACTTTTGCTAAATATTAGATGAGGTAACTTTTTGGTGTTACCACATGCTCTGAGATCTAATTATGCTCGAGTGTTTCAATAAGTATTCCAATGTCCACAGCTAAAGTCTTGGCTACACTAGAATGAGTATTGAAGCGCCTGCTGACTTGAATATGAAAGGAATTCCACCTCTATTAAATATATAAAGCTTTTGGAATAATTATTTTACAATAGGCTGATAATATAAACTGCTTTTTTCAGTCATGGGCCAGTAGGTATCCTGAAATAAACAGGATTATTAGTATATTTTATATTCACAAAATAAACATATTCCAGTCATTCAAAAATTAATTAAGAGCTCTGCAATATGACTATCAGCAGTTAAACTTCTTATATCAATACTCTTATGGATAAAACAAATGTCAAGTTGCTTCTTTTGATAATATATTTTCACATTTGTTCTTGCCTCAGGTTTTTTCCTAATAACTTTACTATATACAGTAGATAGCCATCACATAACAGACAGACTCTAGTCACAGACTGCTCCCTATCTCTCTTCTTTTCCATTAAACTGCTACCTTGAGTGACTTGAGTCATCATGGACAGGAAAGGCATCAATTAAGGAAAGTTTTACAGGCACTATATTATAGTTAATTCCAGTAAGGAGAGAATTATTTTTAGGTACACTGCTTCACAGAAATTAAAAAATACTGGTAACTGAAAGAGTATACATACTTAAAAGATTAAAAACCACATATAAAAGAGTCTCCTTGCCAAAGACTGGCAAAATAAAACACTAAGAAGCTAGTCTGATTCCATATTTGCACTTTTTAAGTAAGAAGGAAGCACATCAGGCTATCATGAGTGCACAAACTTTTTAACGTTTAATGCTATTTTCTGAAGAAATATTTTTCAAGCGAAGAATAATTATTGTCTATTTTTCATTAGTCATTTATGGTATGTTATAACAGCTAGGCATTTGACTCTCATCTATATGCCATTAGATACAGTGGAAGAATAATACAAACTTTACCATCCAGGATGAATGACATAGAACTAAAAACATCTGCTTTGTGCACAGCAAAAGAGCGGCTGTTTATACCCGTTCTTCTTCACTTTGAATGTTTTATCATTCATTTACATTAACAGTACGGTCTCTAAATGTTGTCAGTTCCCAAGGACAGAGGAATGGAGAAAGAAAGAGTGGAGGGGAGGAGAGATAGAAAAGAAAACAAAAAAAAAGGGAAAAAAACATCATTCTGAGTGGATCACTCACCTTGCCCTTTAAAGGACTGGCAGATAGTAAACAGCACTATGATCAACAGCATCAAGGGCAGATAACAGATATAATCAGCCTAAATATCTGATCTTCACCCACCAACATCATGACGTCATCACAACTTCCTCACCTTCCTACAACAAATTTTCTCAATGTTCTTATTTTCTGCTATATTCCAGAGCATCGATCTGCTACACATTTTTCGCGATTTCTGTATCCTATTTTCCCTTCTGCCCCCAAAGAAGTGGGAAGTGTTTTACATATTCTGCACTCAGAAGTCCCTCTATACAAAATGATGTGGATATTGAAAACAAAGTTGACACAATGCCTAACAGTATACAGCAATTGATCCATTTTTCAGGTGTATCTTGTGGAAGATCAGAACAGCAAAAGGTTCAGTCTTAATAATTAACAGGTAAAGTAAGTAGCCCTCAACAATAACGAAGATCAGAAAGAGACAGATTTCTGAAAGCTACTTACCCAGGTTTTAACAAACGCATGATTAAAATAGGCTGGGATAGGAGGAACTGCAAGTCTCCTTAAAAAAGTAAATCCTATTATACATGAAAAATGTCAATAGAAACAACATGCTGTTAAGATTTAATGCTGAGAGGGACCAGGGAGGAAGAAAAAATGGTAAAACAGGAAAAGTGTTGCCCAGCTGGAGATATTTATACTAAGACATAACAAAGTTATTTATTTACTTTATAAAGAAAAAATGTATTTTTAAAATGTTATGTTTCTAGGAGGTTTGGGTGTAAAAAAGTTAGTATTTTAAAATACGTAATCTTTCCAATTCTTCTGATACGCAAAATAGGCATTTTCTAACAGTACACTGATTTAGCAAAGTGTTGAAAAAAAATTTATTAAAAGTAAGAAAACATCAACAGAAAAAAAAATATACCTATGGAAACAACAGAAACTCAAGTGAATATGAAAAACATCACACAAGTGCTCAAACCCAGCATTTCCAATTTGTTTTCAATTTTATCATGGCAGCACTTACAAGCTACATCCCAAATTAGCTTTGTTAGTATGAGAGACCACACACGTGCCCACACAGTATCAGTCTGTCTTGAAAGACACTACATACCAAGCAAGCTAGGAAGAGACTGGGCAACAAAGTAGTATTAACCCAATTTTCCAGCCTGTACATGGCACAGAGTGATTACAAGGGCATAAAGATAACTTCAACAAAACCTTTAAATGAACCTGGAGTTCTTTTCATCTCAGTTAAACGCATTAGTATCAATGCCAGCTCTTAAAACCTGCTTGTATCTCATTTTTTAATGCTAGCTAAGCTCCGTGTATGCTTTTAAATGTGCATGATTCATGGTTCATGTTCTTTATAAAAAAATTCTTTAAAATCTGACTCATTTGAAAATTTCACTTCTTGATCTTAAGTCAGACTTTGTTGAAAAGGAAGGGTAAAATTTTGTTATGGCCCTCTTCTTTATGTTTCCTTCAGTTTACACTGTGCAGCACTTGTGAAGAGCAGATACTAGCAAACATTTGGGAATAACATTATCCATTGTCCATGTGCAATTCAGTCTGAATAAATAGTATGTGTTAAACAGCTACAACTCATTTTAGGTATTATTTGGAATGAAAAATACAATCCCATCCTGATCGTGTTTCAAGAGGGAAAATAATAAGATAAAAACTACCCTAATCTTTAGAAATACCAGTTCTGGAGTGCTTTGTTTTGCTTTTTTTTGGTGTTTTGCTATTTGTGAGGTTATTTTTAATTTGTCAAAGAGTGCTATAATTATAGCAATTCAAACATTCATGAGGATCATCAGTCATATTTCAAGTTCTGAAAAGAAAGTGTCGTTCAAGACTATTTTGAAAAGCGTTACTGGGTAGCTATATGAATATAAAACTCAAACATTTTTAGTCAGAAAATCAGTGAAGAAGTTGTGTAAGAGGAGACATAGAAGAAAACAAAAAATTTAAGGGTTTTGTACACTATAGTTAGTATGACCAGCACATGTAGGGTTAGTTTTAACTACAGAGCAAGAGTAATTATAAAGTTAACCCAATGTAGCATTCAGTTCACTGTCAAAAATGCAGAGTCCAAAGCAAACTACAAAGTTGCTCTTGGTACACAAATAACACTGCTACTGGAAGCTTAAAGCTGCCTTCAGCTTGCATGATGTATACAGAAAATGTACCATCAGCATAACTTCATGTTAAAAAAGCAAGAAAGGCAAAGTATTATAAATAGTTTATTTGGCATCACTTTATGTATGTTTTGAGCTAGACTACACTGTATTTCCAAATTCAGAGACAAAGAGCCATTTTATCTTTAATGTGCATTAAAGCTAAAAAGATTTCAGCAGGTGTTAGAATGCTGAAACAAAGCTTACTGAAGAATACAATGCCTTCATCTCTAGAAAACTACTCTTCCAGAAGAGGATTTGCACGTCTAGAAGCAATTCAGAAAGGAAGCACAAGCACAAGTCCAGCTACAAATGACAGCCTGCCTTTCTGCAAGGAGAAAATTAAAAGGTTTTGTACAGTAAAGGTTTTGTATGGTAAAAATTGCTATATAAGGAATAATACTTTTTACAATGCCTTTTGATAACACACATATCTGATACTGCTGAACTCGTGTACATGAACACCAAGGGTATCTTTTCTAGAGAGACAAGCAATCAAATGACAAGCAATCAAAAATTTGAAACACCTTATGATAATTTTCTTCGGGTAGAATAAAATTTTTACCTTCAGTAAAAGAACTCTAGCCATTCTCTCTAACTTTAGATTAAAAAAATACATGCCAGTTTCAGTTATTTGCAAGTGGTATAGGCCTACCTGATCTTTCTGCCTTTATTCACACCAGGGACTTAATGGAAGTCAGATGAACAATCTTCTCACATTTGTACACAATTTATCCTTAGATTACTCTGACCTTTGTATTTTTCCAAAGACAGACTATAAGGGCATATTACAGCAGCCATAAGAGAGTAAGTCCCAGGGCACATGCAATACAGTAACCTATTTTAAGTAAAACCACTTTCAAAAAGACTCTTGCTAATCTACTATAGCAGGTGTCCTTGAGAAGGGCTAACAGCAGGGCCATGAGGATCCTCACAGTCACAATTTATGCCATTGAAAAGACTATGTGTATATGTAGTGTTGTGGTCTTCCAAAACCTATTGATATACAAATTTAGGCTTCATTTAATAGTGCTGCCACTGTTCACCTTGTTTACTTATGATTTTATCTATTCACATATAATGCACTTATTTCACACATGAAGATCAAACTTTTATTAATAGATCTTCCAACATTTTTTCTGCCTACCTTTAACATCAAAATCTTCTTAAAGAGTTACGTTTAACCCAAGAACAAGAAGACTTACATGGGATCTAAAAAAGCTCCACAGTGGTAAAATGAAAAGTGACATTTGAAACTCTTAAGTCACTCCAATAGGCCCATTTTCAGGTAATTTTCCCATTTGTCAACTTTTTTAAGACAACCCCAGGCAACTCTTTGTGGTGTTCCCAAGGGACTTGGCAACGCTGTACAGAGATGTACTCCATTAACATAATTTGCTCATTTGCAGCATCACGTCAAAAGCTACTGTTTAATGTGGAGTCCAGTATGCCAGGTACGCTGCCTTCCACAACAGTCTTACACTCTGTGTTATTCAGGATCATATGTAAGTCTTCAGTATCCAGCCAGATCTGTCACTTGCCTGTTTTTTAAACTTTAATCCTTGCCAAACCATATATAACATTCTTCACCATTCTTCAAATTCCTTAGAAAACACACATAGGCATATGGGAAGGCTGGGGGAAATCAATGATCAAAATACATTTTGCACAATTACCCTGCACTTCTGGAGAGCAAGTAAACAGCATAAAATATCTTACCAGCTTCGGTTTAGACAACATGGCTTTGATTTAAGATTCAATTTTAGAATAAATAGTGACACACTTTAGTAGTGCCCTCTTACCCAGTATGGATATTGAAAGTTCATCCGCCCACCAATAAAGTAAGAGCTGCTTCACTGATAATTTATCCTAGGTCAACTGTATGCTAGGTCAGAATATTTGATGAAAACTACTTTCCAGTCTCTTCACACACTTTTTGAAAGGTTTTCTGGATGCGTGTTGTGGTTGAGTCTATATCCTCACTTGAACCCCTTGAGGTGGAAGGTGAACCTACTAACTTCGTAGGCACAGAACTGCACTTGTTAATCATAGTATGGAGAAATTTAATTCAAAGTTCACATCACATGAGTCTCAAGGTAAGGAAAAAATTAAAACCCAGGACTCCAGTTACTAAAGCAGGTACAATGAAATGGTTTTTTATCTAGTTACACTGGGAATGACTACAGAACAACTTGAGCATTACTCCTCATCCTGCAATTGTAAAAGAGAATTACATACTCCAAAACAGAAGAAAACTCTGGCAATCTCCATGAATTGAAATTATGCTTTATATTAAGGCAGTGCGTTTTTTAAGGGCATAACAGCAGGTTACCATACAGAAGAAAAGAACTTTTATAAATAACCACATCTCGATGCCCAGTTAATTTATAATTATATGCGTAAAAGTTTCAATGTGTTCCCAACACAAGGCATTTATCAAAGGTTTCAATGCTAGTAGGTGGAGCCGGGAATTCAATTGCAAAACCAAACAAGATAGGAACATCAAGCCCTCAAGCTTATGCTCTCATGTAAATTAGAATGAACAAAACAACATATGCATAATCTAATCCAGCACACCAATTAATGAACCATTTGAATCACTTGGTGATAAACAGTCTGCAACAACTAAGCATTTGTATCTCAAGCACGATGGCTGAAGTAGAAATTATTTTTCATATCTTATCTGTTCCACTCTGCTGAATTTCAGTAATATCAGTAACTATAAAATTTGATGGTCCATAATTTTGTTTACTCAGTCAGACATAGTATTGCATTAAAAAGAATTCTACATAACACAGAATGTTTAAGACAAAGCTGAAAAATCTTGATTTAGTGCTTACTGAAATGTCTAGCTGAGTTAATCATCTTATTTCTAGGCACCTTAGCTGAAGTCTATTTTATGAAAATCTTGCATGGTGAAAAAAAAAAGTTCCAAAGACCCACAGCAGCTGTTGGAAACTAAAGACTTGAAGTTAACATTTTATTATGCCACAGGTAAATTATTATCTGCACATCAAAGCCTCACTGCTGTACAGAAGTATGAAGTGCTGGATGCCAAATGTTGACTGCCTTCATTCTGACACTGAGTAAGAGAACAAGGATTCCCAAGTGAAAATCAACTGAGAATGTGTTGGTCGGTTTTTCGTTTTGTTTTGCTTTGGTTTTTTGGGGGGGTTCTTGGTGTACTTCGTATTGTGTGTTTTTTAATACAGCATTTTAAAAATCTGTAAGGAACTAAGTACTGTGAATATACTTGGTCTCCCACAAACGCAGACAACTAAAATAATGTCATTGGTAAACCTGTCTTGATGACTGCAGATGTTATTGTTTGAGGACTCCTTCCTCACCAACCAGATTTCAGAGAAGTAATTGATTGGCTCTAGCTGGTTACAATTTAAATTAATACAATTTGTTTATTTAGTGACAGAATGATGAAGCTAGCTTCTGAAAACATCATTTTCTCAGATATTTTAAAACATAAGCATTACATGCAAACGTTCCACATGATGCTAAAAAAAAAAAAAACACAAAAAAACAAAAAACAAGCAAGTTTTTTTTTTAAATCCAGAGATTTCTTCAGTACACCTCACTTAGGTGTAGGTCTTCAGCAAGAGTTAGGGCATGAGATAGTGAAGAGCAGAAAGAGGAGAAGGATTGGTATTTCCTGGTATTACGTACTTACATAGAACTAAACGTTACTGAAATGGTCGACTTCACAGCAAGTGTAATGATAGTTCCCCTGCAGCGAGAAAAACTTTCAAAATAACCTTTAAGTTGGGATACCACTATTAAAAGAAGAAAGGCAGGGTCACAAGGGATAAGAATCCTATTTCACACAGGACTTCTTTTTTAAAGACAGTAAATACAGATTTGCTAACGGACATACTTTCCTTCATATGTTATTAACTTTACTCAGACTCTGGTTTCAAATCCTGTTTCCACCAAAACATTATGTTACAGAGAACTGCAGTGAGCTCTAAAGTAATTAGACTAACTCATTATGGACTATGACATAGTAGGATACACATGCTGATACATAAACAACTGGTATTTTTTCATATTATTAGAATCTACACAGTGGAAAAAATCCTTAGGTAGAGAACATTCACCTAAACGATGTAAACATTCTTGTTAAAGAGACAATTATGAGTTGCATTGCTGCAAAGACAAAATACATGTATTTATATACAGGCGTTTATTGAAGAACTGATGAAAAAATATTTAATGTCTTCCATCAGTCAAGAGTGTTTCTTACTTCACAGTTGAGCAGAAATAGCTCTGTGGTCTGCAAGGTCTTCAGATTTCATCCTGTGGTTTACACACACACACACACACACACAAAGCTTTCTTGGAAGAGGACCTCATCCTAATCATTTGAGTTTTTATGGCATATCTAACTCCTGCCAAGTGCTCCT
This sequence comes from Apus apus, assembly GCF_020740795.1. Taxonomy (NCBI): domain Eukaryota; kingdom Metazoa; phylum Chordata; class Aves; order Apodiformes; family Apodidae; genus Apus; species Apus apus. The sequence continues at coordinate 72,074,350 of NC_067285.1, forward strand.
CTGGAAGTAACATCAAATCTACTTGTAAGATCCAAGGAGTTCACAGTACAACTGAAGGTGGGAAAATAATTAAAAAGAACAACAATATAATAAGTCATCATCTCAATTTGAAACTGGCCAAATCTGATGAAGGCTAAAGAGATCACACATTCTCAGCTCATGGGAATGCAGTTTTGCCTGTGGAAGATTCTTGGCTTCCCAAACTGGAAGGGGAGAGAATTTAATTCCTGATATCTTTGAAGATCAGCTGCAGGCCTAAAACTAATGAAGATTAAAGTCTTTGTGACCACTTCAGAAGAGATGGATGTGAATTATATTACATATCAAAGGTATACATGAAATTAACAACACTAACAGGCATGTTAAAATTAGTCCATATCATTAGAATTCATTACTAGCTGAAAAACAAGGGTAGAAAATAAAAATGTAGCCAGATTCAGAGTAGCACATTCCCCAGGATTGTTCAAGAGTTACAATCCACGGGTATCCTCATATCAGCATTAACCAGCTGAATGATTCCCACTGTCTTGGTAATGGTTTTAAACTGAGAGAGGAGAGATTTAAGTTAGATACTAGGAAGAAATTCTTCACTATAAGGGTGGTGAGGAACTGGAATGGGTTGCCCAGGAAGGTTGTTGATGCCCCATCCCTGGAGGTTTTTAAGGCCAGGTTGGATAAGGTTTTGTGCAACCTGGTCTAGTGGTAGGGTTCCCTGCTCAGGGCAGGGGGGTTGGAACTAGATGATCTTTAAGGTCCCTTCCAACCTTAATGATTCTATGATTCTTCTTGTGGAAACATAAAAAACATGCTGCATTTAAGCAGGGACTTTGAGAGACATTAAATGGACTTTAAAAGTGACAAAAAGCACAAACATCTCATCACCAGAAGCTCAACCAATTCCATTAATCAGGAGCAGAGAAAGCGTCCTCCTTGCCTACTGTATGTTACATTTCTGATTTCCTCCATCATTATAACAGGTTTTATGCAGTTCTGGCAATTCCATGGTGGGGCCCTTCCTCAGGGTGAGGGAGGCAAGTCACCCCCTTTCTCATTTCATCGTTAGTAGGGTCAAGCCTGGCATCAGTTGCACTAGGGGACTTTTGGCTTTAAAGTAGTTCACATCTCCATGTGATATACCATATATACACACCATCAGAAAGCCACTAATATTCTGGATGGTCTCTTGCTTTTCATACACTGGCAAAAAGCAATTTTTTAAAGTTTGCTGGTCAAAATGGTGTAAGCAGAATACCCTGTTTATACAGGTATTAATTCTCTCAAGCAGAGAGTAAATCAGCTATTCTAGGTGCAGTTTTCCTCAGTCAAATCTTAATCATCTAATGTATTTAAAAATAGTACTTAACTGGGAGGTAACAGACAGAAGAATGAAAGTATATTAGGGCATTTCAGACATACGCTGTACTGATAGGATATCCTTCCAGAGACTTCCCACAAGGACTGGAAGTTTCCAGAAGGGTCTGCATTTGCACTTTGTCCAGTGCTGCTTATTACACTTACTACTTCAGGACACTGGTTAAGGAAAATGTTAAGCAAAAGCCCTATTGAAACAAAGTACACTTTGTAAAGTAAAAATCATATAGATTAAAAAAGGGGCTGGAAGCACAGTTTCTTTATTTCAGCAGTTTTTCACATACAACTCCCTCTAACCCCTAACAGTCAGAAAACTGGTTTTCACTCAATTTTCTGGTACAACCTGCAAACGAGAGTAAACCTGCTTTATCCATTTGCAAAATCACTTGCTTTCCTTGCAAGTGCTGTAAAAATTCAAGCTGATAATAAAACACTCCCTTACTCACAGACACACACCCCATCCCCCCAGCCACACACCCCTCAACCTCTAACACATGGTGTACGACAAGATCACTAGGGGTAAGAAGTCGGCAAAAGCACGCGGCAGCGCAGAGCGGAGAGCGGCAGCGGCCGTCACAGGAAGTTGCGCGAGGGCACGTGGAGAGCGGCGCGAGTGGAGGCAGGGAAGAAGACACCGGTAGCTTTCTCTAGCATGGTGACAACACGCCCTAAAACCGTATTGAAAAAGGATATGGGACCTCAGACGGAGGTTCTGAGCAGGCACGCAGCTGTGCAGGTCTCTGGCTGCAGCGAGTGCCTGAGCCTCGCACTGGTAGTAGAGGGAACCAGTGGCACCGCGTGTGTGCGGTGTGAGCAAATCAATGATCTCCTCAGGCAGGTGGTTAGACTGACAGAGGAGGTTGAAAGACTTAGAATCATCAGAGAATGTGAGAGCGAATAGATTGGTGGAGCCAAACCCTGAGGCAAGGGCAGAAAGAAGAGAGTATTGAACAAGTGATGGATCCCCTCCCCTCCTGTCCTCAGACAGAAGGAGAGAACTTTAGAGACATGGAGGAATGGAGGGAGGTGCGTCCTCGGAGAGGCAAGCAAAAACCCTCCCAACCCCCTCCGCCCTCCGAATTGCCCCTGAAGAATAGGTATGAAGCCTTGGTACGTCAAGGACAGGAAAATGAAGTTGGAGCGATAGATTTGCCTAGTGAACCACCTAGGACTTGTTGCTCAGCTCCATGACTTAGGACTTCTACTAAGAAGGAAAGGAGGGTAATTGTGGTGCGAGACTCCCTTCTGAGGGGAACAGAAGGGCCCATGTGCCGACCAGACCCATCCCACAGGGAGGTCTGCTGCCTCCCTGGGGCTCGCATTAGAGATGTTAAAAGGAAACTCTCTAGTATGGTAAATCCATCTGATTACTACCCACTGCTGATTTTTCAGGTTGGCAGTGACGAAATCATTACAAGAAATGTAAGGGCAATGAAGAGAGACTTCAGGGCCCTGGGACGGCTAGTTAGGGGGTCTGGAGCACAAGTCGTGTTTGCCTCCATACCTCCTGTAAGAATGGGTGGAGAGGTAAACAGGAAGAGTTTGCTAATGAATGAATGGCTACAAGACTGGTGCCAAAGGCAGGGCTTTGGTTTTTTTGATCATGGGCTGCTCTATGAGACACCTGGCCTGATGGTGGCAGGTGAGATGCACCTGTCCCAGAGGGGGAAAAGGCTTTTGGGGCAGGACTTAGCAGGGCTCACTGAGAGAGCTTTAAACTAGATATGAAGGGGGAAGGGGAGAAAACTGGGTCTGTTAGGGACAAGCCCAAGAGAAACATACCAGGGCCTGAAGGGGGTGGTGTAAGGAGGATTTGGTCCCACCAGTGTGCTCTGCTTGCTTCCTGAAATGTCTGTACACCAATGCACGCAGCATGGGGAATAAATAGGAAGAGTTAGAGGTCTGTGTGCGGTCTGAGGGTTATAATCTGGTAGCAAAAACAGAGACATGGTGGGACAGCTCACACGACTGGAATGTGGCCATGGATGGCTATGTACTTTTTAGGAAAGATAGGTCGGTGAAGCGAGGTGGTGGAGTTGCTCTTTATGTGAGAGAGCAGCTAGAATGTATCGAGTTCTGTGCAGGGGCTGATGAGGGGCAAGTTGAAAGTCTTTGGGTAAGAATTAAAGGGCAGGGTGGTATGGGTGATACAGTTGTGGGAGTCTACTACAGGCCTCCTGATCAAGATGAGGAAGTTGATGAGGCTTTCTACAGGCAGCTGAAAGCAGCCTCACAACTACAGTCCTTGGTCCTCATGGGAGATTTTAACTACCCCGATATCTGCTGGAAGACTTACACAGCCAGCCTTTCACAGTCTAGGAGGTTCCTCCAATGCATTGATGACAACTTCTTAATGCAAATGGTGGACAAGCCGACTAGAAGAGGAGCGCTGCTGGATCTTGTGCTCACCACCAAGGAGGGCCTTGTTGAAGCAGTGGTGGTCAATGGCAGCCTTGGCTGCAGTGACCATGAGATGGTGGAGTTCAGGATCCTGTGTGGGAGGAACAGAATACCCAGCAGGACCAGAACCCTGGACTTCCACAGAGCAAACTTCAGCCTCCTCAATCAATTGTTAAGGGAAGTCCCATAGGACAGGGTGCTGGAAGGTAAAGGGGCTCAAGATAGCTGGTCAACATTCAAGGACCACTTCTTGCAAGCACAGGATCAGTGTGTCCCAATGGTTAGGAAATCTAGTAAGGGAGCTAGGAGACCAGCGTGGTTAAAAAAGGAACTGCTGGGCAAACTCAAGTGGAAAAGGAAAATCTATAGATTATGGAAGGAGGGGCTGGTTACTTGGGAGGAATATAGGACTGTTGTCAGAGAATGTAGGGAGGCAACTAGGAAAGCTAAGGCCTCCTTGGAACTTAACCTTGCAAGTCGGGTTAAGGACAATAGAAAGGGCTTTTTCAAATACATAGCCAACAAAACTAATACCAGAGGCAATATAGGCCCACTGTTGAATGAGGCGGGAGCCCTGGTGACAAAGGATATAAAGAAGGCAGAGGTGCTGAATGCCTTCTTTGCCTCTGTCTTTACTCCTGCAGGCTTTCCCCATGAGCCCCATAGCCCCAGAAGAAGTCAAGATAAAGGAAGAGTTTGCCCAGGTAGATGAGGATTGGGTTAGGGATCAGTTGCGTAATCTGGACATCCATAAATCGATGGGTCCGGATGAAATGCATCCAAGGGTGCTGAGGGAGGTGGCGGAGGTCATTGCTAGGCCACTCTCCATCATCTTCGGTAAGTCATGGGTAACAGGAGAGGTGCCTGAGGACTGGAGGATAGCAAATGTCACTCCAGTCTACAAGAAGGGCAAGAAGGAGGACCCGGGTAACTATAGACCGGTCAGCCTCACCTCCATCCCTGGAAAGGTGATGGAACAACTTGTCCTTGGCACTATCTCTAGACATATCAAGGACATGGGGGTGATCAAGAGCAGTCAACATGGTTTTACCAAGGGTAAGTCATGTTTGACTAACCTCATAGCCTTCTGTGAGGAAATTACTAGGTGGATAGATGATGGTAGAGCGGTTGATGTGATCTATCTTGATTTCAGTAAAGCATTTGACACCACCTCCCACAGCATCCTTGTAGATAAGTTGATCAAGTATGGGTTTGATGATCAGGCAGTGAGGTGGACCAAGAACTGGTTGAAAGGAAGAAGTCAGAGAGTTGTAGTCAATGGGGCAGAATCTAGTTGGAGGCCTGTGACTAGTGGAGTCCCTCAGGGGTCAGTACTGGGACCGGTGTTGTTCAACATCTTCATCAACGACCTGGATGAGGGTACAGAATGTATCCTCAGCAAGTTTGCTGATGACACCAAGCTGGGAGGAGTGGCTGACACACCAGAAGGCTGTGCTGCCATTCAGAGAGACTTAGACAGGCTGGAGACTTGGGTGAGGAAAAACCTGAAGTTCAACAAGGGCAAGTGTAGAGTTTTGCATTTGGGGAAGAAAAATGCCATGTACCAGTACAGGTTGGGGGCTGACCTGCTGGAGAGCAGTGTAGGTGAAAGGGACCTGGGGGTTCTAGTAGACAGGAGGATGACCATGAGCCAGCAGTGTGCCCTTGTGGCTAAGAAGGCCAATGGCATCCTGGGGTGCATTAGAAAGGGTGTGGTTAGTAGATCAAGAGAGGTTCTCCTCCCCCTCTATTGTGCATTGGTGAGGCCGCATCTGGAGTATTGCGTCCACTTCTGGGCCCCTCAGTTCAAGAAGGACAGGGAACTGCTGGAAAGAGTCCAACGCAGAGCCACAAAGATGATTAAGGGAGTGGAACATCTCCCTTATGAGAAAAGGCTGAGAGAGCTGGGTCTCTTTAGTTTGGAGAAAAGGAGACTGAGGGGTGACCTCATCAATGTTTACAAATACGTAAAGGGTGAGTGTCAAGAAGATGGAGTTAAGCTTTTTTCAGTGATGACCAGTGATAGGACAAGGAGTAATGGATACAAATTGGAGCATAGGAGGTTTAAGGTGAATATCAGAAAAAATTTTTTTACTGTGAGAGTGACAGAGCACTGGAACAGGCTGCCCAGAGAGGTTGTGGAGTCTTCTTCACTGGAGACATTCAAGACCCATCTGGACGCCTTCCTGTGTGATGTACTCTAGGTGACCCTGCTCTGGCAGGGGGAGTTGGACTAGATGATCTTTCGAGGTCCCTTCCAACCCCTATGATTCTATGATTCTATGAAAACTGGACATCTACTCACAGCTCAGCCTACATTCATTCATAAATACAATATTCTTGGATTCAAAGACATTTAAGATCTATCCATTCAGGTTTTCTATTCTAATAATTCCCTTCACAGAATAACTTTTTTCTGTTAGTGCTACTGGAAAGTAATGCCACGTAAGTACTGAGCAACATCAATATTTATCAGCAATTCTCATTTAAATTGCCCAGGGATGTTTAATTTGTCTTCTAAATCTTTAACTTTTACACTTGACTGTAAGAAGAGGCTAGAAAAAGCCACTTCCTTATTATTTGAGTTATACATTTCTTTATAATAACATTTATTCAAATTCTGGTTGCAAGCCAAATTTATTGTCTCGATGTGAAAAGGCAGGAGTGAGAAAAACAAGTTTTGTGTAAATGTAAATGAAAAAAGGAATTTATGGTACATACTTGTTGTGCCTATCTACTTGTGGAGATAAATCCTGAAAGATGATGACAACTACCCGCTTTTTCAACAGAACATGTAATTATCTTTTCTCCAGGCTCATATTACCAACCAGTCTGGCCTAGAAAACTAGTCTTAGATTGTTAACATAAAAAAAGCACCACACCAAAAACCTTATACCTTTAGTACAACAAATTTTATATGAAGTGAAAGCAAAAAATTAACCTAAAAATTTAATGACCTTCAAAGCTAAAGAAACCCCATTAAACAGCTTTTTTAAGAGTGCATGAAACAGTTCACCATTGAAGTCTATAGTTTTCTATTAACATCAGAACACCAGAAATTAATTAGATTATTATTGTTATTATTATTATTATTACTGGGACGTAAGAGCAGGTAGGTGTTTGTTGGGTTTTTCTTTCCTTTAAATTCAGAGTACCATACCACTATATTAAAACCTCAATGTTTAAATTAGTCATAGTCACTTGATGACACAATATACTGGATTCCTTCTCATCTGCTCTTTCCCTCTTTTATTCCATGTACATTACAGCTGGTAGCATGGATGCAATCCAGATGTTATGTAAAACAGCTGCAAATACGTGGTTCTAAGCCTACAGTGCTTTTACTCATATACAGAAAATGCTTATACTGTCAATGTCTGTGAGGTCAGTTCACTGAAAAACAATTAAGGCAGCTCCTATGCCTTCTTAACAAAATTCAAAAAGAACTCCCAGCCATACTCAGTTCTTTACTTAAATTTGGATACCAGTTGGTTATCAAGTTTTTGATTCATATAGCAAAATGTACTGGTTTGTGTATCAGTTTTGTGGGGCTTCTTCCCCCTATGCACTCACTATTCATTGCATTTTACGTTTCAATTTTGATCCACACGTACCTAATAGTACTATAAAAGAGTTGATTATCCCCTCTCTTCCAAGGCTTGTCAAAGCCCTGCATAATTCTGCAGTCCTACTTCATGAATGAAAATTAAAGCCCCAGTTTTCTCACATTCCGTTGCTTTAACATCAAATCATTATTTCTAGTCACATCACATGTTTTAGGCAAACTAAGTAGAAATATTGATCACAATAGAAAAAACAAGCAAAACAAAAATAAATTAAAATAAGCACTAATATATGCATAGAATGCCACCACATGAAGCACAGTTTATAAGAAAAAAAAATACTCTGATGGGTTTTATTTTAGTATCATATAGATTTGTGAAGTAGAATATGAACTATGAATTATCAGGTTTTGTCTATGCATTATATAATTAGAAATTATATTTGTCCAACACTGAATTACAAGGTAAACTGATGACAAATTATGAAATGATCCTCTTAAGCCTGGTATATTGGACAATCTATATCCAGTCAGTAAAAAACTATTCTGATTTTTTTTCTCCATAGTCACACTCAAAATTATTCTGTCAAACTTAACGCCACCAAAAAGACTGAAGAAACAATGTACAATTTTGATTAAGCCATTTCATCATGAAAGACATTATGGAATCCTTTTGAACTACCTAAAAGGTTGCCAAATTTTAATAATTAGCCATCATACCAGACTTGTCCCCAAGACTAGTGTCTTTGCAAGGAAAGAAGGAGAAGCAACCAGTAAACAGTCTCTTTCATTTATGATGCAGAACCCGTAAATTACTTTGGTCAAATTAAGATATACTCTTTTTATTTTTATATATCCATATATATACAACAAATACATATTTACACAAAGACATAAAAACATCCTATCCATAATTCTAAATAATCATGTTTGTCAGGGTGCCTGTGGGGTTGTACTGTGTCCTGGGAAAAACTCCCAGTTATGTCTTAATTCTAGCTCAAGAAGGATCACCTACCTGCCTGCAGCACACTTAGCAACCAGGAGCAACTCTGAGCAAGATTATCATGCAGGAACTGCCACACAAAAATAGCCCAACTCTGTATCAACAGTTTCTTACTGTGAGGTGGTCTTGCAGAATTTCAGCATAAGTTAGCAGCTCAGTGCAGTCTAACACAGCTGAATAATCAAGGTGTGAGCAAGGAACAGTAAAGCAGTTGCTCACCGGTTTGGATGGATACTCACAATTGGTCTAAGATTAGAGGAAGAAAATAGTGAAAGCATTTCTACAAATAAGAACTGTAATATCCTACCAATATCATACTACTGTAAGAGGGATTAAAATAAGCCAGAATTAAAAAAAAACCAAACACTTATCTCCTGATTACTGGGGGGTGTGAAAAAAAGAAATGCTTCAAAACGGGCACCAGTTGAGTTTGTAGAATAACAGTTTACTGATTGTTTTTCAGAAAAAAAGCAACAGTCTAAGTGGGAAAATTTAACTGAACATTAATAAAATTCTGCTTTCATGATAATTCACTAGTTTTAACTGGGAAAAATACCATTTTCATTCAATATTATTCTAGGCTTTTTGCTTCTTCATAACAAAATGAGATTTTACATGGCATAATTCAGTATCAATTGCAGTCAGTCACTGACAGTAGCACTAAGATAGTGAAACTTTTCAGTACTCACATCCTAAACAAAAACCATTTTTCTCCCTAAATTATACTCTTTCATATCCCATTACTCATACTTTCTACTTCCATTTACAAAACCAGGAGTTTAAATTTCATCCATAACAAAGATGAAGATTTACCCTTCTTGTTTTATTATGCTTATAATTTCCACCTCCTTTCAATTTTGAAAAATGTTGAAGTGAACAAGGAGGAAAACTAGTCAGTTTTGTAAAATGGTATCTGCTTGCTTTCTTTTGGCTAAACCAGGAGGGGGGGAACAACCAAACATTTTTCCTTCCTCCCTCCCCCAGTGAAATAAGAAAATAAATACAAACCTTTTAATACTTTAAGAATTTGAAACATTTGTTTTGTAAGATAACTGCTCAAAAGTTAGGTATAAATCTCATTATTATATTTGTTGTTTTCCAGTTATGTGGATGAATTAGAAGTTTTTCTGGAGAAAGACGGAAAATCTCAGATATTTAAGAGTAGAGGTTAAAGGCCTTTTTCCTTTAACCAAACTTATGGAAACAAAAGGAGAGTTCTACTTTATACCTTCTGCAGTTCAACCCTGTTTTCCAAAATAATAACCCTTGAAGTTGCCTTCTATTTTTTTAGCAGATTCATTTAAGCTACTTTCATCACTCTAGAAAGATAAATCTAGTCAACAGCAGAATATAGATCAAAAAACATTTACCTATCATAAACAACTTCAAATTATAGCTCATAAACCAGTAACATTCCAAAGTTTATTCACTGTATCTTTGTTTCAGAAAGGTGGTTTTGGACATTTTTTCTACAAGCTCACATTCTTTCCTCCTTCTACAGAACTACCACCATTACTGACAAGCCTAAAAACAGAGAAACAAAACTCTAAGAATTAAAAACATTACATTAGATGTATTACAGTATCAGAGTTAATGATTACCACAGATATGCATGTCCACATATGTTTAATATCTCTTAATTTAATACTATCTAGGTCGTCCTGCAGCCACCAAGAAGGTGCTGTGATTACTTCTGGGAGGGATACAAACATGAAACACTTCGGTACCAGGTGTCTCCTTCCAGAAGGACAGGCTACCATGTGTGTGTCGTTAGAGAACAGACAAGCTAAACAAACTATTTTCAAAGCTTATTCTTGCAGCTGTCTTCATTCTCTTAGTACAGCTGTGCAAGCTATGAAAAATCTGTCATAATTAACTTTTTTTTTACTTTTCTATAAAAGACATACAATCAGTCACTTATGCTGAAGCTTGTAATATACCTAAGCATAATTACTACTATTGTAATTAGACTAAACAAGAGCTATTTTGTCAGAATCACAGTGGCACTTACAGTGTTAACTAATGTCTGCTGCTAGTGACAAATTACTCCCAGCCGAGACCTAATATAGCATATGTCATTTTTCTTTTGGATGCATTACTATTGGATAAAGAGATTGCTTGAAATTTTTATTTATTTTTTCCTATTTCCCAGAAGAAAGAGCCCCAAACTCCCAAACTTTAAAAATTATAGAATATTTATGCCCTGTTCTGCATTGGTGCTATTCCTATGCTCTAATGGGGGTAACCTGGTAGGATTCTATCAGACTGTTACCTCCTTTTTTCTGTCAGACTATATGTAAATATTCACAATTTTTGATAGCTGCATTATGCAAATACACTAAAAAAAAAAAAGTCTGTATAAAATATCTGAGAGCTTTTCCAGTCTAAATACTACCCCAGTATTTATTCTCACTACTATTTGTGAGGTCTCTGATTTCTGTAATCTCTCTTGCAACTTAGCAACTCTCACCAAGATTTAAATGATGCACAAAAAACCAGCTTCTCCCATCTCCCTGGGGACTACTCTCACAACAACACAATATTAATTATTATTAAATCTAGTGGGCTGCACTCCTCAGGAATATCAAGCGGGCTGAATTAGCAGCATCTTCAAAGAAAAAGTCTTCAGAGTAAAACGTTTTTTTCAGAATACATCCGCCTGAAGCCCAGCATAAATCTAACAAAATAAAATGATTCTGTGTTTGCAGGGCTCGCAAATGGTAATAGTCAATTTTTGTCTCACAGAATCCAAGTTACAGTCAGGAACGTTGTTATGAGCACACTTGCCATCTGTACTCAAATGTTAATGGTGCAACTGGATTGACTGTATATGGACAGAAATGGTCTCAGAAAGATTTGGATTACAAAACAGATAAAATATAACAGATGTGCCCATCAGCAGGCAGGCTGGCATTCACTCCGCAGCAGCTGAAGCTTCCAAGAGTAAGCATACTGGAGTAATTCATCTGTTTTGAGCTTTCAAGTCACAAAAAAAGCACAAGTTCAAAAGTACCCTAAATGTGAGAGGAGGGATGGAAAATAAATAAGATTTCTTTCTTGGCCCACAGATGATAAACAAGCTGTAGCTCTAAACCTTGTAGTATTATTATACTCTGGATCCAGCTGCTGCCAGCTCATTCTGCATATGCTTTGGCTTTGTGGCAAGCTGGGCCACAAAAATGAGAGCAAACACTGTGATGCAAACCTGCAATGAGCAATCTTGCATTAACCACTTGATTTACATAGGTTTAAGCATTGCAATGCCTACAGTCTCCCACCCTAAGCTCAAGGCCATGGAGAAAAGGAGATTGCTTTGAAGAGTGGTCCTTCTCCACTAGGGATGGCGCTGCTTAAAGCTTGCTAAGAGAAGCACCAAGCACACCATTATACAGCCAAACTTGGGTGCCTGTTTGAACACAAGTCAAGCATTATGTGCTTCTATCAGCATCAAAAGGCCACCTTCCTCATGAGAAAAGAGAGATGTTTCAATATCCTGGAAAAGTCTCCTTGGACTAGGAATTAATCAGGTTCCTAAATCCTATCTTAGTCTGTTAAGGCACCATCTCTTCTTGTAATCTTGTTTCTGAGTTAAAGTTAGCAAAGTCAGTAACAGATTTACACTATAATTTTTATCAGAGTATGTTCAGATTGTGTTTCACTTGCAGAGATCACAATTTATTGCATATGTCACCATGTTCAAGGGGGAGGAAAAATTAAAAACTCATCTTAATATTTGCCAAGCTTCTATCAGAGTGACAGGCACATGGAACAAAGTTTTATCCTACTTCATTAGTACTGGAAAAAATGCAACCAATAGAAATACTGTTTCCAAATTGAAAGACAGAATTTGGAAGAAGCCAAATTTTCTTCCACTCTACTGATCTGAGAATGACATAATGACCTGATGAAGTCAACTGCCAAATACTTCTGAGGAAGCCTTCAGGAGTGCCAGACGGCATCATTCAAAAGGTCTTGTAGTCCTGGTCCTACAGCCTGGCTCAAAATCATAAAAATTTATCATATTCCATACGAAATCCTACTTCTGACCAAGTAATATTTCCACTATAAAAGGTCACATGCTTAGAGGTGTCAAAAGGCAAACTGGCTTTTGTTTAATACCTCTCCAGCCTACAAATGAAATTAATATGCAGTTAGGTGGCAGAACAAGTTAAAATCAATACTGTATTTATATTAAAATTCTAAACAAATAGACAATTGAAAATTCTGGCTTGCAAATTATATTCATCCTATTCTTATCTTGCTAATTCCAATTCTGAAAGATTTGTATTTTCAGATGATTCAAGTTAACGCCAACTGAGCTTCTAGATTTAAGAACACTTTATTCTACCTACTTCTTTTTTTTCTCAGTTGTGACCATAATTTTAAGGAAAAACCACCTAATTCTCTACAAAAGGTTTCCAAAGGTTATCAGAAATACTGTCTAGAGAGGACATGACTGTCAGAGTCTAACGCCAGAATTTAAGGAATGTAGATATTTGCATTAAAAATCAGCACAGACTTCAGTTCTCAACACATCACAACATCAATGAATGGATGTTAGTATCCTATGTAAAGGAGACACTTTCAAAGTTGTTCTTCTCAATACCAAAGAAAAAACCAGTGTAATCCACTTTGTTAGAAGTGGAACTGAGCTGGCAGAATGAATGCCAGGTGTGAGAGGTGCACTTGACTTTAGGTTGTTTTCTTGGGAGGTTTGGTCAATTGCTTAAAAATAAAACTTAATACTACCAGCTAATAATGGTGGTAGCTAATACTACTGCATCCTGGGTATTGATAAAATGCTGGATATTATGTTTGAGACTCAGTACATAAATATACAGATTAAGAATGCAAGTGCACCTAATTGACAAAAGTCATTAATTAGCAATTATTTTCTTAATAAGCCTGTTATACAAAGAGAGGGCAACAAGAAGAAAGGCTACTGACAACATTCTGGCTGTGAAAGGCTTCCCTTCCTGTTCCTTCTCCTCTTTCCCCTTTGAGTGAAAAGTTTAGTTTGACTGAAGCCAAATTAATTAGTTCCACTAATTAAGCTCTCCTTGCTATGAAATCTGATGATCTTTTTTCAACATTCCCAACTCTACTTCACTCACATTTCTGGTGGGCATTTATAAAACAGCGCAGATTAACAGTCAAGATCAAAATTAGCAAGCTAGCTGAACAACATGAAAGTATCTTCTAACATATGGTCTCCAGGAGGTGAAACACAACAGCCATTCCCCACAACTTCCAGTGGTACACAAGGCAGATTGTGCTTCCACCAGCAGCTCAACATCAGACTCTTTAGAGGCTAATCAGTAATATAACATCTACAGTATGAGATAATGATTAAGAGGAGATCAAAGCATAAAGAACACTTAGAAATATGCAACAATACTGGAAATGTTTCACTTATTTATATAAAACACCAAACAATGTGTTTGAAAGCTACTGAAATAAGTTGATACTGAGGCATGTGGCAGCTGGGGGAACTCAAATTTAGCAGGGGATCCTCATTTGCAGGTCTTATTTCTCCAAAGTCAGCACAAGCAAAAGGCAATGTAGGGTTTTGTTCTTTGAAGATTATTCTGTGCTCTTAATTTTGATCATTCTGAAGTAAGAAAACAGTGTTGCAATGCCTTGGTATGTTAATGGCAACTTTAATAAGTTATTTATGTGAATTGTAAATTTACAAAATCCCTCAAAACAAACAAACTAAAAAACCACATCAATGAGACATATTTCTCCCTCTGAAACAGCTTATTATTTACAACCTCAATTTTGAGAGCACTTATTCATGTGCTTAATGTTAAAGACTGCAGTTAGTACCACAAAGGTCAATGAAATCATACAAGTAAATTTATATCTACACAAAAAGCATGACCATGAGTGAAGTGTTTTTAATGGAAATTTTTGTTTTAATAGCATTTATGTAGAAACACTTATTTTTTATTATTTTTAGATGACATTTATAAGAGTGTCTTATGTCAGAAGCAGTTTACCCAAAGATTAATAACTGGTAAAATACAAAAAATTAAGAGCAGGTATGCATTTTGGCAGAGTTTTTTTGGTTTGATTTTGGTTTTAATTAAGAGTCAATGCAGTACCTCAAGAAACAGTGCTGGGACTACTGTTGGAGGGGCATCAGTAATTTCACAAAATAATAGAAAAGTGAAACAACAAAAAAGTTCATTAGAAAAGTCACCTCTAAAAAAAATTAATCCATGAGAAGCTGAGAGAAAATTTCACAATAGCAATTGATAAAATTGCAAATAAATAAAAAATAAATTAAAAATAGCAAATTGATAAACAAGCACCAAGGCACTATCTCATGCAGTAACATGAACTGTATTCTGTAAAGTTGTCCTAAATAATAAAGGAACTCCTAAAACAAAATATTACTGAAATAAACAGCTTTGAAACATGCTTCACAAATTGAACTAGGTAGAAGAAAATTTACACCCAGAGAAAGAACAAGTGTAAGAATAAACAAACACAGAATTTGTCCTTTAGAAATTCAACATTTGTAGAATTTCACACACCAGTTTTGCTAAGTATTTCACACACCAGTTTTGCTAAGTACATTTAACAAAAAAGCGAACAGACACCTCATGATTAAACCTCACAGAATTTTGAAGTCAACACACTAATTCAGAATTGTGATCAGTTCTGCCAATGGACACGCTACTCAAGGTTATAAAGTTATTTTGAAAGTGTAGCAGAAAACATCCCTTAGGAATACAACTCTTTCTCTGGAAATTACAGACACTGCAAGTTGCAAGAAATTAAGCGTCCCCTGCACCAACAATGTCCCAGAGCATTCTGCTTAAAACTGATAAAACCGCATTCATTAAACATTTGCGGCTAGGACAAAGAGGACAAGTTTTACATGGTATGTAATTCATAAATGCACGTGCTATAGAAATGTTGCAATGTAACAAAAGGACAATTGTATTGGTCCGGCTAACCAAAAAGTTCTACCTATGTAACAATACTAAGACATTCCCTAAAAAGCTTGTTGTATAAATGGGTATGCAAGTAATACTGCAGAAGAAATGAATACACCTGACTTGGCCTTTCCTGCCACCACTCCAACTTCATCCAAAAGAACAGATATTACATTTTAAAATAATAATAAAAAGTAATATATGATCTAATTATGGTTTTTATTTATTTTAAGATACCATATTTTCCTCCTTATTCTCTACAAGGCTTTTGCTTTCCACTGAGCCTGAGTACAAAAAGAGATTAATTGCTTGCATCTGAAAGCATACAAAAGGAGACAAAATTGCTCTATTGCTTCTCCCTGTTGTCTCATTAGTTCTGTGATTTCTTAAGCTGAAACGGGGGGGGGGAACCTTTGCATAAGCTGTTATCTTCTATGCTCAAATTTCTGTTGAGAAATTGGAAACTGACATTACAGGCAGATATTAACTTACTATTGAACATAGCCTCTAGCAGTGACCAAAGTGTCTGTGCAAATTTGGTAGATTCTAAATGAAACATCTACAAAACTCAATGGCTCAATCAATTTCTTGAACTTACCTTGTCTGTCTCATTCCATTTATCTTATCTCCTCAGTCACTTATGTCATATCTAATTTAATGCCTACCACCATAAAAATTTACGGTCAGCAATTTTTGAACACTATTCCCACATGTTAATTTCTACAAGAACGGGCCCTTAGATAACAATGATAAATTGTAAAGTAATTGCATGGTGCCACAAACTTTATGACCCTCTAGGCAATATTAGGAATAATCAATAAATCTGTAATCAGACGACTTACCAAAGGCACTGAAAATGCAGAAAACAGGGCTGAAGAAAAATGAAAACAGCAATAGAAATACAAAGTAACAAAGATTCTCTTTGCTAATTCAGAGGACTGTCATGATGGTGACTGGGGTAGTTCTATAGACTGACCTTACTGACTTTACTCCTGTGAACTGCCAACCAGAAACAGTATTGCTCTTTGGACTCCTCTCTTTTCCTACACTATTCCCATCTAGCTGGCAGTCAAGCAGATTTAGAGAGTAAAAACAAATCAGTATGATTTCTTCCTGGCTCTTGTTTTCTTCCAACTGTCTTCTGAAGGCTTTGTAATGGAGCCATAGGTAATTTATAGCCAAAGTTAAATGAAATGAGCAACAGGAAACTGCAAAGTGTTAGATTTCTCTACAGAGTAACACTCCAAAAGGTAGACAAAACAAACTGGCTTGGGAGGCAGCTACGGTAAACTACACTTCATTAAACCCATGAAGAGTTTAATCCTGTTCAATAAGCTTTTGTTCAATTTCTGCTTCCTTGAAGCCAAATTGGTCATAAAAAAGAAAAAGTGAGGTAACTTTAAACAATTACAGCAGGAAGGCATCTGTCGTCCCACAGACTTTCAATGCATTCATACTGTATTAGTGAAAGGGCTGAGAAAAGTGAAGGAAACTCCAGTTTCACAGCACTACGAAGTATGGCACTCTTCAAGCTGTCCTTCAGTGGGATGGCCAAATGAGGTTAATTATTCAAATTTTGAACATGCTTCCCCCAAACCAATGCTGTGATCATTGCTCCTGGGATCAGCATTGCAGGAAAAGCATTTCCACCAAATTTTCTGCTATGTATGTCTGAAGAAATGGACCAGTCAACACATCCATACAATAGTCCACATAAACTGTTCAGAAACTCCTCTTTTTGATACATGTGTACTGCAAACAGGAGTATTTCCCTCTGCAAAAGTACCACGACCATGCATCAGCTGTTATCCCCCAGTGTGAGCAGGAAGCTTTCAAGAATCTTTACTCCTGCATTCACTCTTCACAGCACCAACCAAACCTCTAAACATATACTTTCACTAACCTCACATTTCTTCCCAACGAGCCATAAAACACATTCACTCACATCTGCAAATCCAACCAGACTGAGAAATAAGTCTGTAAAAAAAAATAAAATCCTAGGAATGTTGGGTTTTTTGTATGTTTTGTTTTTCTTTTAAGGGCCACACAAGGTCAGTCACTTCTAAGGTTAAGCTGGAAGTGACCAAAATTCTGCAGGGCAGGACAAGACACAGGAATGCAACATCAGCTGCTAAGATGATGGCAGGGTTCATGTGCTTCAAGTACTCCCAATTCCACAACAACAGTCATAATCAGTTGTACTGGGTTTGCATGGCAAGATTTTGGTAGCTGAGGGAGGTACAGGGGTGCTTCTGTGAGAAGCTGCTAGAAGCTTTCCCCGTATCCCACTAAGCAAATGCCAGACTGGTCCAAGACAGACCCGTTCATCACTGGCCAAGGCCGAGCCCAGCAGCGAAGCCAGCAGTGCCTCTGGGATCACCTATTTAAGAAGTGGGGGGAAAACCTGCACAACTGCATCCAGAGACAGGAGTGAGAATATGTGAGAGGAATAGCTCTGCAGATACGAAGGTCAGTGAAGAAGGAAGGGGAGGCACTGGAGCAGAGATTCCCCCGCAGCCTGTGGACCATGGTAAGGCAGGCTGTGCCACTCCAGCCCTTCAATGTCCATGGTGGAGTAGATATCCACCTGCAGCCCATGGAGGACTCCACTTAATATATTTACTTACATACTTACCAATCTGTTTACCTATGGTGACTGCTTAGACAGGGAACACTGGCCTACACAGTCCTCTGAACACGCCTACGCTCATGCTTTATAGAAGAGGAAGTTATGTGCATATTAGCAGGTTTTTTTCTTTTAATTTCCTCCAATATTCCACATTTCCATCACCAAAAACAACATTCTAAACAATGACTTATGTAACAGATAAGAATGGCATTGATGATGGCTTAGGTCTGATTTCAGCTTGACTTTCCTTTGTATGAGGTTTTCATAAAGCAGTTGTACCAAATACAAGACAATCTTCTCAGTGAAGATTTGTTCTTTAAATATAATTTCCAGTTAAATTTCCATAATTCAGAAGAAGGATAATATTTGGTTAGTAAGTAATGTTTTCTAAACTGCATCAGAGTTAGTTAGGTAACTATCCAGTTATGTTGCAGTTCCTCCAAGACACACAAATCAATCTAGTCTTGAATTACCAAAAATATGATTTGCCCAGTCTGCATGCAATTATTATTTTTTTTTAGAAACAATAAATACAGTGAAGTAATTTAAATATTTAGAACACAGCAAAATACGAAGTTGCTAGTAGTAGTAAATCAAGAATTTGCATTTGGATACTCTGACACAGGCTACAGCTTAGTCTACCCAAGCTGTATGACCAGACACTCTCCAAGCGATAGATTTGAATGCCTAGAACTTAACATTTTGAATGACTGTGTTGAGTGTTTATGAGTGAGGATCAAGGGGAAGGCCAATAAGGCAGACATTATGGTGGGAGTTTGTTATAGACCCCCCAACCAGGATGCAGAGGCTAATGAAATATTCTATCAGCAGCTGGCAGAGGTCTCGTGATCACCAGCCCATATTCTTATGGAGGACTTCCAACTTCCCAGGTGTCTGCTCGAAATATAATACAGCAGAGAGGGAATGGCCCTGAAGGTTCCTGGAGCGTGGTGAAGACAACTTCCTGACACAGCTGGTGAGGGAGCCAACTAGGGGAAATGCCCTGCTACACCTGCTGCTTGTTGATGGAGAGGGTCTTGTGGATGATGTAAAGGTTGGAGGTCACCTTGGGCAGAGCGATCACAAAACGATAGAGTTCTCAATTCTTGGAGAAGCAAGGGGCAGAGTCAGCAAAACTGCCATCTTGGACTTCTGAAGGGCAGACTTTGGCCTGTTTCAGAGCATGGTTGACAATGTCCCCTGGGAGACAGTCCTGAAGGGCAAGGGAGCGAAGGAAAGCTGGTCATACTTCAAGGAGGAACTTTTAAAAGCACACGAGAAGGCCATCCCAAAGACCCAAAAATGAGCCAAAGGGGAAGAAGACCAGCCTAGCTGGAGAGCTTTGGCTGGACCTCAGGAACAAAAGGAAAGTTTATGGCCTTTGGAAAAAGGGGTTGACAACCTATGAGGAATAGCAAGATGCAGTGAAGCTATGCAGGGGGAAAATTAGAAGGGCCAAGGCTCAAGTGGAACTCAACTGGGCCACTACAGTTAAAGATAACAAGAAGAGGTTTTTCCCAGTATATCAACAGAAAAAGAAAAACTAAGGAAAATGTAGGCCCACTGATGAACGAGGAGGGCACCCTAGTGGTAGAAGACACAGACAAGGCAGAATTGCTGAAAGCCTTCTTTGCTTCAGTCTTCACTGCTAAAGCTGTCCCTCATTAATCCCAGAGCCTGGAGGCAAGGGGAGGTCTGGAGAAACTAAGACTTTCCCCTCAGTGGAGGAGGACCAGGTTAGAGACCACTTGGCCAAACTGGATATCCATAAGTCCATGGGCCCCAATGGGAGGCACCCATGAGTGTTGAGAGAGCTGGCAGATGTTATTGTTAGGCCACTCTCCATCATCTTTGAAAGATCATGGAGAACAGTAGAGGCGCCTGAGGACTGGAGGAAGGCCAGTGTCACTCCAGTCATCAAAAAGGGCAAGAAAGAGGACCTAGGGAACTACAGGCTGGTTAGTCTCATCTCCGTCCCTGGTAAGGTGTTGGAAAAAATCATTCTGGATAACATCTCAAAATATGTGGAAACAAAGCAAGTCATTGGGAGAGGTCTGCATGGAATCACCAAGGGAAAAATGGCTGACCTATCTGATAGCCTTCTATGATTTTATAACTGGCTGGTTAGATGAGGGGAGAGCAGTGGATGCTATCATTTACCTTGACTTCAGCAAGGCTTGCTTTTGACACTGTCTCCCATAACATCCTCAACCTTAGGATTTATGTTCTTCCAATCTAAGCTTCCTAACACAAATAGGATGTTTAGACACCAAAATTAGAAGCCTACTAAGTTTTTAATACAAACTCCTTACATACTCCCTTCAAAGAGTGTTTTCTTTACTCTTCCTCAGGAGCACCTACCGTACTTGCCCATAGCAGTTCCTTCTTCTCTGCTCTCCCTCCATGTTGTGTTCTTTATTGCCTGTATCACATTCTCAAGAATAGAGATAATGAGTAAATAGTTGGACTTGATGATTTTAAAGCTTTTTATTCTAGGATTCCATGAGTATTCCTATTCCCATTTGTGAATAGTCTGGTATCTTCTGGGATGCAAAAACAGCTGAGGAGGGCTCAGAAGTACCTCCTTCATTCTTGGATGAATACTGTTGAATAGGAGGCTACCATGGCAAAAAAAAACCAAAAAATTAGAGGCAGGACCATCACTTCTTCCAGCCTTCTCCCTTTCAGTAAAAAAGCGAACTTGCCTCATATTTGCAGTAATTATATTATTGCAAGAATTATTATACTTGCAGTAACGCAAGACTGCCCTTGCATGCCAAAGCAGACATCCAGCCATTGCCAGGTTTTATATAGGGTATCATTCTTGGAAGGTCAAGGCACGAAGTCTTCTCCTCTGGTAAGAAAGGAGATCAGGAACAGTAAAGAAATAATTGATCATTTTTGTTTTGCTTTATTTTTCTCAGGCAGGGCAGATACTGTGCCTGTTCTTTTCCAGTTTGATGCAGATAACAAAATACATGTTGCCTGCTGCCTATGATTTAAAAAAATCACATTACTTAACCACAAAAATACATCCAGTGTTGACAAGAAATTGAGAAACAATTTACAAACAAAATGCAATACATATGCCTTTGGCTTCTTTCACTGACCTTTAGCTGCCAGTATATGAAAAGGCCCTAAAAGCTAAGTAGAGAGACTGTAGGCTAAGAAACATCTGTTTAAAAAACTTCTTTATTTATAGCCTATTAATTTCAGGCAGATGGCCCTGGATGAATATTTATAGTATTTTTAACCAACAGTTGTTTAAAATAAATTATTTAATTCAAAACCTATTAAAAATAAATCCCACAGGCTTGCAACCTCTGCCATTTTACTACTGCAGCAAATGACTGGTAGCAATGTGAGGAATGCAGGTGTTGAAGAAGAGTGTAGACGGAAATAGAGTCCTTCAGAGAGTTTCCCTCAAATCTATTCCAAGCTTTGAAGATAAGGATTTTTCAAACCTCCTCCAAATGGGGGAAGGGAGACAACAAACAATCTTAACTCTTTCAACAAGTGTTTAACTAATAGAGGCGGTGGTCTCCTGTGCAAACTTAATATTTGAGCCTGGGTTCAAAGTATTCTCAGGATTACACAGCCTCCTTTTATACAGAACAGACTAGGTCTGCTCTTGTAGCTGAGCATACAGAGCCCTGTATTAATTCCTCCAAAGGAAAAACCAGTCCATGCAAAATATCCTGGTCCCAAGATGCCCAGATAACACTGCACAGGATGGAAATAAGGCCCTTGTAACCCTACTGAAGCACTCCATACACTTTCAAACAAAACAAAACCCCCCAAACACCCCAAAAACCCTTCTGCCATCCTGCTATGCCGAGGAGACTTAACTCTGCCAGATGCACGGGAAATATTGCACATTTTTTCTTGTATCCTTAGAAGGAGATCTTTTCGTCTTAAAGAACATAATCTACATGTCCCTAAGAAGTCACAGAAAACAGTCTAAAGAAAGCAAAATATTATTTTGGATTTTAATGTATTACTTTACTTTCTAATGTAAAAAGTTATAAGAAGCACCAAGTTTCTATTTGTTATGAACACATCCAATGCCATTTAATGTAAACATCTTCCTTACAGACAGTAAGGACCAACACGCCATTTTCAAATGTATCAAGCCTGTGCACCCTGACCACAAACATCCATTCTTAGCCTGAAGTACCAAAGTCCTTCTTTCCACCATAAGCAATTACTACATTACCACACAATCTTGAAACAGAAAACTCACCCATCTCACATACTTCTAATCAGAGGACAAAACTAAGCTTCTGTCTAAATTTAACAGGAAAGGCCAGAATCGGGGATTGTAATTCTGGCCCCAAGGGCATTCCAGTCATGTCCATCGCCTCCAGCCAGAGCCCACAACTCTTGCACCCTGCAGCTAAGTGAGCACTACAACTTCAGAAAGCTCTACCTCCTCTGCCTGCAAGGCACCATTCTGCAGAAAAACTGCTCTCATTAGCTCTTTGAAAGACATGCAAAAGAAAGCCGAATTACTGTATTTGCAGTTTTTCTCACCATCCCCAAAGGTCTGTAAATTCCTAACAGAATCCCTGCAGAAAGAGGTCTCAAGAAGCATATTTTGTTCTAGTCATCACACCTATATACATAATTCAGAAAACATTGAGTGTCGAGTATTGTTTTCCCTTTCTCTCTCCCCTTTATCCTCTGTTGCAGCAAAAAATTAGAGAAACTTGAGGGGAAAAAAGCAAAGAGATCTGTCACAAAAAATACAATCAGTTTAGGTGGATTGTAACCTAGCTGAAAGGCAGTTCTTCAGATTTCTAAGGAAGACTTGTTTGTGGATATATGTTAAAACATGTACTTATTCCACTAATATAATCCATCAGCATGATCTGTGATCTACAACTTGCAATTTAAGAGTTGTGGCTTTACTACCAGTGTATCACTTATTGTATCAGACAAAGAACGCATTATGCAAAAAACTCAATTTCTATAATAGCACTATCCAAAATAAGAAACAAAGAGCTTATCTGCAAAACATTTAAGTGTGAAGGGATAACAAATACACTGGAAAAAGTTTTGGATTGACTGCTTGGGTCAGGGACAGTAGTTGCAACATAGTTGTTACAGACAAGTCAAAGAACAGAAATATAGTATCACTAAAAGGTTTACAGTTGGATTATCACTTTTGAACTGTATAACTCCACATAAAGTTCTTAATACAACTGCTTGTTTCCACATTGAGTTCTTGACTGATCTCTTTCTAGCCTAGACTCATTTTGTTATCTGTCACATGGTTTATTTCACCTACATTGAATCATAGAATGGTTTGGGTCTGAAGGGACCTTAAAGATCATATAGTTCCAACTCTCCTGCATAGGCAGGGACACCTTCCACTAGATCAGGTTGCTCAGAGCCCCATCCAGCCTGGCCTTGAACACTTCCAGGGAATAGGTATCCACAACTTCCCTAGGCAACCTGTTCCAGTGTCTCACTACCTTCACATTAAAGAATTTCTTCCTAGTATCTAATCTAAATCTACCCTCTTCCAGTTTGAAACCACTAGCCTTTGTCCTATCACTACATGTCCTGGTAAAAAATCCCTCCCCAGCTTTCCTCTAGGCCCTCTTCAGGTACTGGAAGGCTGCTCAAAGGTCTCCCCAGAGCCTTCTCTTCTCCAGGCTGAACAATCAAGTCCTCTGATCATCTTCATGGCCCTCCTCTGGTGTTGCTCCAGCAGGTCCCTGTCCTTCCTGTGTTGGGGGCTCCAGAACTGGACACAGTACTCCAGGTGTGCCCTCACAAGAGTAAAGTAGAGGGGCAGAAACAACTGCCTTGACCTGCTGGCCACACTTCTTTTGATGCAGTCCAGGACACTGTTGGCTTTCTATGTTGCAAGTGCACATTGTCAGCTCACGTTAAACTTTTCAACAACCAACATCTCCATGTCCTTCTCCTCAGGGCTGCTCTCAATCCACTCTCCAACCAACCTCTATTTGTGCTTGGGACTGCCCCAACCCAGGTGCAGGATCTTGCATTTTGCCCTACTTAACTTCATGAGGTGGGCATGAGCTCACCTCTCAAGCCTGTCAAGGTCCCTCTGGATGGCCTCCCTTCCCTCCAGTGTGTTGACCATTGAAGAAATGCTCCTCCTTAAAGGATGCAATTTCTTAAGGGAGAGGTGTGTTTCACATACACACACACACAGCCCCCATCCTGGTAACGTGTCCTAGTGGTCAAACTGATCTAACCCCCAGTGTTACCCAAAGCAAAGTATCTTAAGCTATATCGGAAGTCTGTTAACCTCCTCTGTTTAGCCTAGGGTCTGTAAATATATTCAAGAACTAGCTGTAAAAACCACATTAAAATAATGAAGCCCCAAAATTTATAGGAAATATTTTATAAAGCCAGATAGTCTTTCAGGAAGCTAAAAGCACTACCCCTGCCTTCAAGACAACTTGAGACAGTTTAAAAATGACTGCCAGTCTTGTGCACAGAAAGAAAAATCTAGTAGCTCTGCAGACTTATCAATTATTATGACTACAGCATTACCAGCAGAACTAAGTATCAAGAAGACTGAGTGTTTCTGTTTTCACATACACGTATCAGCTCATCACTCTAACACTTTTGCATTTAAAAAGCAGCTGGAAGATTACAATTTTTTTTTCTTAGAATCAAAAAAACATTTAAAGGGAGAAACTGGCTAATAAAATTGTAATTTATAAGTGGTTTTCTCATATTTTCAATATTCTAAAAACAGAAGGAGTCATTGACAACAATCCAGGTTTTACCCAAACTGCACACAATCATCACATATTTCTAAATGTAAAAGGTAAGAAACAAGTTAAAGTTCTTAAACTCAGCTGCCTGATAATTAAACATGGCCAGTAGTTGTGAGAAAAATATAGGAAAGATAGGTTGATTTATAGTTATTAAATCCTGAGAAGAAGACAAAGGTTTTTCTTTGAAGTCTGAGGAACACAGATGTCACTTTCATGTTGACTTCAATAACTCCTCCTTTGCTATAAGCAGTTATACTTGTCTTACAATTTAGTCATAGAATATCTAAGCATTTTATTGATAAAAGGTAAGATAACCTGAAATTGTTCAAATTAAATTTGAATGGTCCACTGAACCCTTAATGATGTCTAATTCCTTCCTTTTTGAGATTGTGGATGTATTTTCCAGAAGGCTGTTGAAAAGACTGAGAAGCTTCTTAGGTCTCAAAGAGCTTCAGAGCAAGGGAGTAACCAGATCCAATTTAAAAACAGAAAAAAACATAATAAATAATTCCTTTATGGTAACTTAAAGTTAGTATAAAACACACAAAAACTAAGGTATTGAAAATGAAACTGTATGGTTCATACATGTGGAGTTTGTATCATGTTTTAAATATGTTTTTCACTAAACATTCCCTTGCAGTAGCATTTTTACATTTATTAACATTACCAAAATCTGAACATCTGGTAAAGTATTAAATGCTTTCTGATTGAAGACCTTTTGCATAGTTTTGCTGACTGCAATGTGAAAATACTCACTAAACCTTTCTATTCTAGTCACAAAGTATCTTAGCATTAATTTTTAACCACCTTGTTCAGAAAACTTCACATTTCAAAAATAAAGAACCGTTAATTTGTAGATTGAATCCATGTATGTGCTTGCACATGTAACATAAGCAATAATCTAAATCACACACAGCTTTAAAGGCAAAATGAAATGTCTCTTTTTCACCAGTTAACTGCTCCTAAGACTCAGAAGTGTAAAACTAAAGTAATCCAACATATGCATTGTACTATTTAATAATACTACTTGATAGCATTCAATGTTCTCAGAGAGGCAATTAAAGGCAACATTGCTCAAAAGAGGAAAATGCAAATATCCCCAATATATATTTGGGTACTGAAATAAAACAACCACATCAGCATTCATTCCAACTTACAATGAAGACAATTACGCTTGAAAAGAGGGGAAAAAAAGGAGGGGAAAAAAAAGACAAAACATCAAAAGTTGCTATTATAGGCACAGAGTTTGCAATGAAGTTTCCTACACAGGGAATCTTTGGTAGGATACCAGCACAAATCCCTTCACTGAAAAAATCAGCTAACTTGGCAGACAGTAAGAGAATCACATTATACTAGAGAATGCATTCTAAATTCTAATGCACACCTACCTTAGGTTTTTATGCTAACTATATTACTTCATTCAATTTTTTTGTGAAGGATTTTGCTTTTAATAATACATGTTTTACATATCATAATGCATTTATCTATAATTAAAAATATTTTTGCAGTAGGAAAAGGGGCTAAGCTGCCCTTAAGCAGATTTTAAATGTGCAGCAATTTATCCTACCACTTCTGAAAAAAATGTGGTTTTACACATCAGTTCTTCTTGCTGAGTCTTCACAAAGTCTATGAAGTTATTTCAGGAACATTTGAAATCTCATATGTTAGAATGTGGGATTGTCAGTAGCCAGTTTCTCTAAAGCAAGATTTCTCATTATGTGAATTTTAGCATAACTATATTGAACAAGTGATTCAAATGCACCTCACACTTAGTGATGTTCAGCCTCTCTCCATAAGCACTAAACCAAGTTCTCTCTGCTGCAGTTTTCCTATGGAAAAGACAATGTTCTGCTTGCTCAGATCATGTGTCTTCTGCTGACAACTACCAAAATTGCAGCACACACAACAATGGCTCAGTTGTATTTATTTTTATTTTAATGAAAATTTGTGTGTCTTATCATGAAACAAGGATGAATACCAAGAGCAACAGCAGGGTGTTTTGCATTTTTCTAATTAACTGAATTTAAACATTAAGAGTGACATAAACTTGCAGTAAACAGAAAGTTGTAATTCTTTCATAGTGCCCTAGGGACCAAGACCATAATAGATGTGATTTTTACTGCAAGGAAAGCTGTTGATGCTTCAGATGCTGTGTCTTGCTGCTACTGATTCTTTTTTTAGTATTTGGCTGTTTTATATTCTACAGCATCTTTTACCAAATCTCTAAAAGGGATGGGTTAACAGAAGCTCAGCTCCTGTATTGCCTACAGGGTACATGCAAATTTTCCCCAATCCGATTTATTTAGGAAGACAATGGTTAAAACATCAGTCAAACAGATGCTGTAATCTGGTATTCAAGAGACTCAACATAACTGTGTATGGGTTTGCTTTCATGAAGAGTGTCTCAAGCTCTGCATTTCTAAAATCCATACCAAAGTAGAAAGCTAGGTTATTCCAACTATTAATGGTAATCTCAAGGGAGGCACATAAACCAGTAATTTCTCAAATTACATACCCTTGTCCTTCTATAAGATCCTTAAATGATTATCAGCAGCTTCACTGAAAGCAACAGTTGCTAAAGAGAAAGCTAATGTTTATTCCACTACTTTACAAGGGGAATAAACTCTTTGTAAGGTCACATTACAGTCTTCATTTTTAAGCACTCTTGGGGAAAAAAAAAAAAAGGCACTCACAACTTTCACCATCTGCAGACGAATCAGATACTGTCTGTTTTCAAGCTGCTTGCTGAACAATGACAGCATGAACTAAATTTGCTTAAGATATCTTAAATTCTCAGAATCTTTTAAAATAGCTATGCTTTATTCTGAAGAAATATACTTAGAAACTGAAGTTCCAAATATTAATACATTATTATATTTTGAGATAAAGACAACTAAACTTGGCCCTCTGCAAGTTCAAAGGGCAGAAGAACAGAGTTGTTGTTTTTTCAGGCAAAAAGGAAGTAACGACAAAAAGCAGATTAAAAGTATGTGCAGCTTCGAAGTCCTCTGGTAAATAGTATTTCCAATTCACTTAGAAAACTACTATATAATTTAATGTATTCTTCAATTTGCACTTTATTCCTTATAATCAGATTTTTCTCTTTTTTCCCTTTGAATGCCTGTATAGATACCACTTCTTTTCACATTCACCTAAGTACATTTTCTTTTTCCTTAGAACTTCAGTTATTTCAATTGTTTTAAGGTTTATTACATTTGCCTTAGGTATTGCTTAGCTAGAATACACATACCCAGCTCGTAACTCCCTATAAATAACTCTGCAACTCTTCTTGTAGCTTTATTCAAGTCACAACAGTATCTAGCTCCAAAAACAAGCTCATTGGAGCCCTATACTTTAGAGGATGGAAGTTACAGCTACCCAGCATCTCTGGTTTTCATACAGGAAGTTGAAAGAGTCTTTTTTGCTATCACGTGGCCCCACAGGATTTCACTTCACTTCTCACAGTTCTCTCTGACACCACTATTTTCACTAGCTCTTCCTCGGATACAATTTCCATGTTCCACTGATATAAAGGTAATTAATTTTCTATCCACGTTTCCTGCTTCTTGGCTTTTTGGAATTCATGGGTTTTAATCTGCCTATAGAAATGTTTCACTTTGATTCTAGTGCAAGTTTTATTTTCATGATCTTCATAATTTCCAGCACACATTTTTCCACCTCTTTTTCTGATAAAGACAACGATATCAAGAAACCATAATGCAACATTACCATTGTGCTTCAGCCTTGCCCTTCCCAGACTTGGGTGAACTGAAGCCAGGACTTCTGAACTTGAACTGCCTCCTAATTCAAATATTGCATGAAGTAAACTCAGCTCAGCAGGCAACTTTTACTGTACTTCCTTCTACCTCTACTCACCTCCTTGATGCTTTCCATTTCCTGGTCTTTTAATAGGAATTTCAGAGACAAAAAATCTGAAACAAACAAAAAACTCCCATGTCTTTAAAGGGAGTTGATCAATTTATGAAACAATTTTCCTTCTAAACTGCACGGTCTGGGACATCTAATTCCTTGCTTTTCTATTACAGAACTATTTTTAACCACTAAAATTTTCAACTGTAGAGCACGAATATTGAGATACAAAACGTCTAACTACAGAAACAGTGAGGGTATGCCTGACTAGAAATACTTTTTCTACTGCTCTATGCCACTGTGAGAATAAAGGTCTGTTCTGAAAGTCAGCATGGACAATTTATTCCCCTAAAAAAGCTATTATTTAAGGTAAAGGCTCTAAGAATACATGTGGCAACTACATATTTAAAAACCCTAAAATACTAAATACAAAGAAAAATCATGTATTTTGTTCCTGTTGCCCTACAGGTATACTTCCAATTCCAGTCAACCTACCTAAAATTAATTAAAAAATATTTGTGGGGCTGTTTGAGTTATCCTTCCACTAGAGACCCACTGCAAAACAAAGTGAACATGCAGAGAATTTTATTCTGGATACAAATTGTACATAGTTGACATCCTACACTGGACAAGAGGAATGCCTCAGACAGCAGTCAAAAACCCCTCAAAATATTCAACACAGAAACAAACCCTGAACAATTACAACCAAAGATACCTATTCTGACTCCTGGTTTAGCAATAGAGGTCATTTGAATCTTCCAACATAGCCATGCTACATACCTAGTTTCTAACAAAGAGCTGAGACTTTGACCTAAGAAGGGGCAAATACCCAAAGGATACATGAGATTTAATGCTGTGAATAGCTTTTCTTTCTACCCTCCTCCTTGCCAGACAGGTGCCTGTTGATTTGTGTACACACACATACATGAATGCATTTCCACCTAATCCTCCACCCCCCTAGTTTGCTTCCATTATCTTCAGCAAGAAGAGGGAAAACAGTCATGTCATAGGGAAAAGTTGCATTAGTTGTTTCAAAGTGATATTGTTATTTCAGGACCATAATTTCAATATGACCGTGTGAAGCATATACCACCCTCTTAATTAGATGAGAAACAGGTATAAGCATCTCAAATATGAGGTTACACAAGGAATTATTAAATACTTTGGGTGATATGAGTATGAGTTATCATGAATTTTAAAAACATATTTATGTTTAAAAGTACAGACTATCTACTAGACCCAGATATTAAAAGATTAAATTAAAGAGGGGACATCTATAACCTCCCTGGGCAATCTATTCCAGCACCTTACTACCCTCATGGTGAAGAAAGTCTTCCCTTGTCTAACCTAAATCTACTCTTTCAGTTCAAAACCATTACTTCTTGTCCTATCACTGCCCTCTCTGGTGGAAAGCCCCTCCCCCTTTTTCCTGTAGCCCCTTCAGGTACTGGAAGGCTGCTATAAGGTTTCCCCAGAGCCTTCTCTTCTCCACGCTGAATAGTCCAAACTCTCTTAGCCTTCCTTCTCCTGCATATAAATGCTTCATTGAAAAGTTTTGCCCTAGTACAGACAAATGGTTAATGTTAGCTGAACTTTGGAGCCTTTCAAGACTAAAAACACACAAGTCCAATCTACTGTAACATTTTGCCATAAGCCAAGATTAGGACTTGCAACTAGAACATAGTCTTGAATAGACCAGAAAATTGCTCAGGTCTCCACGTTGTTTCTTTAGTGTAGTGTTCATTATCCTTGTCCTAGAGTAGGTACTTCTGTGATGTCTGGACTATAGACATAACCCACAGGAAAGTAACTGACAGCATGGTAGATAAGAACAAAATCACAAATATCCCCACCCCCCCAGCATAGTCATGCTTATGGGGTTTCCAAAGAAATACGAAATTGTTAAAGTACTGTGAGCACTGGAGAAGTAGAAGCACAGTTAACCTCACAAGAAATATCACTGCCACTTTAGGTGTTCCCCAGAATTCTGTGTTCCTGGTCATAGCAGAAAAAAAACCACCCAGATTCATTCAAATGTTGCCAGGAAACAAATGCATCTCAAAGAGCAGTTCTGAAAGAAAGGCAGCTCAAGTTTAGAGTGTCACACAACAGTACATAAGCACATTTCCTCCTCCACATACCAGGTATACCTAGCAAAGCTACAGAGACATTGGAATAGCAGGTGGTATGCCTTATAGAAAGTTTAACAGACATGTACCAGTGCCAAAAAACCTTACTGCTGAGAATAACTGTTTTATATTTTACAATCTGAGAAAACAGTAAACTTTTCCATTTTTAAAATCTGTGTTCAGAAAATTCCTACATATGTACCACAATACAGGAAAAATTACATAATGTTTAAAAATACTGAACAACACAATAATAACATAATTGAAATACACATCAAACTGTTCATAGCTCTTGGCTGATCTTTTGTTTCTGCAAAAGGTCTAAACAAAAGTGAAAAAGCAGACTTACTAGCATTTGTAATATGAAGACACTGAATATTAACCAATGTGTAAAATGCCTTTTTAGCACAGCAGTCTATTTGATCTCAAAATTGGCTCTGACAATGGGCTGCTTCACAGTGTAGCAGCATACCAGCTTTTTCCAGACTAAATGCTTTGGCTTACACTAACCACAAGCTTAGGCTGAATGACACCAAATTATTTCAATCAGTTGCAGACTTATCCAAGCCATCACAGTTTTTTTAGTATTTTGCCTTTCCCCAGCAGATGTATTTATCACTTTCTGCATCTGTTCTTCTGTATCTGCCATTTCTTTCATTTTTCCATTCCTCCACAGGATAGGAACAGATAAACCTTGTCTTTCCCCTTATTTCTACATCCTCTCTGATCAGCTCTTACATTCATTTGCATCTCATTTTCTCATTTATTTCCTTCCTTCTATATCTTTCTATATATGAAGATAAAGGGACCACACTCAACCACCACAGTACTACTTGCTATTACACTTCTCTCTATACATTTTTCCTGCTGTGCTTTCAGCTTAGTTCTTCAGCATTATGGGATTCAGAATCAGATGTCCAGTAAGCAACCTCACAAAATTCTTCAAGTAACCTACTGCACACCAGAACTTCCCAATATATTATTTGGGAATTTTTAATTTCATTTTTTTTTTAACCTTCATCTAGTATAATGAAGAGATAAAGATGTCCTTGAAATCCTGTGCTTTTGGCTGCTAGGAACAAGTAATGAGAAACAGGAACAAGGAGATGTAGTGCAGGCATTGTTACAGTGGGGGACACTGCAATTATCCTACCTGTTATTTCCAGAATGAAGTAAAATCATTAAATTTAAAACAAACAAACAAAATATTTATCTGTTGTGCTTTGCAGATTTTCTGTTGCAGACATTAACTACAAGATCTTTACTTTTCAGGGCACCTCATTAAGCCTGAAATTTAACATTAGTTAAATACTCCGTTGTGATGATTATCTGATGATGGAGCAGGTGTTCTGAAGTCATTAGGATGGTTTTGATGCTGTAAAGAGATCCTCATGCAGAATGCACGTGCAATGCAACTGCAGCCACTAAACAGAGGGCAAGAACCAATCTTTCCAGCTGGTGGCAAGAGCATTTGCTTTATAAATACCAGGCCCAGACCTGCAACACTTTTTTGCTTGCCATTGCTCACGAGACTGCTTGTGTCAGACCAGACACAGTCACAGAGCTACAGGAGCTGGCTGGGTCAATGGCAAGACTGCTACTTTGTGGCCAGAGCAATCTTATACAAGCAGAGCAGCAGATGATGAAACAACCTACCCTTTTATTTCCTGGGAAAGAGTCAGCTCTACATTTTCCACATCAAATCAGTATCGGATCTAAATCCCAAGTAATGGAGCACATAATGCAACAGCAGCATTTCACTGAAAGCTGAGATTATGCAGACATATAAAACTTTAAAACCAGTTCAAAATATTATTAACAAACTTGCACTATTTTTCTGGATTTTGTGGGGCTCCTTTTCCTTTTTTTTTTTTTCTTTTTTTTTTTTTTTAAAAGCCATAAAACTTCTCAGATTAGCTTTTGGGAAAAGCATTTATGGGATTCAGTGCTTGCAGTCCAGTGTGAGGTGTTGAATAGAGCAATGTTGAACTGATGAATGTGTGACTAATTCATGGATTATTTAAATAGCATGCACAATATTACACAGACAGTGCTCAGATTTCTTGTTCTAAAGACATGTCCATGTTCTTTGAGTAAATTCCTGCTTTTACGGGGATAGAGATTAATATTTTTTAACCAACCTGGAATTGAATGGTTTACCATGTTTAATTTCAAAAGTACTACTAGTTTTGTGTGTGTTTAAATATTTATAGGGCTAAAGATTCAACTACATGCTTACGTTTAGGTTGACATGACTCAAAATTTGTACTACATTACACATCACGTGTCACTTTACTATGCTGTTATTTCTGAAAACTTTGCTTGATTCTAGCCACGTGTACAAGTTTTCCTTCCTTTCCAGACTGCGAGTTTTGCCATTACAATATTTTTCATAAAATTATATATATACATTTATATGATTTTTTAAAAAAATATACACACATATACCCGCTCACAAAGAAAAAAAAAATTCAGATTACTGTCCTTGATTTTTCATTCATCCAAGATACTTTACTTTGCAAGATCACTCCATCAGCCCACTTTCTTATATACCCATTATTCTCAATATTTATTCAGAACACATCTAGGACCTGCTTCCACAATGAGTCAATTTTTAAAAATATAACCTTCACTGACAGTAAAAGTGTAGAAAGATAAAAAAAGGTTTTTAACACAAGCTCATGGGCCACAAAATTAATTAAAGGAAAAGTTAAATGTGAATGTGTGGGACAGAAATCTGTACCTCAGCAAGTTTCAAATTTTACTTTTAAGCCAGGAGAGTTCTTAGGGCTGGAAATGGAACTCCATCAGCCACTGGTTACATGATCCTGGAGACCATTCAACAAGCTTTACCCAAAGAAATAATATGTAATGTAAACTATCACCATTATTAAAGGGTAAGAAGCAAGATTGATGAAGCAATTTGCCAGATACCTCAGAAACATACTCTTCATGGGAAAATCTACACTGCCGACTGATCTTGTATCCCATGCGTATCCCAGAATGTTTTACAAGTTATGTATAATTTATTGCTCTCTTGCATACACCCTATCTGAGGGTTTCTAAGCCAAATCAGACCTAAACGTCAAAAACAGCATTATTGAGGCAGTCTCCTCATATTGCTCGAGCAACCACTTTTATAGCCTGACAGGACCACCTGTGTGAGCTTAACTTTTAGTAATAAAACTAGCATTAAAAACATACAGAGGCAGAAATATAGGAAACAGAGGCAGGGCAGGACTGACACAGGAGGGAAGATAGAAGTCCTGTAATTAATTTTTTAGGTGCAAAACTATTGTACAATTTGCAATCAGCTCTAATTATTCAATTGTTTCTCACCAGCAAAGGATAGGGTTTCAGGACTTCAGGAACACTGTAAAGCCTACTGACTCACAAAAGATAATGCCAACAAGAAACACTAAACGTAACACTTCAGTGTATTCACCTTCCTACAGAGAAAAAGAAACTCATCTCATACATTGCATCAGACCTTTTAAGACTTTATGAAATGTTTCCTCACTTACTGCCTAAACTTGTAGAGTACACATGATCTTGCAGAGCACAGCACACACAAGGTATCTGCTAGACACACATATACAGAACATGATCACAATTTACCAGTTTAGCAATTAAATGTTAATATTGATCCTATAAGCTCTTAGCCAGACATTGCTCTGGGATCAACTCCAGAAGTGGTGAATGATCCCACTACTTGTGTAAAGCTCTACACAAAAGATCTGAGGCTGACTCTGCCTAAATATGCATGCCCAACAGGGTCTCCTTGTTTTATTATAGAGGAGAACAAAGACTGAATGGAAGGGTGCTTCACTGCCTCACATTCAAGGGACAGCATCCACTCTCCTACCCTGTCAACACAATATTTTAGTGCTGACAGCACATCTTTGATGATAAGCTACAAGGCTTTTCAATTTTACATCTCTCTTTTTATCTCTCTGGTTTAACAGCTCCTCAATATAAAGCAAGAGAACTCTCCTTTTATGGTATAGTACAATGGCTTTATGTAATAGATGGTTTCCATGAGGACTTGGCTATAATGGCCTTCAACAAGTTGCTTACGTTAAAATCTGATTTTTCCTATACTTGTCATACAATTAGAGTTTTGTGGTCAGTGAAGATCTACATGTTTATCCAGACTCCAGTTCTTAATAGGACCATCATACTAACAGTACCCTTTTCAAGTTACAAAACAGACCAAACAAAACAGCATTGGTACAAACTTGTATGTGGAAAAAAGGAGAAACAAACATGCAGAAGTATTTTAGAAGTCAGTGATATTTACATCAAGGCAAACCAGACATTTTGAAAGCAAGAATTGGTAATAGGAGTTAAACACCACCTTTATCAGAAGTTGCACCTCTTTTAGTCACATATACACTGAGCTTTTCATATTTCTTGCAACTAATTTCAGCTTTATATTGGGATAACACTATGACAGTCAATGCCTACCCTGAGTTCAGCTGAGCTGGGTGTGTTTCTAACTTCACATTGACTACAAAATTGAACCCTTGAAAGCCCCAATCAGAACTGTCTTGATTGACTTTCTTTCCACTTAGGTAACGTCAAAAATGCTTTTTTGCAGAATGAAAACAGATCACCAGAAAAGCCATCAAATCACAGCTTCCATATCCTTTTTATAGATCTGTCCTCCAGCTGGTATGCATATTGAAGTTGGTATGGTATAATGCTGTCTATCCATATTTACATTTGTGAGTTTACAAGACACACATTACAATATTTTCATAGAAGAGAAAAACAAGACTACTTTTGCTGCTTTATCTTCACTAGATGTCTAAACAAGAGGAGGATTTCATTATTTTTTGCTTGAATTTATCTCTTTAAAAGGTATCATATGCACCCTAATATTAAGTACAGAATTATTATTTCATATTCTCACAGTAACATCCAAACTGTTATAAATGCCCTTACAGTACTTCATAGCTTCATTTTGCTCGCTTGTTTCTAGAAACCAAAGCTGTAACAAATTCTCTAGCAAATTAGATGAGTACTTGAGACAAGTACTGAGTCTCTGAAGATAGCAAATTTGTTAAACTTTAAGTAGTGTTTATATTTATTACTTGTTTCACAGGCAAAATTCTCTAAATTTTGTACTTTGCCTTTGTTCATAATAAAGTATAAACGACTCCTGGAAATCTCACAGCCAACAGGCCTCAGGTTACAGTTCATTGTAGGCTTTATTCAAACAAGAGAAAAACAAAACAAAAGGCTGGAAGAGAAATAATGCTGAAACAAGTAATTCAAAAAGTGAAAATGACTGATCAGAGCTGTGCTCTGACTTGAGCATAGCTGTTTTCTTAAATTTGTAATTATCAGGTGGAATAAGATTATCAGAAATGCAGCTCATCAACAAGAAGATCTACTATCTATGTATTGATACTGAAACGTGAACTATTGAAGTCTAAACTTTTAAATACAATAAACCACAGTGTATATTTTCACAAGCTCCTTGAAAACCAAGCTCTTAAATCAGTGTTCCACGGATCTGCAGATTTTCTTTCCTCAGTACAGACTGTTCTGTCAACAGATTAGCATTTACTTACAGAGCAAAATAAATGTGTAGATTTTCATTTTACACAAAATAATGCCACACAAGCATGCGTGCATTATTTTTTGGTTGTTTTTTTGTTCGGTTTGTTGCGGGTTTTTTTGAAATTGAGACAATTATCAAATTTTAGAAGAACCATACAAAAAACAGAATTTCAAAGTCTGAAAATACAAAAGGAAAGCTAAAAAAAAACCAAACAACATCCCATGGGTGCACAACTTAGGGAGCATGGTTTCCAAGCAAATCTGGAAACCTGTATTAGGCTCCCAGAAAGGAAAATAGGATTTAAAACAACAACTAAGCACTCCCACCAGTTCAAATCAACATGTATACCATGGAAAGGCTTAAAGCAGATTCAAGGAAATAAAACACTATGGTGGAGGAAGACATGCTTTTTTGGTGGGGTTTTTACAGGTTTTTGGGGTGGGGTCTTTTTTTAAATAAGTCCCTCTTCTTCCAAAGGCCTAAGTGCCCCACTCAAAGCTAACCTACTCAGACCCACAAGTCAGAGTGTCTCCTTTTTAAGGTCCTAAGGCATTAATTTCTTTTAAAACCAAACAAAGGAAAAGAAATAGGAAATTCTGCTACTCTGTTTCTTAAGCAACAGCCTCATAACTTAACAAACACTAGGACTATTTCAGCCTTGGTTCAATTCCACTCAGAGACATGTTCAGATTCATCAAATGGCATACTCCTGGAGAGATTCTTAAATGCAGCTTTCCTCCAGAAACATCAGACACAAGGTTTGAAATCCTCAGAAATAGGAAAAATCCTGTGCCTCCCCCATGAGCTAAGCTTGAGGAAAGAACAGCAGCTTTCTTTACTGCAATGCAAACAAGAGACACTGCCATTGTGTCTTCTGGGAAGCATATTTATGTAAACATGAAGAAGGTACACACTGTGATTCCCAATCAAAGCCCAGCTGGGAATCTCAACAGATCATCTGCATTTGGAGACAGCTCACATGATGACAAAGCATCACTTCAGCTTGCCAGGAGCAGACTATTTCTGGATACACACAACAGCAGAGCTTTTTAGGTAGTTAGCAACTACTAATAGGAAGAGTACCAAGAGATGGGATATGTAAGACAGTCATTTTAGGAAAACCTGGAGACTGAAGTAGACTTCCAAACCAAGGTCAAATGCCTCAACATTTCATCTTTGCTCATGCCTATTCTCTGCACTGTATGCTCTTTAACAAAAAGAAAAAAAGACAAAGAAAGTAACGCTATCAATTACTTCAAGTCTGAATTATGTCAGTTCAAAAATATTCTTGTTTCATTAAAATGTTAATATATTAATAACCTTAGCCCTGAACCTCAGCAGTAACTGAGAATACTATTACAAACATAAATTTGGCAATTAACTCTACTTTAGTTGAGTCTAACTTACTAATACCCAGACTCAGCGTCACAGTACCGGCCTGATCAGTTTAAAAACAGTATTTCATTTTTTCTGTCCAAAAGCTTTGAAAACCTTATCTTCATACCATTTTCCTGCACCCTATTAAAAATAAATAAATAAATAAATAAATAAACAATCAAACTCAGCAAAAAAGCCCACCCACACCACACAAACCAAAATCACTATCTGTTGAGAATGCAAGAGAGGTTGACTCCAAGCAGACGAAACTGAAAGGAGCTGTGAAAGCAAAGGATGCAACAGCTCCACAGTTCTGACCTTTAGAAGGACCCTGCTTTTCAGCAAACATGAATTCTTCTGTATTGGAGGTGAAATGGCAAATACTTCCTGTTATTAAGGAAGGTTTTAGATTACCTTCTCCTCACTCAAATGCAAGACTTCTGATAACTAACCACAATGACATTAAAAATAATGTTAAGACTATCCTGCAGTTGTATTAAAAAGCAGATCACATTGCTGTTGGGAAGAATAATAAAATAAAATTGCACTCATGGTCATCACAAAAGTTGCATTATGTTTTTTTGATGGTGCAATTTCATGGCTCTGACAGCTAAAAAATACTCCCCTTCTAATTTCAGGTAAAACAACCAGGGAACATAAAAACTAATTACCTGCTGCTTTAAAGGTGAAGAGATCTGAAAAACAAAACAAAAAAACAACCAAAAGCAATCAAACAAAAACCCCCACAAGACTGACCTTTAATCCATTGGTGCCACCACAACCACAGCTCCCACAAATACCCCAGGCTCACAAACATAGCCTTCCTATCAGCTTAGGTTGGAAAGAGCTATTGGAATTTTTAACAAGGCTTTGAATCACAGATTTTGTCTTAGGAGCTTTTTACTGGTGATTCCACAACTGCAGAGTTTTGTTCCTTTATTCTCTATATGCCATGTTTTCAGCTTCAGTGATAATACAGGATGCCATCTGCTTCATTATCATTCAAAGCAAGAGGTGAAACACACTTTTGTGTGGTTCAGAGGACAACTTACATTACATGCAGACAGACCATAAAAAAAACCACAGCTAAGATACAAAATCAAATGTATCTCCAGTTTATAAAGCCATCTGATACTTTGCACAGGTAGTCAGATTCAAATTACTATTCTGTAGCCTCAATTTGTGATGTATTTGACTACATGGGTATAATGCATGGTTTTCTATTTCAAAACACCTTATTGTAACAAATCTTTACATTTTAAACATCATTACTCAATGAGTCAGAAAATAAATAAATAAATATATCCCAACATTCAAGATACTCATACACTTTAACCCTGATCTGGCAAAGCACCTGAGCAGCACCTCAACTTTTAAAACAGAGTACCTCTGGAGAGCTTCATGGTCAGGACTGAAGTGCTCACTATATCTAACCAAAGAGAATTATCTGCCTGTCTATCTAGTCATGGATGGGATTCTCACCCAAAACATTGATTAGGTCCATGACACAGCATATGGCTAACTGGGGAACAAGTTTAATATATAATTTCAGGAGAGAGATATCAGTAAGATCCTAGTCACCAAAGCCACACTCCTCACCTCAGAAGTCCCCCATTAACCAACATAAACTACATAAATCACACAGAGGACAAGATAACTATAATGGACCACCAGTAACAACTGTAAAAGGTTAGAAACTGAAAAAGAGTACAAAAGGTAATTAGTCTGATCTGAGGAGGCAAGTAAAACAAAAACTAAAGGAAAAAGGAAAATACCAAACAGTCTCCTCGTTCATAGGGTGAGACATCACAGAAGACTTATTTTAGTCTAACATCAATAAAAAGGCAGCTTTAAATCAACAGCTTGCAGATTATTTACGTGTAACTCCCAAGAATTACACGTGGCATACCCTGTGAAGAGATAATTAAACACATTAAGTGACAACAATTGAGTTCTAGGAATACACTTGATTGCCTTGAGGCCATATTTTCTGTTTTAATCCTGCTCACTTATTTCCACTGAAGTAATAACTTTGCTTGCCTCTGGCTGAGTAAAGTTCAGGATTATGCCACTAATTAACTAGTGGCTCTGGGATTTCTAGGCCTACACAAAGCAATAATGAATGCTAGAAAGTCTATTATGCCACTGATTTTTACTTCTCTGCAACAGAAATTACCTTCCTAGCTCTTCTTAGGGCAAAAGACAATCACATAACTGCTTTCTTACTGAACAAAACTTTCCTGAATTCCACACATGTTAGTTACACAAGAATTCCTTCACAAACAAGTTACAGCAAGTTGCATGCAAAAGTTCACCTGAAAGTAGAGCATCAATAGTATAGA
Organism: Apus apus; assembly: GCF_020740795.1. NCBI lineage: Eukaryota > Metazoa > Chordata > Aves > Apodiformes > Apodidae > Apus > Apus apus. The sequence goes on from NC_067285.1 coordinate 72,114,310, forward strand.
CTTGGCAAATTAATTCTTCTTGGGTGTCATATTATCACTTCCCTGCTGCCTCGTGCCCTTTCTTCCCCTGTTCAATAAACCCTTGGCAACCTGTTTTCCACAAAAAGCTAATTTTTCAGCCAATTCTGTATTCCTTATTAAGAAAAAAAACCTAGAATACCACAAAGAGTTTTCCCTGTGCAAGAATTTACAAATAAAAGTACTACCTAACTCTTCAGAATTGGTTTACTGAATATTGTCAAAGATTATATAAACAGTGGTTAATGCAAGAACCTAACCTTGTAGAAAAAGCTCCCTCTTTATAGAAGCATCTGCAACGTAGTCTTAATTCTGAATTCCTAGTTGTATGGACTGATTCAGAGAACTTAAATACATCTCCCCCTAAATTTTAAGCCAAATCCTTTATGAACATCTCCACAGATGGCAAATTTAGACTTCTGTGACCTAAACTGAAGAATACATCAAATCTACCCTTGCAGAGTGATGTAACCAAAGGCAGCCTAAGTGAAAGGGAACAGGCTATCACTTACAATTCATCCCTTCCGACTAGAAAAAAAAATGGAAGCTTCCTAAAAACACTTTAAGCTTACCTTGAATTGTAACTGAATATTTAAAATACATAAAAGCACTAGAATTCAATATATTGTCACTTACAGTGATACATACTGTTATTAAAATGTTCAGCTTGCTGTGATTTTATTTTGACCTAATGTAATAGTTACCCACCCTTTTTAGTAATCAGCAAGTGATTATTCTTCTTCCGGTAGGCATTTTTCATCAGCAAGTATTAAAAACAGCAAGCAACTGGTTTAAAGAAAAGCTGTTTAAAATGTCTTAATATAAAAGCCAGAGCAGAGTACTGTGTGCATCACAGCATAGTACTGAAATAATTTTTAAGAACTAAAAATCCTATAGTTCTTGTAGTGTATTTCAAGTGCTTCAAACTGTCCAACTGCAGATTATTTGCAGTCTTCAAAGCTCTGATGATCAGAAGTTAGACAGTTGATAGAAAATTAAACCTGAAATGGACACATATTTCCTACTGTACACTACCACTTCCCTAAACAGTTCACCATTTAATATAAAATAAAGGTAATAGATTTACTATGTGCTCTGCAGCTCAATTGCTTCATAAGTAAACTATTTCATTTGTGCCTTCTGTGTAACTCATCACAACAGTACTTTTTAATAGCAATGACATTTAAGTGTTCTGCATCCATCTGATGTGGTTGGAGATCAGTCAAACCGAATCAGGAATTTCTTAAGTGAAATGATCAACCTGAGAATAGCTACTATTTTTGTAATACTTTAACATGTCACCTAGGTGACATATCACCAAAACAAAAAACAAATATTTTAAGAATATCATTGCTAGAGCACATTGATCCATTATGATCATCTGACACTGAATATCCAAGAAGGAGTCCTGGATAAGTTCTGGATATCCTAATAAACCATTATAAACTGAATCTCTTGATAAACAGACATTTTGAAAAGGAGAAACGTAGTCATGACAGCTCGATCTAAGCATTATTTTTAGAAGTAAAGCTGAGTGAGGCAATTCAGCTTTTCAAAAGCATCCTCTTCAAAACCTGTTTAATTATCCTCAAGCATATTTCTACTGGAAAAAGGAGGAAAATTACTTTTTTGCCTTTAATCCCCCAAACTTCTGTATTTAAACTCAAGTTTACAAAGTATTATCTGCAAGTTTCTGAACTGCTTACTTGGAAACATGTAGTTCTCTGACTAGCTCACAGACAGAGGGAAACACCCCTTCCTGACCATAAAAGGTCTGAGTGCATGTTCTCAAGCGGAAAATGTGTGGGACCTTATTTACAAATGTATAAATACATGCCATTCCTTTGCGCTCACAGGCACAGCTGAAAGTGAGCCAGAAAACGAAGCACTAGCAACTTGATCTGAGATTTCTATTACATTTCACCTAGCATTGTATCACTTCAGCCTACATTTTCACAAAAGTTTAATTATTTTAGTGAATAAAGTCACATAATATTCTCCAAATAAAGAAAAATATTAATTGTATTAATGAGCATTTTTCAGTTTGTGCACCAAGCATCCATTTCTCTTATTTCCTCCCCCAATACCTTTAGCCTCTCCTAAGGCAGAGACAAGAGACTGGAGGAAAAGGCCCAGGAGATCAGTACAGGATCCAGCAGCAATCAAGAAACATCTCACAAGAAGCACCTTTTCCCTCAGAAAGTTTCCTGCAGATGAGAACTGCTGGCAAGCATCGTGCCACTGACACCATCCTCAGGGACACAGGTCCCTGCTTTTAATGGTGCCCATGAAGAACCAGGCTTTACTTAACTGGGTCATCCAATACTACTGAAGGCACACACACAAAAAAATATCAGCAAAGGCTGTTCAGGACTGCAGAGTTTACTCCTCCTCTAGGAATCCATTAAAAAAAACAAAACACCCCGAAACAAAACAACTAGTAGCTCAATTGCTAGGCTATCTTTAAACATAGAAGGCAACTTTGAAAATATCTTCTAAGTTAACTTAAATACAAAAATGCTTACTAAATAACTTCCCAGGGTAAATTTAAAGCCAAATTTCAATTCTCAAATATAAACACAATAGTGCCATGTCCTCAACATTAACTCCAGAAATGTAAATTTGAAAACACTGGTCAAAAACAAGTAGCTGCTACTCCCCAGTGCTTATCTTGTCACTTCTACCTGATGAAGTTTTGAGGATTATTGTCTAAGTAGGTATTATTTACTGTATGCATAATAACTAGAACTTGAAAGCACAGAAGCTAGAGGTACACAAGTTCTCTCTTTGATATACTTCTTTATGAACAAATATTTTTATTTTGGTTACAGTCAAAAACCACATTCCTAAACACAGAATGGCATCCAACGCTGCCCCTAGAGAAACTAGAATGATACAGTCAGGTTAAGACTCTGAAGAATGTGCTTTTCTTCATTTAAAAACAACCAAGAAACCCTAGAAAAATATCCTGTTTAAAAGATAAGTGGGAGGAGAAATCATTCATCAATGTTATTCACAAGGTAGACAAAGACACGGGATTACCTGTGAAACACACTAGTCAACTTTCTCACAAATAAAATTCAAGACAGAAAGAGAGCAAGGAAAAGGATGGGAGACAAGCAACTCCTTTGCAAGACCTAAATATTAGCAGGTACACTGATGAACCTGCTTGCTTCTAGGACAGGTTCCCCTTCAAGCAAGGAGCTAAAATAATTGGTGAGGACAATTTACTGTCATTATGATGCTCAGACAAAAATCTTTAAACCTAATACAAAACAAAGACTCTCCTACATGTACATGTCCTTCTCTCCCATGAATGGCAAATGGATCAGTTTTCACAGCCTCCATGTCACCTTCAGATATGCCAATGACAGTACTGAAAGTTCTCTTGGTATAAACCCAGTAACTAGACCTGTTTGTTTTTCAAGCTGGTAATGGAAAAGAAAAAGTCTCTGCTCCTCTTAGGCAGAGGCCTAATGGAGGAGTAGATGCTTGTCCTGAAGGCTTAAAAAAAAAAAAAAAAAAAAAAAAAAAAAGTAAGTCTATGGGAAGAAAAATCAAGGCCAAAACAAACTGAACACCACTTGACACCATAACCTAATGCTGAGGAAAGAACACTTAAGAAAGTTTACTTTCCATTTTTACAACCATCACCTGACAACATCTTTTACCCATATTAACAATTATACACTTGAAGTGGAACATGGAAACAGCTTGCTTCTATGAAATTTATGTCTTCATCTCACTGTGGTTCCCATCACTCCCAGATCTGAGCACAACACAAAGCAATTTCTCAGCATCTTTCCCATGTGCAGAGCTGCTGTCTGTCCTTCTGGGACTCAGCTACACTGCAAAGAGGAAAAACCTGAAAAGTAAGAAGAGCACAGAGAACCAGAGAAAAGACTGTCACTGTATAAATCCATGAGGTACTCTTATCTCAAACATCACCCAGCAGTACTTTTTGATACTTGAAATACCAGCAGATACATACTTTATATGCATTTTTAATCATATGTCTTACACCCACACACATACATGTGTGCATATTTACTATACACATACACACAAACACTACAGAGGAGAACAACGTGGCAGATTCAAAGGCTGGAGCAGCTTTCAAGTGAGGCTCCATCTAGCAGGTCAAATCTAAAAATCTCAGGCAAAAACCAAATAACTAGATGATACGAATAAAATGACCCAGTAGTGCATGTGAAGCAACCAAAAGAATATCATTATCTGTTACATGGTTAAAACTTCTTACCACTAGAAAGTGTAGATAACAAGTTTACAAGGTTTAAAAAAAACTGTTGGGCTACAAACCCTCAAAATTCTGCTTGCACCTTAAAAACGTTTCTGACTACTAAAATGCTAGAAGTCAGGAGAATAGATCAAGGAATCAATATTATGGCCCTTAATTTGTAGTGTCAAGCACAACACACTGAGCTAACTTTTGGCCTTTCATTTGGCCTGGAATGGCTGCTCTTCCCTTCTAGACATTTCTCAGGGAGTTGCCTTGGCACCTAAGGCTACATTACTAGTGCTTTCTTTTAATCTACAGGATTGTGGATCACAGCATTATATTTAACCTTATCTCTTCCTTTTGGCCTCATTACCATTGATCATATTAAAAATTCACATCTTACTCCGTATCTTTAATTAGTGCTCCTTGCCTACCTTTAATAAAATTGTTTCATCTCAAATACAAAAGCACTTCTTTTTTAGTACAACCAAGAATAGTTTTCTTTAATTTGCCTCCACCTAATATTTAATAAGCTAATTAACCCTCAGTTTTACATCTTTAAAAAATTCCATATTTAGAAGATAATTTGGTAAATCTTAACTGCAATTTTATTGGTTGATAGGAGTCATGTCTGAGTGAGGTTTGTAATTGTCCTCTGCTCGTAACTCTCTTTACTTTCTCTCTCAAAGTGCCGTTAAACCCCAGTGCCACAACTGCTAGAGCTTTTCTTCCTACAGTTTCCATAATTTTAAAAAATGAAACATAATAAATGGACACTTAGTCACATCCTTCATGCAAAGAACCCAAACAATTCTAAAATGTATCCAAAGTTGTGTAAGACTAGGTAGCAGAATGGCAATTTCATTTTTGCAGATTCAAATGGGGGATAAAAGTCATTAAATAGTGGCTGCTCTAAACCAAAGGCATTATTGCAAAGCAAGAAAAATAAGTGTTTATTTGGATCATTGGACCAATTTTCCAAGTTATTTGATCAAAGCAGTGTGTTACTTCTGCACTAAGTGACAAGTGATCAATCATCTCAACTCTCCAGCATAAGTAATGGAAGAGGAAGAAAAAACAGAACAAAACAGCAAAAAAACAACTGCAGGAACATCATCGTGTTACGTTCAGTACCAATACAGACGGAAGACTACCACACTGCCTCCAAACTCCCTCCATCTAACACTTTATATTTCTTTGGAAGCCTACTCAAATAGTGGACAAATAGCTAGAACTTGTGCTTTCAATTGCTTATGCTTTATTACTACCTGAATAATGCTATGATATTAAGAAATACAACTGAAGTGTTACACTGATAGACTGTCATTAAGTGCAGTCCCCAGCAGTATTTTTTACATTAAGGAAGCAATATCAAGGTCTTCTAGCTTCCCGATCCTGCAAGATTTCTGCAGGTACTTCAAGAAAGTTATTAATACTGTCTAAAGCCTAATACATAGCTAGAGCTTTAAGAGTTGAAAATTATAGTTGGAGAAGGCATTATCATCATTAGGTAATCCTATGCAGTTAGATTAACATGTTAAAATTCTCAAGTGAGGTCTTCAAGTGATTAATGTGTTCATGAAAAAGCTATGGAAAGAAAACAGAATCATACCAAGCCTATGAAATTAATTACATAGAAATACTTTTTCACTGTAAGGAAGATGATGAGGTACATGAAGCTATTTAGAGAGTTATTTTATGGACACAATCTCTTTGAAAGTAATATTGCTTATTTGAGTTAGTATTTGTAAATAAGAGGTTTGAAGAAGTATGGGAAAAAAGGCCAGTGAACCAATGAACCACATACTCTTTACTAAAGACAAAAAAAAAAAAAGAGTAAAAACAGAAAAGCTGCATTACATACAGAAGACTTAAGTTCTGGAAGGAAATAATATATTTTCTATTAATAGAACATGAAGAAAATTCCACTACAGCAAGAATTTTAAGACAAGGACACTTGTCTTAAAAGCAAAACACAGACATAATTGTCAGAGAATAAAAGCAGATTCAAGTTTTTTGCTTAAAGATACTCTTAAATTTTGTATAATATTATCACATCTGCCTTGCTTCTATTTCACTTCTGTTCACTTCACTGTCACTTCTATTTCAAAACAGTATTTATGGAACTGTGAAAGACAGCATCTTAGTAGTATCTTTTCTTACACTGCAGAGAAAATACCTACTTACATTACCTAAGTGAAAACCATCAATATCTTTAGTGCAAAAGATCTGGAGAAAAATTCTGTATGCCAAACATGGCAAACATTTGATTGGCCTTTTTTTTGTTTCTTCCTACCTACAAAAGGTAGTGATAACAAACAGCAAATGAACCCATTATATTTATGCTATGTTCCTTGTAATTGAGTGATCTTGAAGGGAAGGACTGATTTGGATTCAGTAAGGTTTGTGGTTTTTTTCCTTCAGTTTTCAGGAACTATATCACAGACCACTCCAGAACATTCCCTCTAGCCCTTCTCTAACTCTGAAGAAAGTAGATGCTAGCTGAGCACTGAAAGCTTCATGTTGACCATTATAACTTTTATTTCTGCAAAAGATATTCAGGTGCTCCAGGGCTGTTTACAGACAGGAATTACCAAAACTCTTCTTCTTTTTGCTTTCCCCATCCACATGCACATATCTAATATATATCTAACCATTTCTCACCAAAGTCTTTTTGTAAGGTGCAAGCTGCTGACCCTTCTACTCAAAAACCAACACTGCAACCATTGTCTGGATCACACTGTTTTCCCTTATGGCCCAATTTAAAAAATGCCCAAACCTTCACACAAAAACCCCAAATAATGCAGAATTCATTAAGGCTAAAGCCACTGTTTTTCCAACAGCCTCAAAATGGTTCCTCTTGCATTTCTTTTTACTTCATTTTGTTTCTCTCATCCTCTTACCACAGGAATGCACTTATTTTCCACTACTCCCTCTTCAACAAAACCACCCACTTTATAGTCATTGGGTACATCACAACCAGAAGACAGAAAAGAAAGAGAGAGAGAGAAAGAGAGAGAGAGAAAGAGAGAGAGAGAAAGAGAGAGAGAGAAAGAGAGAGAGAGAAAGAGAGAGAGAGAAAGAGAGAGAGAGAAAGAGAGAGAGAGAAAGAGAGAGAGAGAAAGAGAGAGAGAGAAAGAGAGAGAGAGAAAGAGAGAGCTCTCATGAACTTCTCTGTGCCCTACAAATAGCAATTATTTCTTTCCATGAAGACTGCCTCCCCATGGTTTATAAACATAGGCACTCAACAATAAACAAAGCTCTTGAAAGAGGGCATAATGATTTGGGATTTTTTTAACTACACACAGAAAAAATATTACTGCTTACCAGTATGATGTATAACACAAGCTTTAAGCAGAGCTCCCCAATGCATAGGAATAATTAAAAGTTAAGGGAAAGAAGGAAAGAAAGAGGTCTTGGTGGCAATCTTGTTTCTCCTCAGAAACATTTCAGACATTATGAAATCATGCTGTCCAAAAGTGCCAGGAATAACAAAAACAAAATATGGTTGCGCTGAATCTATCTTGGCACCAAGATGCCATTGCAGTTTGTCATGTTCTCTCCTCTCACTTTAAGGATCAGATTCCTAGTAGCAACATAAGCATATGCCAGAAAAGAAAGTATATTGAGAAGTTTCAGAGAGAGACACACAATTTTTCCACTGCTGTTAAGTCTCATTTTTTAAATACTTTGGTCTTGATTTTTGAAAGTATTATTATTTATTCTTGTTTCAAGTAAGTAAAATTATTGGTCAAATCTGTCTCTTAAAACCATACTTACTAGCTACACAAAATATAAGCAATTTGAAAGGCCTTGTCTGATACTTTGATTTTGGTGCAGAAGACAGAAAAACAAAGATGGTTTATGTTGAGAATCAGATACTGATACAAAGCCTAACAGTCTGCTACTTTTATCTCTAGTATATCAGACAAATAAATACTTAAATGACATAGAAGAATGTTTTAGCATGAAAAACTATCAGAGATGAAAGTACTGGTTTCTCTCTTTACTCTTGGGATATGAACTCTGATTAACGTGAAGCGAGAGAGAAAATGGCACAGTATCCATGTACTTCTCTGAAAAAGTAAATCTCCACTCCCACTGATCATTATAACAACAAATACAAAGCCAATGGCTTACCAATATTGCTTTGTAACAAGTCATCCTCAGCACACAGTTAATGAAGCATTACAAGCTTGCCTACCAGAAGTTTAGCTGAATGACAATTCAGCCCTACCTGTTCAAACAACACCCACTACCACCACCACACACACTGTATTTTGAGGAATGGTACCTCAAAAAGAGCTCTTGGTTAGTCCTGCTGTAGAAGCACAAAACAACCAGTATGTTACAGTGCAGTATACTGCAGTCTTTGCACTTTACAGCTTTATGTCATGATTGTTACAGTGAAAAAACTTCCAACTCCTCCTTTTCAATACCTTCACACGATGTAAAAATCAGGTGATACTTACCTAGTAGACTTATAAAATAAGATACTCATGCACAACAGTATGAAAAGAAACATTTGGCAACCATCAAAGAAGAGCTACTGTGCTGGAGCCCTTTTATTCAGCATTCTACTACAGAAAGTAAAAAGATACACAGAAAGTTTCTATGCAGTGTAGTTGACTGCTAGCATCTTTTTTTTCCCTATAGATGACTTGAACACTGATTTCCTTTTCATGTTTCTATATTTACCTCTCAACATCTACCATTTCTCTATGTTATAATGCATCCCAAGTTTTTCAACTACTCTGCAAACTATAGAAAAGACCATTTCCCCCTTAGTATAAAGGAAGACCATTTCTGGTTGCAGTTCTTACAAAATTATTTTTCTGTTTTCATCAACAGTACAGATTTCCATATCTCTCCATTAAAATTTTACTGTAAATGGGGTAGAAGTCTTCTTGTTCTACAAACAGCTTGAATCCCTTAGCTTAGGAAAGGCAATGAATGAGGGAGAACTATAAAAGAAAAAAAACACTCAAAATATGGAAGTGTGATTAGCTTTTATCTTTCAAATACTACTTTCCATAAATAAAATTCATTATACTTCAATCGTTATTAATTAGTTTTTTCAGATAAAAAAGCAATTCATATGCAATAAATTATTTATATCTAGACAAGCACAACCATGGTGACAAACAGGAATACAATAGCTGAGCAAAATTTTGCATTTTGTGGACTCAATCACAAGTCTGAAAAAGTAGTCATCCTCCTAAATGTTTCCTTTTTCCAACCTTAGAATTAATGACAACAGCTTGATCTTGCAAATATGTATCATGTAAGTTTTTCGTAGTAACTAGATCCAGTCACTTCTCAACTTCAGTGGATTTCCTCATATATGGCAAAAACTATTTAGGTATCTTTGTGAACAACTCCTCAATTTATCTTTGCATTTTTACGTCTATCCAAAGTACTATCAGTGAGGAAAGTTAGGGATTAGAGCTAGACAGCTAGTAACTAGTTACTAGCTAGAGCTAGTAACAGCTAGTATTCATAATTAAGGGAACAGTAAATACAACAGATTACTAGTACATAGAATAGCATGCATCAGAGTAAGCAGCAAGCTTACACCTGTCTTTATGTCAAGGATTTGACTAAAGAAGGGGCAGGAGTAACTAAATGCAATTTGTTACCACAAATACCAAGTACTTTACAAAATGTCTTTTCAGGTAGACTCCAAGCTTCTAAGCAATTAATATCCTGTGCAAAGTGATGAAGGAAAGGAGTGAATATAACTGAAAAAAACCCAGCTACTTCTCACTAAAAATTAACACAATTATGTTGTAGCTATCCCTGAAATCTTATGCCAGCCAAGGGAAGGCAGTAGTTACAAAGCCATTCACTTAAAAACAAAACAAACAACCAACCCAAAAGAACCCACCAAACTCCCAACCAACAACAAACAAAAAAAAAGAAAACAAAGAAACAAGAACAACAACAACAACAAAAAAAAAAACACCGAAAAAAACCACCACCACACAAACATAAAAAAACCACAACAAACCACCATATTCCAGAGGTGTATTCCAAGATCCCAAAGATGGGCAGGGGTGACAGGACTATTATAGCTACTCTATTCTGTATTCAATAGCAACATCTGGGTGCACATGCACATTCCAAAGCCAGATTGCATGAACCAGCTGCAGCCGCATAGATGACACATTATCTGCCTGTGGAGTGTACAGGCCACATCCAAGCTGCATTTTTAGCTACAATCCACATGTTCAACAACTCCTAGTGCCTGGAATTAAATTAACGTAGAGCAGCTGACATGTAGAAGAGCAGGGAAGACTCCTTCCCAAACCCAAGAAAATAGAAGTATTACTTGATACATTACATCCCATTAGTTGATCTTCATATACACATACAAAATATATCATTTAAATAGTAATAATTTAATTTATTGAATGTTTGGGGACCTGTTCAATATACTGCTAACCCATTTTGAATACATTCAAGCACTTCTAGCTCCAATATTTACCACTGCTTGCCCAAGCCAATCCAAACCAAGAGATTCCTGCTTTTTAAAAAACCACAAAGAACATATTCTCATCTGAAATACAAATACTGAACATAAAGTTTACTAAGTATTAAAAGTGAAAAAATCTGAACAAGTCAATCTAGGCCAAGAATATGCCTCAATAAATGAATTAGAACAAACATACATTAAGCATCCACACACATCAAACTGTCAAAATAAACCACATACAAGTGCATGTAACTGTAAATTTGAGTAATTAAATGCCATTTATTAAGTAGCTGCTACTAGAAATAAACATTGTGCTGTTAAAATTGTCCATAAGAAAAGTAAGCCTCCATTCTATGGTGAAATATTTTAAAATTTTTCAGATTAATCAGAACCATTAACAAGATTTGGGGTTTTTGTCAATTATGAGCAAGAGAAATCAGCTTTATTAAAGTGCATTGACCCAATACTGAAACAGTATTCTTAATGTTAACATCATAGATTCTGAAACTTAATTTGAAAGAGAACCTGCAGGTCCTGTATGACTAATGGACAGTACACTACAGACACATCATCAGTTTCTTTCCCTAACACAAAGAACTTATCAGGTCCAAATTTTCGTTAACGAAATTACATATAACAATAACAATATGGAAACATACCACAACTCTTTCAATGGATATTATCACTACACAGTACCTTCACATGCATCTTGACTAATGAAGCCAATCAGAGTTCTGAAGGATTCTCACTGCTAAGGCAAGCAAATGCTTTGGAAACATGTTTGTTTCTTCTTGACAATTACACAAAACCATATTTTCCTTCACAAGCAGTAAGAGAATTTTGCAAATCAGGAAGATATTCAAGCAAAAGAGCTCTCTTTACTAGTACACTCATTTCACCGAAGTGTGGCACTCTTGAAGTGTTAGGCAAGACTGAATATGATCTCAAAGGTCTCTTTTGAGATGAAAACTAATGACCTCAACAACTCTGCTTGTCCTGTCTGGACTCAGCCTAGGACATCTGCTTCCCCACACACATATTACTTCTTGGAGGTACTGAGAACTGAGATAAAGTAAAGGTCCCCAATAAAGAAACCAAAAGGACAACTGATACAGGTAAAGATTGCTGAAAGACTCTACTGGCAAAGACACCTTATGGCAAGATACTGTTCATCACAAATTCAGTTTCCACTTCCAAAGGAATAATTACAAGGCTGTAGTGGCACTAGAGGTAAGTATCTTGTGAATTCCTACACCAGCAAGTACTGTGAGAAATACAGTGAGTGCTTAGCAGAACTTTTTCAAGTATTTCAAGCTTTAAACTGTAGTTTGACTACAGATAGATATATAGTGCTCCTTAGGACTAGGTATTTTTGAACAATACAAAGCAAAGAAAGTAGGCTCAACAAGAATCCTTAGCCATATTTTTAAAAGTAGCATTTAGGTTAGGTCTTATACAACAGTTTCATCTTCTTGTCTAGAAATCATGTTTGTTTTGGAACCATTACTTGTTAGTTCTTAATTATGAGGCTTACTTTAGTTTCAGGTCCACTGCTAGTTACACAAACAACAGAAGTGTTTGCAGATACAGGCCTCCCTGTGTAACAAAAGGCATACTAAATAGTAAGACACTGAAGCGTTGGAATATTAAGACAGAACACTTCCCAAAACTGTGTTTTTTAAAATGCAAATTGCCAATAATATGAATATAACCCTTTTACAACTGACACTATACAATGCAACATTCATTTTAATCATTTTCTGAAGGACTTCTTCAAACACTGTATAATCACACATACACACTTCCCAAGTAACAGCTATTCTTTTCCCAGGCACAGTATCAAGCATCTAAAAGATGAGTCATCAGGTGATTATTTAGCATCGTATATACAAATAGGTAGCTTCATCCTTGTACAGTTCATTACAACGAACTCCAAACTTATGCTGGGTAGTTATTTTCACTCTGAAGGGACATGCAGATTTTAGTGCATGAAGAGTTATGAAAGGTAGCTGACACTGAATCGGTAATAGCAGAGCTGAGCAACCTATCTTGAGAAAAGGAAAGCACCCCACAGTAGCTAACATCAATGGCTCTTTCCACACCTTTGTCCATACATAAGCTGATATTTACATAGAAGTACAAAAATAATCGTGTGGAATGTATTTGAACATGCAGAAGTATTAGTTATCCTCTTTTCCATTCCACTTTTTCAGTACTCTCCAACAAATTATTAAATGGGTCACAAGGGTCTTGTGAGTTGACACACCATAGATACAATGTTTAATGCTTCAATTGGTCTGACAGAAGTTTCTGCAACTACCACAGTTTAACTTGGATCACAATCACCTCTGCAGACCTATTTATAAGAAAAGAGCGGAGAGCCAAAACAGTTGCCTTGTAATTAGTTCAGGCCTGTTTGAATCCAGAAGGGAAACTCTTTTAGTTTATTTTCCCCAGGAACACTACAAAGTTTCACTACAGCTTTACAGTGTAGCCATGCAGATCAAGAAAGGCCCCTCATTCTCCTAGAAAAAAAAATATCAAATTATACTACTGAATTGTTCTCCTGTTTCTCACATTTACTCTGAATGCTCCAAAATCTTTGAAAACACTGTTTCTGCAAATTTGTCACCTATACTGTCAAAGGCATTCTGGCAGAAAAATAAAGTCTTGTTGAGGGCAAAATTCAGTCAAGATGACTGTAAAACCTAATCCACACCTTTGAATTTGCACTGCATATCCACCACTTAAACATCTTGTAAATGACCCAATTTGTTTACATGGCCCTGTAGCTTTTTATGACTTTTCCATAAAGAAGTTATTACATCCATTCCTTTTATTTTGTTTTAGAGCATTTGAATAAGCCCCAGAACCACAAGCAAGTGAAACTTGAAGACTCTCTGCAGATGGAACTGGCCTCATGTAACTCACCACTACCAGTGAAACAGTCAGAACAACACTTTCAGTTTGGAAATGCCATACCATCACACACAGCACAAGAATTTCCTGCACCATGTGTCTTTTTTAAGTCTTTTTAAAGTTTTTTTTAAACAACTGTTTAACTATTGTATGACTGCTGGTTTCCTGTTAATCAGAGGAGGAACCTGTTAGCCCTAGGACTTGAGACTCTGTTTTGAACAAGCAGGAAAGAAGTCAGATGGTTATTCAGTGAGGTATTTCAAGACCAAAAAAATAAAATTTAAAAAAACCAAAAACCAAACCAAAACAACTTTTCATTCTAGTTGCCATCATGCAACGGCTCATCCCACAAAGATCCCCAAATAACACTTTAATAAAAGACTGGACAATTTCATTTTCTGGAACAGGCTGTAACTAAAGATAATTACAACAGGCAATATTATCCATTATTTCACAAATCTCTTCCAGCAAAGTAATTTTCCCACTTTGTGTGCTTTAAAACAAATGACACTTCAAAAGCGGCATAGAGAAATTTACAACTATGGATTGACATGGAAAGTGTGGTAAAAGTGTCTCCATTTTTCCAGTGTAATCTAGTCTTCAAATATAACACTCCCTGGTATTTTACACCTGGACTTTTCCTTCACAGAAAAATTACAACTTTGCTGATATGTGCCAAACTGAGTAATGGTTTAAAGATGTAGAATACTGAATCTACAAAGGGAGCACCACCCTCCTTTACCTTTTACTGCCCAAACCTTGTTTGAAGCCCATTTATCAGATCACAGGACCAAATTCTTAATAAGTTGCAGCATCTAACCTCCCGCCTCCTTACGTAATTTATTGCCATTTCATAACATGAATATTACAGCAAAAATAATGCAAAGAATGAAATGCACACAAAACAGAAGCAGCATTGTTTCCTTTTCCCAATATATTATTTGCTTTTCCTGAGGTAGACTTGATATTTCAAGAAAAGCCATGTAAGGGCAATAAGGGAGTTTAAATCCAGCACTCAAAAGTTATCAGCAGCTACGCCAGGTATTTGCTGAAAGCTTGGACAACCTTCCTCACTTCCCTTCAGGAGAACTGTAGTATCATAGGGAAAGTTAAAAGATAGCTACCAAATTAATACCACTGTTCACCTAGAAAGCAAAGTACTAAAAAATTCAAAACAAGGATTTCTACTTCCAAACACAGTGCTGGGAAGATGTGTGAGCAGAGGAGAGCATTTGCCTCCCTGCCACTCCCTGGTCCTTCCTGGCTGGGAAGATGTGAGAGTAGAAGAGAGCATTTGCCTCCCTGCCACTCCCTGGTCCTTCCTGGCTTTATTCAGAACCAGTGCATACTTTGCACTTCATGTGAAGAAAAAAGTACAATGGTAATTAAACTGAGCTATGCCTGTATACTATTTTAAAAGTCAATAATCAGTTTTAACAAACTCAAGGAGAAATTTCAGTGTTTTGGTCTTTCACGGAGCAGAGAAATGGAGTTGCTCTTTGACCTAAAAGAATCTCCTTTAAAACATGTGTTTATAATGATACCTCGAGTGAATTTACCAGAAAGCACAAGATTAATGAATAATTTATGAGGATTAATTCTCAAAAAGGCATATTGCCACTGAAAAGAAAACAAACCACAGATAAGGTGTGACTGGTTACTCCCTTGCAACATTTCCATTCTAATGACTATGAAAGGATGCCACTCTTTCCCCAACCCCAAACACCTGTATATGAAAACAGCAGTAAGACAAAAAAAAGAAAGCAGAGACTACCTCTGTAAACATCATCACAGCAGAGTTAACCTGCATAAGTCTCAAATGAGTCCAGTTTGAATGCGAACAGTCACACAGTGAAATAATAATCCAGCGGCTTAATGAGACTGAACAGTTGATGAGTTCTTTTAACTTGAGTCGCAGCCAGCTCATCATTGCCACAAACTCACAGCACTTCAGAGGAACTGACAGCAACAAGAAGCTAGGCAGCCCATGAGCCCAGTGCAAATATTCCATCATGCCTATGCAAGGTGAACGTCAAATTCCAAAACTGTGGGTATGGCTAACAAAGATGGAGTATTTGGAATAGAGCTAATTTAACTCAGAAAACAGCCTTTGCTAACCCTAATGCAGAAGGTCCACATAGGAATTAAGTTTGGCTCCCCCTTTTTGTTTACTTCAATTTTTTAATAGTTGCTACACTCTCTGTGTATAAAACTTTCTACATTTCTACTTTCTACATCTAGAGTCCTGCCTTTTCTCATCCAGACAACCAATCTGTAGAAACAGATTAGGTTATGAAAACCTGCAGAGCTGCTAGTGTACACAGGCTTTGTATCTTCACTTAAAAAAAAAACCAAACCTGCTTAGCATGCTGTAGGATCATGAAATTAAGCACAAATAATCCAATGTAACACTGGGGATATGCTTATAAAATCTCAGCAGAAGGATGTCAAGAAGAGGAGACATCAGATTGAACCCTAAGGCTACAATGTCTACGAATGGAGCCATGAATAAATTTTCCTGGCATTGCCACCTTAAAATAACATCCTAAAATGTAATGAAGCCTCCAGAAAACACACATTTGTATTTTAGGTTCACAGTAGCACATTATGAATTTTCACCTGCCTACCTGAATAAAAGCATTTCACATTCAAACACAAGCTGTAAAAGTTTTCCCCAAAAGGGAATGACAGGGCTAAGTTTTAATACACAATTAGTTCTCAGACTATCTGAAACAACTAAGTATTATACAGATACCTAAGTACTACTAAAATAACCACATTTCTACATGCCAGCTCCATTCATTTTCTGTTGTGTTACTTTTTGTAAGTCCCACAGGTTTCTGCTAAAAGACTATTTACATAGAGACCAATTTTTAAGATGCTTACACACTGCAAAGTGTCATGGCATGCACTTTGTGACTAAAATGCAAAGGCATAGTTCTCTGAAAAAGCCAAGAGCTAAGTATAAAGCAATTTAAGAGGCTTATTTCCAGCTAAGGGAAGTGGGCTTGCATGGTGCATCCTCTTTCTAGTAATCAGGAACTGCCAGACACAGCAAAAAACCAAAAGCACCAACTACCCAACAGCAACAAAAAACCCTCAAACCACTCTTCTATAAATGCATAATTACTGAAGGATGCAAACCAGTACTTTCCTATTACATGTTGACTATGTAATAATTACATTCAAAGGGTTTAGACAAAGTTATAAAAGACATTAGGTTTATGTGAATACAATGTTCAACATAAGCACTTTTGTAGTATAGCTGTCAGCCTCTCAAGGCATACCCTTTATAAAACCCTGTATCTAACTGAAAAACCAACTAAACTCCTCCCTCCAAAAAACAGGACATAAAGCTTTAAAGTCTGATCTGCAAACCTAATAAGAACTAGTTACAGCAAAAATGAAATTTTACCTATGTATTCAGGACAGGTACCTTTACCTAACAGAATTAACCAAGAGAAGCAGCAGGACTAATAAGTCCCAAACAGCACTCCACTGAAGAGCAGATAGTACACTAGAATTCAACATAAAGGCAAAAACTGGTTTTTAAAACTGTCTTGCACTACAATTTGTTGCAGTATTGAAGAACTCCACAATCTCTTGCTTAAAGCCAAAAGAGAATGTGATGCAATTCTTCACTCTCCAGGAAAACAGCTTTACAACATTTCAAAACAAGTCTCGGACTAAACAGAAATAGATGAAACTTGAGAAAAATTGCATCACTGTGAAGTTTCCCTTTAGATGACACATGCTCATATTTTATACTTCCTTAACATCTCAAAATGAAGAAAATTTCTGCTATGCGAATAGACTTTACTGGCACTCATCAATTCAACACGAGTCAGCAGAAGTGGTATCAATTCCCACTGCTTTGAAGTATGTTGGTTTATAAGAGGCTATTTTGTAGTCAAACGACTGCATCCAAGCAACAGCACTGACATTGCCCTCTGCAAGGAGAGGATGCTCTGTATCACTTGGACATCCACACCTTCTTTCAGGTGTTCAGCCAAAGCTAAACAAACTTAATCAGAAACTCTATGCTGTGTTGCTGTCCCCATCAGTGAGTAAGCTGGAAGCTCACTTTGGAGACACACAATCCAGGGAATCCTCTATGTAGCTGTGAGGAGGTGTGTGAAAGAAAGCACATTAGGAGGTGGCAGGAGAAGCTCCCTCTGGCACTTCAGCTGCTGGCTCAGTTCCAGCTGTATCCACCAACTTTTCCCAAGGACGGCTTGAGATCTGCCAGTCTCAAACGCCAGCTCAAGGGCTCCTGTTTGGGGTTTTTTTAAAGCAAGATAAATCTTGCATGTTACAGAAGATTTAAGAACTACATTGTGAGGAGAACAATTAGTGAAACTTACTATTAAAAGTTTCTATTCATGGGGGGTAAGAAGAAAAATAAAACTACAAAGAAATAAAAATTTATCAGAAGACAGATCATTACCAGGAGACTATCTGTGCTGCAGAACTGACAAAAGTCAAAAAAAGTGTTTTGGTTTTATAAGATTTACTTCAGCCACCCTGTTTACTGCTGTTCATTCACACTTGAAACTGACAGCAGGAAAATTAATACTTCTAACTAGTTGGTCCTGGTAAGCTGCTAATTGACCTCAGTTTCTTGGTCTTCTGAAGTCAATCATAACTACATTTAAAATGTACATGCCACATAAGATATATATATCATTCCTTATGGCACCTTATAGCAGTTTTTACATTCTCTATAAAAACATCCTACTTCTCATAGAATCATAACAGATGATAGCTTAGCAAACTTAAATATTTTTCAAATCTTGTCGTAAGAAAGCCAAGAAAACAAAACTTAGATTTTCCTCCTATCTTATGCTGTAATAGAATCTAGATTAAACTAATAGCATCACATAAGCAGGTGCACTCAGACCACCACAGTTAAGCCATGAGAATTAAGTTATTACTCAGTCCATCAATAGCTCCCTCAGACATTGTTGAAACTACAGAAACAAGATGAAAATACTACGTAAAATCAGCATTCAAAACTAGATAGAAAAGTATCTAGAAATATAACAGAAAGGAGAAATAAGTAAATCCTCCAAGTAATCAAATTCAGTGTGCAAGAGATTGACTTTTGTGCTTCAAAAGAAACCGAGTAATCAATTTTTCTTAACTCTTTATTTCAATGTGGAAAAAGTGGTAATAAATACATCAGAAAGCTGTAAGAGAACTGATAGACACCCATGTATGAAATATTCTTCAAAGCATAATCTGCTTTTCAACGGTACATAGACTCATGAAAATTAAATCCATCCAGATAAATGGAAGCCATCACAACATGCACCATTTACTGCTAGTTCTGTTTCCAGAAAACTGTTGCATAAACTTATTTCATCTTCCAAATGAATATTTACCCAGTAGAATTACAAATAAAAACATTGAAGGTAAATACTAATTTTTCAAGGAAATCACATAAAACCCCTTACTGTCAAAGAGAGCTTACAAATAAAACATTCTTAAAGAAAATCCAACTATAACAGAGGGCCAACAAAAACAAGGAAGTAGTTTTAAGTGGTTTCAAATGGAGCTACACTAACTCCTCAATAGCTATCACACTAAATTCCTTGGAGGTAGGAGCAAAATACTGTGCTCTAAGAACAGCTAATTTACAAATAAATATTTACACTAGGTGATTACCACCTAAAATGACACTCACTATGTAGCAGAACAGAAACAATAGAACTCTTTATGTCTGCATTTTTAACTACATCAAGTCGAATGGTAATTTCAAAGTTAATAATCTTTTAGCTAATAATTTACAAAGAAATGAAAAACTAAAACCTTGAGCATATGCTTACACTCTGTAACACAAGTAGTTCTGGTGATTTATAACTGGTCATAGACATCTTCAGTATCACTTTGAAGCAATAGCTACAGCACCCATGTGTGCTGCTGAGTAACACTGTAATCCATTGTATGGCAACACTTCTTGGCCATTTAGCAGTTTTACAAGTAGAGGATAGAATTTTTATTTGTAGACCATGTGAGTGAAAAATCTTCCCCTCTCCTGTCCAAAGATTATTTGGCATGTGAACAGCAAAATCTCATTCTCATACTCCAGGGAGTTTTAACCTGCCTCTAGCTAAAAGCTATACAATCTTTAGATTGCAGCAGAGTGTAAAAATCACTCTAATTAAATCAAGTAAGAACTGGTTTGACCAGTGTTACTGATCCCCCAAATAATTAACATCAGTTAAGAAGTAAGGGGTTGGCACTCAGCTGTACCTAAACTTTTGCTAATTTTTGAGGTAGGTTTTGCAACCAAACAACTAGAAAGCAAGCTTCCAAGTAAGCTACAAGAAGGACATGCACTGTTTTAAGTATAAACTACCAGAGAATACAGTTTCAGGGCATTTAAAAAAAATTAAAATTCTCCTGGCTTTACATTTGTTCTAAGGTGGTGTGGCTGTATCTTAGAGCATGCCAAATTGCATTGCAAACCAGTTGAAGCCTGACCTAAGGCAGCTGCATTTCTGATACACGTGAACAGAATCTAGTTTGTGTTGTCACATCTATTTCCACCTATTTACATCAGTTTTGCTTCTATGCCCTACGATCCACCTTTTACACTTTATTATTGCACTCCCATTGTTGGACCCTAATGACCCTGCAGGTCCCAGCTTTGTTATCCTGTAACAAACCTCTTAGGGCAGACTGACAGCATAGCAGGTTTCTTTCCAGTCCTGGTGAAGTTAAAGCAAAGCAATGGTAATTCTCTGTGTTGACATGCTTCATGTGCACACCATGCAGATTTAACAAAAGGCAGCATAACAGCACAAGAGTTTGGTATATTAGTGCCAAGACCATTTTGTCATAAAGTGATGTCTTAAAGCCTCTAAATGCCAGGTAAGCTGGAAAGGGGTAGAAAGTGAGTGATTTCTTTTCTCACACAGAGCAGATAATTTCCTGTACTGTGCACAAAGTCTGATTGGTTTCCTGTCAGAATAGCCGGGTCTCCGAGTCTTTTGATCACTTTCCTCTGGCCCTTCACAGTTGCTCTGATTAGAGATTGATCCCCGTGCTGCTCTTTGATCAGCAGCTCCAGCAGCCCTAAGGTGCCATATATCATCACATTAGCAGGCCACAGCAGTATTAATCTCCCCCTGCAAAACTTGTTAGAGTGCTGCATGTTCTACCCGTTCACTTGTGGAGGTCTCTGAAACTTTGCTTTCTATTAAAAGATGTGACATAGAATGCTTTTATCTGGGGAGTCCCAAGTTCAAAGTTGAGAGAATTGAATTAGCCTTCAATCCACATTTCTGCTTTATTTCATTACAGTTCAGAGAGTTTTAAGAGCTCCCAGCTTGGCCTTTTGCGTTGGTTTGTGCCCAGGGAGAAAGCTCATTCTAGCTGACAGGCAAAGTACTAAATTTTTCACACACACAAGGGCCCCCCCCCCCTCCAACATTAAGGACCACGAATGTATGCTAACAACCTTAATTTTAGATACTCTACAAGAAGTGTGATTTCATGCAGTATGTAACGTTTCAGTTAGTAAAATATTTGTTTTTAATTACTTCATAATAGCAGATCAAGAGTAAAGGAGCCTAAAAATCTGAATAATGTAAATCATATGGAGTTCAGAGGCTAAGCAAATTACACACCCCGAAGCTGCCCTTGCTGTATGAAAGGAGTCTTTCTCCAACCCTGTGCAGCCCCAGCCCAAGGGAACTTGCATTTGAGAGTTTTCTAAACATTTCAGGTACACTTGAAAGTTGAAAGTAAATTCTCGTTTCCTACTTTCCAGGATTAGCTCGCTTCCAGTCTGCACAAAATACCACTCATTCACGTACAGACACAAAAACCCACAGCCCCCATCTCCCCGAGGGGGTACAAAGGTGCGCGGGGCGCCGGGTTTTGTTGGGTTGGGTTGGTTTTTTTGGAGGGGGGACGGGGGGGGACGGGGGAGAAGGAAACATTCTGCATCTCCGACGGCAGAGGAGGGAGGCTCGGAGCGGGCGCTGGGCTCCCTCCCGAGGGCCGCCTCCCGCTGCCCTTTTACCCACAGCGCTCCCCTGAGCGCGGCGGGCAAACTCCCGCTGCCGAGCCCCGCTCATCCCGCTCCGGCCGCGAAACTTCCCCACGCACACCCCGCCCAGGGCCGCGCTCCCTCCGCGGCGCCGGGCAGCCCCCCAGCCCAGAGAGCTCCGCTCCGCTCCGCGCCGGTCGGGCGCCCGCCCCCGCCCTGCCCCTGCCCCGGGCTGCGCGGCGGCGGAGGAGCCGCTGCTCCTTACCGTTCTGCTCCTTGGCGCCGGAGAAGGCGAACTTGCTGCTGAGGTCGGACTCGGCGGCGGCCCCCTGCCTCCGGCCGGCCAGGGCAGATGTCAGCAGGAGCAGCCCGAGGAGGAGCATTGGGCCGGCGGGGCGAGGGGCTCCGGCGCAGCAGGCACTGGCGGGGCGGCACCACCGAGGCCCGGGCGTCTCTCAGCAGCGCCCGGCGCGGGCTGCGCCGCTGGGGAGAAGGCAGCACTGAGCCTGCTCTGGCAGCAGAGAATTGCAGGGTAGTTTCCACATAATCCCATCCAAAACTTTTTCCTAGAGCCCTTTTCTGTGTCTCCAGGTTTTGTTTTTCTTTGGCTTTTTTTTTTTTTTTCCTCCTCTCTTAGAAAAAAAAGAAAATAAAAAGGATCGAAGCAAAATTTGGACCCAGACCAGCTTCCCAAGGACCAAACGAGCCGGGTCTGGTGAGGGCGCGGGGCAGGCAGAGGGGCCAGGAGCTGCGGAGGAGCGCGCACCTGTCAGCCGGCGGGAGCGGCGGGGCGGGGGCGGGCCGGCGGGGCGGGCGGGGGGCGGGCGGCGGGGCCGGCTGCGCTCCGACTGAAATACCTTCTTCCTCAGCTTCGACTCAGCGGTCGCGCTGCCAACTCGGGCCGCGTCTCCCGGCTTTCCCCACCCCCCTCCGCCGTTCCCCAGCCGCCGTCCCCTGACGGCGAGGGCGGCACCTGGCGCGGCCGCTGACGCGCCGGGAAGTTGCCGGCTGGGTGGAAGGAGGCGAGCGGGGCGGCCTGAGCCGCCGTCCCCGCTCGTAGCGGCCAAGTGGCGGCGCAACAGGTGCTGGGGCGGGGGGACCGGGGCTGCCTCGGCCCCCGCCGCCCGCACGGACCCCGGCACAGAGCCCGGCAGCCCCACGAAGGGGGTTCCCGTCCCCCGCCCCGTGAGGAGCGGAGGTCACGGTAGTCCGGGGCTAATTTCTGGGTTTGGTAATTAGGGTGAGTCGTTGTGCGCTGACTTACCAGTATGTGCCTACTGGACTGTGATTATGGTAATTGGGTTCGTGCTTGAATATTTGAGGCTTAGTTAAACATTTCATCTGAAGCATGTCCTTGGTACTGGGAAGTAAAACATGAAGTGGAGGTTTTTAAAAGGCTCTGGATGCAGACTTCTGGTTTTGTTTGTTGTTTGGTTTGGGTTTTGTTTGGTTTTGTGTTTTTGTTGGTTTTTTTTTTCTTTTTTGACAGAACTTGCTGTTTTGGCTACCCTGAAATGAGATCTGTAGGATTTACATAGATCGAAAGAGTTCAGCTTTTAACAACTATCCCTCTTTTGCTGACGTGCTTTTTGGGATACTCAGTGAGGTGTTATCCCCAAAGCAGACAGGGTTGGGCTTCTTTTTGCTCTTCCACCAGAAATCAGAATTGAATTTATAGCGAGGTGTATCTCCCCATTAGCACTGGTGAGGACTAGAAGGACTGGTGATATTCACCCACTAAGCTTATCTGCTAGAGCTGCCATTTCTAGTTTGCTCGGAATAGAGTTTGAATAGTCACTATGTGATGGGTCTGAGTAATAAGACAAGGCTAACTAGATCCTGTGATGGCAAGACAAGCAGTAGGAAGGAAAAATCTCTTTCTCTCAACAGAGAAGTTTTGAGAGAGTTCTTTTAATGGTGATTTCAGCTCCCATAGCTCTGAGGTGGTTTTGGGGACAAATGGGAAGACCTGTATAGCCATGGTCTCACTCACTGTCTATGCAGGATGCACGAGAGAGAGACTGAGTCCACACGACTGGAGTCTTGAGCACACACTAGATAAATTTCTTATCCTTTGACACAGCTCTTTCCATTATATAACTGAGCTATTTCTTTGCCTCAGCCAAAGTAACCCTTGAGACAGTGATAAACATCCCCTCTGCTCCTAATAAGTGACATATTCCTAGTAGCAACTGAGAGCCATTCAGCCAAGCTGGGCTGTCTTCTGAAAGGCAGACTTGGGAGCACACCCTAAATAGCAACTCTTCCCTTACAGTGCGTGAAGAAAGAAATGTGCTGCACAAAGCAGACCGTGTAGTTACTTTTATTATTGTTAACATTATTAGTTATTATTGTTGTTTTTTCACTTGTTTTATAATTGAAATAAAAATATGTACTTTGCAGGTCTTCTGCCTTGTTTATTACAAGCAGTGGGGTTTTTTAATCAAATAAATAAAGCATTGCACTGTAACTTTTAATCTTTGTTGCTTGAGGATTTTGTGGGCTTCTTTGTGTTTTGCAGAATTGATGACAATTTCCCTCTGAAAACCATGGACCTAGTGTCTCACACTGTGTACATGAAAAAATAAAGGATCTGATGTCTCCCATAGCTTTGAAATTCCAGGCTGCATTAGACCAGTGTTTCATCTGGTATCCTGGCTCCGATTTTCAAAGGAAAATGCAAGAACCCGCATAGTGGATGAATATGGAATAACACTGCCTGGGGAGGAAGCTTGTATGCTAAAACTCCCGTAATTAAAGATCAGGGTATATTTTCGATCATTAAGGCTCTACTTTTTAAAAATGCTTTTGTTCTTAATACAATCTAAAATATTGTGTGAGGTAATCCTCATCCTTATAAATGTCAAATCTTCTCTGAAATTAATGCTAAGCATTTTTCACTAGCTACCTATGTTTATTTTTAATGTTATTGCTATCCAGTTTTCTCGGGTATATATGTGTGTTTGAATTATGAAAATAAGTAAATATCTGTTAATTTTCTGTGTTACAACTCTATCATATCCTTTCCCAACTAGGCATTTTTACTACATTTATCATCCTGATATCTTTATACCTCTAGGCTTCTCGCAGTTCTATTTTTGTTATGTTTTATTGGAGAGGGACAACCAGAAGGTGACATTCCAAGTGAAGGCCTAATCTTAACATATACAGTGAAGACAGAACATTTTATTGTATGTAGCATTTTTCATGCATGCCTTTATCTTTTTATCAGATCTGTTCGTACCGTGATCCACAGAGGTATTAACATTAAAAAATATTCTGAATGGTTAAATAATTATGACAGACTAATGTATGTGTAGTTGAGGTCATTCCTGCCAGTGCACATTGTATTGCCAATACTGCATTTCAGTTGGGACCACAGCACTGATGCGTCTAAGAGTTCTAGAGACACAAAGCCTTGTATTCCTAACTTTTCTCCATGCTGAGAATTGCACTTTGGTCCTTGTTTACACTATGTAGTCTTTCTGACGGTGTATCAAATTCTAAGACTTTTTTTTTTTCCAAAGGTTTTGTAATATAGTCTATAAAATTGCGTGTCAAGTATTTTTAATTTGAATATTGCAACAGGCATTTATCCATTAATTGTCATACTTTGAGATGCAGATTTTCCTCTCTAGAATAGCAACGCTGATTTGGCATATTTTCAGATTGTTATTTGACTCTCTTTTTTTTCATCATCCACATTTAGAACTTTAGGAAGCAGTTTTTCTTGTACTTGAATAAAATTTGAATTTTCTGGATTATCCCACAGGAATTTATTTTGCAACAATTCCAGAACTAAAGTATTAATATCTAGCCACCAGAGAAGGCAATGGAAATTTGGCCTTGCAGGACTCCAGAGACTTACTGTGATGATGTGTAGTCTTTGTACTCCTGAACTATAAATATCCTTGAAATGAGAAGGCCTTCTCTGTGATAATTATTAATGTAAAGAGTTTTAATTAAAATGTACATTCATCACACAATCTTCACAAACTTTACTTACATCAACAAAAGGAATTCCGCACACGAAAGTCAAAATAACATCATAACACAGAACCGACAGAGGTGGAGGGTTTACACACACTACACCCCTTCTCCCTTCACTGCTTTACAACAACAAAGATCCCCCACAGTTACCTGTGGAAGTGAGCTGGAATTGGTAAGATGCATATGTGTTCACAGACTGTCCTTCATGATTTAAACTGATACCAAGAGATCTCAACTGACTTTAGGGAGCAATGGATATTCCAAGGATGTTCTGCAAGGAAGCATACTATTGCCTTTTCCTATATGCTGTCTTCAGAAAAACTTCACCCCCATGTCTTTGGGAACTACAGGCTGGTCAGTCTTGCCTCTGTGCCTGGCAAGATCATGGAGCAGATCCTCCTGGAAAGTCTGCTAAGGAACATGGAAAATAAAGAGGTGATTGGTGACAGCCAACATGGCTTCACTAAGGGCAAGTCATGCC
The DNA here is from genome assembly GCF_020740795.1 of Apus apus. Taxonomy (NCBI): domain Eukaryota; kingdom Metazoa; phylum Chordata; class Aves; order Apodiformes; family Apodidae; genus Apus; species Apus apus. The sequence continues at coordinate 72,140,432 of NC_067285.1, forward strand.
TGACCAATCTGATGGCCCTCTACAGCAAGGCTACAGAGATGGTGGATGGTGGCAGAGCAGCTGACGTCATCTACCTGGATTTGTGCAAGGCATTTAACACTGTCCCACATGACATCCTGGTCTCCAAACTGACAAGGCACAGATTTGACAGACGGACCACTTGGTGGATAAGAAATTGGCTGGATGGCTGCACCCAGAGAGTTGTGGTCAATGGCTCAATGTCCAAATGGAGGGAGGTGACAAGTGGTGTCCCTCAGGGGTCAGTACTGGGACCAGTGCCATTTAATATCTTTGTTGGAGACATGGACAGTGAGATTGAGTGTATCCTCAGCAAGTTTGCTGATGATACCAAGCTGTGTGGTGTGGCTGACACCCTAGAAGGAAGGGATGCCATCCAGAGGGGCCTTGACAGGCTGGAGAGGTGGGTCAGTGCCAACCTCATGAAGCTCAACAAGGCCAAGTGCAGGGTCCTGCACCTGGGTCGGCACAATCCCATGCACAAATACAGGCTGAATGGGGTGAATGGATTGTCAACAGTCCTGAGGAGAAGGACTTGGGGGTGGTAGTAGATGAGAAGCTCGACATGAGCCGCCAGTGTGTGCTGGAGCCCAGAGAGCCAACTGCATCCTAGGCTGCATCAAAAGAAGTGTGGCCAGCAGGGCCAGGGAGGTGATTCTGCCCCTCTACTCTGCTCTGGTGAGACCCCACCTGGAATGCTGTGTACAGCTTGGGAGCCCTCAGCACAAGAAAGATACAGACCTGTTAGAAAGGGTCCAGAGAAGGGCCACCAAGATGACCAAAGGCCTGGAGCACCTCTACTATGAAGACAGGCTGAGAGAATTGGGTCTGTTCAGCCTGGAGAAGAGAAGGCTCTGGGGAGACCTTAGAGTGGCCTTCTAGTATCTGAAGGGGACCTACAGGAAAGCTGGGGAGGGGCTTTTCATCAGAGAAGATAGTGATAGGACAAGGGGTAATGGTTTTAAACTGAGGGAGAGGAGATTTAGGTTAGATATTAGGAAGAAATTCTTCACTGTAAGGGTGGTGAGGAACTGGAATGGGTTGCCCAGGGAGGTTGTTGATGCCCGATCCCTGGAGGTTTTTAAGGCCAGGTTTTGTGCAGCCTGGTCTAGTGGTAGGATTCCCTGCTCATGGCAAGGGAGTTGGAACTTGATGATCTTTAGGGTCCCTTCCAACCTCAATGATTCTATGATTCTATGATTCATAAGGTTTGCTACAAGACAAGCATTTCTCTCCTGAGGAGGAATAGGGTGAGGAATACAATATTTGAGGGAAAACAGGAAAAGGCTGAGATAGAAACCCATTTTGGGCATGAGGCACAATCAAAGGGACATACTTCTGGAGACATGCAGCTCCACAAACGCAATTCATTCTATGAAATTAATGTCCCACAACAGTTAGAGATAGGCACTTACAAAAGTTTACAAAATTAGGACTCACTTTTTAGAAAAAGATTGGTACTCGTTTCACTTCCTACTATGAATGAGGGTTAAAAAAAGGAATTAATACATAAGTACTTATATATTCCCATATATTCTGAGTGTGCCTATATAATCCTTGTGAGATAATACAAAAGTAAAAAAAGGATTTTGCAAAGTTTAGCATGTAATTTAAAACTAATAAATATCTGCTCAATGGGACACACTGGCAAATGTCTGCTTTTGTGCAAGGTTCTCTTCATTTCAGTGTAGTAATATATTAATTGTTTGCTAGTATAACAGGGTTGAGGTTTAAATGCTTCTGTTCACATCATGGAGTTATTTTTATTTGTGCAAAGAACTCTTAAACTGTTATTAAATGTTAGGTTTCTAGAAAATCTTTTATGGAGGAGTGATAAATATGAAAAGAGAAATTGCAGTAGGAACACTAATTCTTTTAGAAAAGCAACAATACAACATTCTGCCTTCATGATCACTGAGCAATAGAAAAATATACATTTGTACAAATAAACATGACTCTTGTAATCTTATTAGTGTGAGGTGAAAAGGCTACCTATGGAATTGCACAGAAAATTATTCCTGCATTAAAAAGTGCTCCTGTCAATGAGGTAGCATTAAATTTTAGTATTTCAGCCTTATTGTCCACTCCTATGGAATTTCTAAACAAGTTGAAGATTTGTGGTCCTGTTTTTACGTTACATTCAAAAGTATAATGAAGAAAAGGAGTGAAGTCCAAAGAGGCTTCAGTTGTTTTGGTGCTTATACAGTGTGGAGTGCTCAGACACAGCCAGACAAGGAGCTCTGAATGTACATTGGTCACTTGGATCTTGACACTAAATGAAGTGCCATTTCTGTTTTGAAAATCATAAAATGACACGTGGGACTTAGAAATACACCTGAAGATACTCATTCGAACACAGACTACTGAGAATATCAATGTTGTTCTGCTCAGCATTTCACACCTTAAATAGTTTTTCAAACTGACTCAAACATTTGAAAACTGAAGTCCTTATTGGACTTTCATGTGATCTCCATATATGAGCATTGCTTTAGAGTAGTCACATATAATTAATTCCAACTGTTTTATCAACTACTTGCACGTACATAGTCCAAGCTACATTTAAATGCAGCTTTGCTTTAGGTGAGCTGTGGGAGCTATGACAGGAGACAAGAGATGAGGCCCCCTGGAGATCTCCCAAATGGAGATTTCTAACTGACAAGGAATCACATGGAAAAGACATGGGGTAATGGGCACAAGTTGCTCCTAGGGAGATTCTTACTGGACACAAGAGGTAAATTTTTCACCATGAGGACAGTCAAACATTGGAATAGTCTCCCAAGGGAAGTGGTAGATACCTCCACATTGGACAGTTTTAAGTCTCAGCTTGACAGGGTGCTGAGCCACCTCATATAAACTACAGTCTTAGCTAGAAAGGCTGGACCAGATGATTCTTGAGGTCCCTTCCAACCTGGCATTCTATGATTCTATTAATTATATTGACAGTGCCATCTCCCAGAGAGCATTGTCTTCAAGCTAAACTGAGATTACCATTTAATTTGTTAAAGAAATCTGTCTAAGAGACGCTGCAAGCAAATTCAAAGCTTAGAGGAATATCAGAAACCTAACAGTAGAGGATCAATCAGGAACTGAAGAGCAGACGCAACCACCCAGGAATTATGAGGCACTGGAGCAAATACAGTTCTACTATGTATGGAATATCTGTCCTCCCTAAACTTGACTCACCACATCACATTTCCTATAATTTGTCCTCTTCCTATCTCTTCTCTAGTCTTCCTCTCTTTCACCTCTTCCAGTTCACCCTTCTTAATAATTAGTTACCTCTTCTTCTGCACTAATTATTTAATGAAAGTCTTGGTATACTAATCTTATCTCTCCACACTTGATTTAAGTACTAGCTTTCCTAATCCACCTCCTTGCCTTCATAACTGCTCCTCTGATACTCCCTTGCACTCCGAGGTGTCTCCTCTTTGTACTTTGCTCTGTTTTATTTCCCACCAGTCTCCAGTCCAGACTTGTTTACTGTAGCAAACCTTTTTTCCCATTGCAGTCTCACAGAATGGAACTTTCCCACAACTTTACTCAGGCTTTCGTTGTACTGATTATTTTGACATAGACTAGAGGTGTGGATCAGTGAAGTCAAACATCTGATGTTCAGACTCAGCATCCACACTATGGATGCATTGCAGGAGATCTTTCTCCAAGACAACTATAAGATGATAATCAACAGTAACAGATGTGCTTCAAAAGTGTCTTTCTTATCAAAACAAAAAACTGAATGTAAACATACCCACTTTCTTGCCTGCCCTATCAATTTTTATATTTTTCCTAGATTTTTCTTATTTTAATCTGCAGTCCATACATCTCCTTGTTGCCAAAATCTCTCTGCCTCTGAATGAGGCAGCTTTCCTGTTCCACATTGCATGGAGTCAACTGGAGAGAACATAGGCTAACAATTCAGCCCAGTCCAGGCTTGACATCATCTGCAGAAGCACGCCAAAATTTTTTTCCGGCCATTTGGAGCTTTCAAGAACTGATCTGTAAAATATAAGATTTTACTGATCACATGCAAACTGTAATTTTTCAATGTTCTTAAATTTGAGTAATTTATGTAAAAAATAATATAAAAAATATCAGCAGGCACATGTTTGACAAAATAGTTTATATGACTTTCTAAAACCTGGACTCGGTAGCAACTTGGAAAAAAAGCTGTAACATGGGAGGCATAGAAAATCATAAACACTGAGTTTTTCATCAGTTGCCTCCTTCACAGAATTATCTGAATTATTTTGGCAGAAATAAGGTTCAAGATGGAACACAAAGGCTTTCATCCCATGCATTTTTCAAAACTCAGAAATCAAAGTCTTTAAAAATATCAGATCATCTTAGTAGATGGTGACAGTTCTAATATTTTTAGAATTCTTAAACAGATCTCATTTAATCCATTTATTCATTAATATGTGTCAAAAGCAGGTTTAGTTCTACAGGGATTTTTCTAATGACAAAAAATGCTATTGCCAAGGGCTTAGGATCTAAATTCTACCAGATTCCTTCTGCCCCTTCTTACATAAATATAGGTAGAATTCCTGAAGATTATAAATACATTGAAATAAGCTGCAATACGGAAGAGCTGTTAAATTTTTACTTAGATATTTACTAGCTGCACTGCATAAAAATATAGACAAAAGCCTAGTTTAGTATTAATATTTCAAATAATGCATTAGTTTTTGTATCTGGAAATCCAGGTAATGCTGGCAAAAACTTAAGGGAATCAAGGCCTGCCAGTTGGACAAGAATATAAAGAATGTATGAATTATACATTATTCATACCAATGAATTCTTTTTGTTATTTCCTTGCCAATCCACTGAATGGAAAAATACTACAAAGGAAAATAATTTTAAAGCTTTTTCCCGTAATTCTTCAAAGCTATCCCACTATTAATCACTGGAGTTCACGTCATCCAGTTAAGAATGCACAATATTCCGAAGTATTGCCAACATTTTTCTTTATTGATCAAACACTGGCATCAAAACACAGTAACTCATTCCCACAGCACCATTAAAAAAGAAAAACTTCAGCTTCACTACCATCTGGATCACAGATCATCCCATAAAATGTGTGCAGGTTGACATTAGGTTTTTGAAGTACTTACTTCATATTATGTTTCTCATACTATTCTATGTTGTGCCCTGTCACAATCCATTTTGAAAAGAACAGCACTCCATTACAGTCTGAATCTATAACAATACTGTTTTCTCCTTAGAAGATAATCTATGTCTAGGTAAGAATTTATAGTGGATTTGTAGACATAAACAGTGATATTGTAGTTCCCTAGTGCTCCCTCAGCATGCTGGTTACTCTCAATTGCCTGCAATTTAACTAGGAGCTGAAGGTACTGAAGTTGTCACCATCTTTTGGGGTGGAACTCAGTACCTCACAGGATTAGGCTCCCGTTCAGAAAGCACATCAAGCAATGCCCAGGATGAATTGAGTGAATAGGGATGGACCTGAAGAAACCCTTAATCAATGCAAAACATGAATGTTATTATAAGGACGTATTTCAAAAGTGTAAAACAGTTTGATAAATGCAATACATAAAGGGTGCTAATCTAAATGGATTTGTAGGATCAGAGTCCTAATCCTGCCCACTACACTATTGGATGAGAGCCTAAAATCTCTTCTGCATTAGGAGCCCTATCACACACACAGAATGAGTACGTCTGTTCATGCCTAAATAAAACAAATACGACTTGATCCTCTGTAGCTCAGCACATTTCTGCTCAATCCTGTGAACCACTGAACTGAGTAATGTTAATTCCATTATATTCATTTAAAATCAAAAAACAAAGCTAAGAGAGAATGCCCAGTCCTTCATGTAATTAGAAATTAATGAGAAAGAGAATTCAACTGTGGGTTCTCTGCGTTCAACTCGACTGTCCTGTTAATAGCCTGATGAATAGGTTTTAATCTTTACTGATGAAGAAAATAATGAAAGCTCTGTTTTCAGTACCACACCTGGTCATGACCAACTATGTCAACTAAGTTAAATGATCATTCTAAGAACTGAGTTATTGCCTTGTTTGTTGTCCAGTTTGTATCTCCCATTCAGGACTCACATTTATTTTATTTTTCATCCATCTTCTTATTGCCTGAGTGTTTGTGTACCTATGGCTACCAACAAAAAATATTTTGTAATATAAATTTTTTTCTCCTGTTTCATATATTTCAAGATGAAATGTTTTGAGTGTGAAAAGTTTCAGCAAGTGATTATAGTAATAGATTGTCCGTCAGTGTCTTTTATTTTATGAAAGCAGTGGGAATTTTACTTTGGTAAAGACAGCGGAGGACAGCCAATAGACTATACAGTGTAAATGCTGTAGTGCAGTAGAATTCTGAGGGTAAGAGAAACAAGTGCTTTGTCTTGCAGTCGAGACTAGTAATTGTTTTAAGCTCATTCTCAGTCTCTTCTACCAGGTTTATAGGTGTGGACCATATTCATTCTTGCAGTACTATTAGATCCTCATACTGGTGGGAGAGCTGTTTGTGAGGATTACTCTAGCCACTGAAAGAAGATCATTCAGTTACCATGCTCTTCCTTCCTGCAGTCAAACACCCTTGTACTACAAGTACCCAGTTATTGTAAATGTACATTTAACATCTGTAATTTTAGTTGAGACTAATATACGGCATCAAGTAACTTAGAGAGATTAATGCTAATTGAATAGATGAGGAAAATGTTATTAATTGCACAGACTAATTGAAAACTGCTAATGCAGTTATCAGGCTGAAGTCAGATTTGTTGTATCAGTTAATTCTTATGTGAATATTATGGTATTACGAATAGCTGCTTCATGTTGAAACAATGGAAAATTCTAAATGCTTTTGAAAACCTATTCCATTTCTTTTTCCAAGGTTATTATCTTTGATTTGTAGTTTTTTATCTAATACTGAGTGATTTGGTTTTTTGCAGGACAAAGTGCATTAATAGCTTAGGGCAGTATTATGAGTTATTTTAGGTAGAACTGTTCATAGATCAATGATTACAGCTGCTAAATAATATCATTTTGGTTTTAAAGGTTATTGAATCAGGTTCTAACTTGTAATGACACCATAGAAAGAAAATAAGCAATATAATAAACCAATAATATTTTTGAAAATAATAAACTTAATAATCTGTCAGGTATTCAGTGTACAAAAGAGACACCTCACTTTGCAGATGTGAACTTGCTCATTTTAATGTACAGCAGGTTGCAACATCCAGAAGGAAAAAATAAACAAACAACAACAACAAAAAACCTTCCAGCAACACATTGCCTTTTCTGTAGTCACTCATCACTCATCCTTGGTGTATCAGGTACAGAATGTGGAGTGAAGTGTAAAAACCACCAAGTGACATCTGACATATATTCACTAAGAACTGCTGAAATGGCTGCAAAAATGAAAGCAAAATGGAATAATTCACTGTGGTGAAAATCAGTATGGGGATTAACCAAGGGCTAACCAAGTTGCATGCAAAGTTGTGCTAGCATGGCTGTGCTACTTTTAGGATGTCAGCTTGTATCGCTTTTAGTGCTGCATTCTGCCTTCAGGAGGTATCAGTCCTCTCAGATAGCTTGAGTTTTTTCATCTGGTGCAGTTTAATTTAAATCCAGCCTAATTGTGTGCCTCCTTGCAACAGGTCCCTCAAGATCCTAAGTTTGCAGATTGCAACGATAGCACCATTGTGGGGCAGTCCCACATGGTCCATGGCAGCCCTGTGTGGGTAGGTAACAACTTATTTGGAATAAACTTCATCAACATAGGATTTTGATGCATTATGCTAAGATATGAAATTGATGATGAAATTGCTAAGCCTCTGTCCATCATATTTGAGAGGTCATGGCAGTCCGGTGAGGTTCCTGCTGACTGGAATAAAGGGAACATAGCCCCTATTTTTAAAAAGGGGAAAAAGGAAGTCCCAGGGAACTACAGGCCAGTCAGTCTCATCTGACCTCTCATCTGTGCTCGACAAGATCATGGAGCAGATCCTCCTGGAGAGTCTGCTAAGGAACATGGAAAATGATTCTATGATATTTTTTAAATTCTAGCAATAATAACATTGGGTCAACCCAGCACTTTGCTTGAGATCATAGAATTATACAATCATTTGGGTTGGAAAAGACCTAGAAGATCATCTAGTTCCAACCCCCCTACAAGGGCAGGGACACCTTCCACTAGACCAGGTTGCACAAAGCCCTGTCTAACCTCCGGGGAGGGGTCATGCAAAACATTCAACCATGAAGACAGTTCCCCAGGGAAGAGTGTTGTGCTCTTAGGGCTATAACTGTTAGTCTATGTAGCTGATTTGTTTAGTGCTAGTTCAGGCTTTCCTACATGCTGCTCTCTTAACAGAATTTTAGAATTATACCTTTTGCCCTCTTAATGTAAGTTTACTGTCATCTAAAGCATGCTGCAAAATGCTTATATTCCAGCCTGCTAAATTCCCCTGATATTCACATCAGCTGAAAAATAAATGCTTCTGCAATTATGGGAAAGTCTGTGTTAATAAAGAATCTCTTATGGAAATGATATACTTTATATTCCAAAAACAACTGAAGAGGCTGATAAGACCCAGCTACTAAAAATATCCATCTATGGAAGCAGGTTTCACTGACCTGCACCAAATCTAAGAAAGCTGTTTAAAGGAAATCTCAATATTTGATAATTTCTGGTAAAGTATTGTAAATCTGGGAAAAGTGATTATAGCTCTACATTAATGAGAGTGTGATGTAACATATTCATTGCCACATCATGTCCTTTGGCAAATTAAATTTGAACTTCTTATCAGTAAATCCCCAGTTACTTAAAAAGGGGAACTAGAATGATCCAAGTCCAAAGAAATGTGTTAGCTTGACTTTGATAAATTAATAGAGAAGTAAAGGTGATTATATTTCTTTCCATTAATTGAAATAATTCAGCACTGTTTATGGTAGATAGAATTTGAGAAGCTAATTGGACCTTTTTTAAAAAATAAGATTACACACTTAGTTGCTAAAAGTAATAGTGTTGTTGTAAAATGCCTCACAGAAATTGAGCATATGATGTGGTACAACATAGCATGTTGATGGAAAGACTGGGATGTAAAATCAAGAAGAAACAGAAGGCAGAGCTGTTTGGCACCTTAGGGTCTGAAGGCAAGAACAGTGTCTTAGAGTAAGTCCTTACATTCATGATTCAGCATATGTGTATGGAACTCAGAGGAGCCAACTACATATGATGCCATTTAAAATCTGACCCTTGAAAAAGGAGGTGAGGAACCTTGCTTTCACTGGCACCACTAAAAAGCTAGGACTGATTTATTTACAGCTGTGAAATGAGGACAGGATATATCTCAGTGCACCTTTACAAACAGAATGTAACATGAATGTTCAGTGAAGAGGGCTCATATCCAACCAGCTGGCAAATCTTAATTAACTGGAATTACATTGGTCCTCCAGGTTAGGATAATATTTGCATTGGTTTTCTGCAAATCAGGATAGTGAGGCTTCCTAATAATTGTCTGCTCATCAAATGAGTGCCCAAAGGGACAGCTGGACCAGCAAATAGAGGGTTTATTATGATGAACCATGTCTGTTCTCCTGCACACCCAGTGAAGTCCTTCAGACCTGACTTTGCCTGTATGACTGACTGTGGTGCTGTGAATCTTGCTGGTTTGGACTGAAAGAATGAGTAAACAGTTAAAAAAATGGGTGTCCTCCTGCCCCCTTTCTCACAATACCTAGAAAACTCCTCAGTCCAGAATGTGTGTTAGAACTTACCACTCGAGAGCACTTCTATGAGAAATAAGCACTCTTTTGCTTGAATAGTCTTGCTTACTATTTAAAGCTCAATAGAAGGCACAGATTAAAAGTAAGGCCAAGAAATATGGTGAACCTGGGTATCTGTACAGTGTATGGTGGCAGTAACCACCAAGTTACTGAGCAGAAAGTAGAAGGAGCTGCTCTTCCATCTATCATTGAAATACATGTGCAGTTAAACAATGAGATTCTAGGCCCTAAGAAGACTTTATTTTTATGAAAATATTTTCAGCTGTAAATACACCTATCTGACATGCTATACACAGGCAGAGAGGAAATCTTGCATGATTCTATGGATTTACCTCCTAGCTGTCTGGCAACTTATTTCTCAGAATGTGCGCTGTTGAGAACTCAAATTTTATGTAGCAGTTCTTCATACAAATCATGCAGGGGAGCCTTTGCACTTAATTCAGGGCCATAAAGACCGCCAGATAATAGAACATTTGAATAAGTTGCTGCAATACTCAAGTCTGTTATGAATCTTCTAAAAATAATACTTTGTCTGAATAGCAGGTCATTTTAAGTTACATCACAAGGTGACCAGGGAGATCAGGCATCATGTACTTATTAAAGCTGACATCTGAAGGTTTTTCTAAAAATAAGCTCCCATTTTACAGAGAGGATTTTTCAATCACCTTAATCTTTTGTGGTATTTGGGGATAAAAAGACGCTCCAATGACTGGAAAAGTTCCAAAGAATGCCTGGAAAATGGCAAAAAAAGTAACATGATTCATTAATTTGCCATTCATTCAGGAGATTATCCTATCTAGCTGAGGGCTGAAGGAAACAGGCATTGCATCATTCAACCTTCAGGCTCTTTGTCTCTATATGTTAAATCCCTCTATGGTGCATCAGGAGGTGTCCTCTTACCACGTGAATCACCCACAGGACAAGCATAAAGGATGTGTCTGCCCTACCTGCCCTATAGGAAGTCCACACTACTGCTGGCTTAGCGGTTTGAGTACTTAGTCAACAGAAAATCTGGGCTTAATTATCTTTTCAAGCTGATGGTGGCCTAATCACATCTCCTCCCCTGAGAGCCTATGGGGATGAGATGTCCTCTACACTACCTATTGAAGCAGTACTAGTGTGTAGTAGCAAAACCCAGTTTCACTGGATGAGAGGAGGGGAAGTATTGGCTTCCCCAGTCTAGTTAACATTACTCAGTGTGGACATGGGAATACTAACTCCCTACTTGTTTATTTCTTGCAAGAGTTTAGTGGATACTAAGAACATCAAACCAGGATTTACCAACTCTGTTTTCTCTCTCCAGTGCCCTAACAAGCAGATAGTAGAATCATGTCCCTGTTTTTTTCTTTCGTGTAATCTTGCATCTGTTGCCCAGTGACACATGTTCAACAGGCTTTGAATATTTCTTCTCATAAATCTGAATGAACAGGTTACCAAATACTCCTTTGTAAAATGTGATTTACAGCTTCTGAAGACATGGAAAGAATTGAGTACAGGACTCCAACTGCAAGTTCTCCTGATTCTCTGTCTCCAGATGAGAGGCACTGTAATTTCATTGAAAAGACAGTTTCTATAGTTTCATATTGGAAAGGACTCGTATTGTAGGTGTAGGCTGGGAATTCCCTGAAACCAGGCTATGTACTGGGCCCCTTCCAGTTTTGCTGAAGAAACATTTACTTTCCTGACTGTTCTCCTGGGATCCCGGCAATCTGCCCAGTACTGAGTGGTTCTGGACAGAAGCAGGGCTCTGGGCATCTGAAGCACTTCAAGGGCTCATAAAAGGAGACAATAGTCAGTTTAGGTCCTGCCAGTGACTAGATTAAAGCTAGATGTTTTTGTTTTCTTCAGTTGTAATGTCAGAGTAATGAGTCACGATATCGGACAAAGTGTGCTTAATACATCATTCAGACTGATGAGTATTTAATTAGCTTAATTATGTTTACAAAACTGGGAAAATAACTTTGTTGTTTCTCAGATGGGGAAAGTGATGCATAAAGAAAATTAGAAGTTATTTTAATATCAGTGTTCCTTGCTCCCTAGCTCCAGTCAGAAAGCCAAATGAATTTTTCCTGCTTTCTGGACAGGCTTTTAGTGAAGTTTAAATAATTAAATTATACAGTAAAGTTTGCCAAGATGCACAGGAATGCATACCTAGAAGAGATTTCCTGCATCATTGAGACCTCCCTTACCTGAAGGCTGTATTTTAGAATTATTTTTCTGGAACATTGCCCACAGTATTCTTGATGAGATTTTCACTTGCTTTAATACTTCTCCATGACTGCTTGAAATATTAAATCTAGTTGGAAATCTTATAAACTGCTAGTACTCAATGCCATTAATTTATTCAGAGTTCTTCTGTGTTGTAAATCATAATAGGCCTAATCCTAACAGGCTCATAGCAGAAATTCGTATTAATATCTTTTTCTCCAAGTTTAAGTTTCATACAGTTTTCCATGTCACTATTATTTTTCTAAGCCTCAGAATAATTCTTCATGTATTATAACTTATTCTCTCCTTTATCCATAATTCCCCCTAGCTCTACCATCAGAAAATTTTGCTAACACATACCCAAAGTCATTAAGGAAATAGAGGTCACTTAAGGGAAACATTAATTAAAAACCGGATTGAAGTGCATCTCCGAAGTTAGTTTAACACAGGGTAGGATAAATAATTATCTCTTTAACCTCTTGCCACTCACCAGATTATGTTCTGTTTGTGGGATGGATTTATTCAGGATGGTTACGGCCATATCTTGTAATCCTGAAATGAGCAACAGATAATTAATATTCCAGGAGCTCCATAGAGCTGTTCAGGAAGGTATATTTGTATGCTTCTTGTCTGGGAAAAAAGTGACAAGACCAAACACAACAGTATATACCAGATTATGATTCTGTTTAGAAAACATATGTAAGTACAAATACAGAAGACTAAAAAATTGTCAGTCCTAAAGTGCTCACAATTTAATAAGAAGCAAAACTGAGTAAAATGAAAGTCTGGAAAAGTTGTGCCATAACTACTGCATGATGCAGTCATTCTTAAAAAAACAAGCCAACGATGAACTCATCTGCCTAAATATCAACTTGCTGCTTATGCTACTGAAAAGGTGTTTCAGGGAGAACTGAAAGAAGCTGAGGGAATGCTTTGGAGAGACAAAATTTAATTTTATCCAGTATTTTGAAAAGAGGTGCAAGTGTGATTTAAGAACTTAACTTTCATTTAAGTTGGATTGATATTTTCTCACCAAAAACTAAGCAGTCTTCCCAACTTCTTCTTCATTACACTACATACACTTTACTGTACTTTAATCAAGTGGGTGGAGTTGAGTTCCTACGGGGCCTTCTAGGTGGGCAGACTGGCAGCAGCAAAATGTATCCCTGATGTTTTCACACGGGGGTTGGGTTTCCATGGCCAAGAAGTCTGAAGCAGATCTGGCCAAGTTGTGTCCAAATGCTGGAAAGATGTAAAAACTGACCTCAGCTGTAGATAATCTTAGCTTCAAATAGGGAATCAGAAAGTTGTGTCTCAACAATGCAGGCAGGTCACATTGCAAACTGGTGCCAGCTTGGGTTCCTCTTCAGCTGTAATCCGCAGCAAGTCAGAAGCAGCTCTGCATTAAGGTTCAGCCTTTCTGCTTCTTGTGAAAATGAGGATAGGTGGACACGTGGAGAAAGAGACTGTCACTTCTGCCTCTGAGCAGCCATCTGGAAGACCAACCCCACACGTGGACCTAGCCAGAGAAGAAAAAATTGAGGGAGTCCAGCTGGCTCACCATGCTTGGTGCTCTCAAACACCACAAACACAGTTTCCAATAGAGAACCTTTCTGGAATTTCTGGTTGCAGGTCACTGGAATGAAATTAAAGTTACAAAATACTGGAATTTCCCAGTCTTACTCACATTATGAGTCAAAAGCAGATCCCAACTGTCATTTGCAGCTGAAAGAAACTTCTTTTATAGTATTTGTCAGTAAAAGATTCCTTTTTTTCCCCCCCATAGAATGCTACATAGAGACCTAGAGCTGAAAGATTAATGAGAGTTTAAGACTCACTTGTCTTTTGACCAAGCTCTGCTTGGAAATGCCATTGCCTCATGATCAGATTCTTGATTACTGATGGACCACCTACTTCTCAGCAGTCCTGGCTCTCTTATTCTCTGATTCTGTAGTCACATAGCATTAGTCCTGCTGCTATTTTCTCACACCTTTGTTCTTTTTTAAGATTTTCAATTTAATAACAACAACCTTCAGTTTCAGTCACCCTTATATAAGATCAATCTCCATCCCTTCTTTCCTGGATGCTCCTCTTTTGATGTTCTCAGTGTTTCTTATTTCTCTAAACTAAACGTGTATTTTTTTGTTGCTGTTAGGATAATATGAAAAGTATTTCATAACATGACAGAATATGTAATTTAATATTTATATGTATAAATAATATAAAAGTAAAATTAACTAGGTTTTTTGACAATGTTGTGAGGCAACCTATTTGAGGATATGACCATGTTACATGTATGCCAGCCTGAAAACCATTCAAAGCAGGAGAATGGGTTTAGTGGCTCTATGGCAGGATTCAGCACTAAACCCCTTGAGGCCATAAAAGTGGACAACTCTTGTAGAAGTTTATACAGGATTTTCTTTTTGCTTCATTTCCTTTCATATGGCCCCAAAAGGCAGGTAGGATCTCAAGATCCTTATGGCCCCAAAAGGCAGGTAGGATCTCAAGATCCTATCTATTGTGTAATATGATTAAAAAGTAAGTCAGAGTAATTTTTATATTTTTGTATTAAACAATTTTGCAAGCCTTTTCTGGTATTTTTCTAATTCATTCTCTACTGTTTGAAAGTCTTCGAGATTCAGAACTGTGAGGTGATCTGCTTTGTCTAAAATGCATCCTGCAATGAGCCTCTCTAGTGAGGAGGGCTGGTTGTGGGAACACTGACACTAGAGACTGCTCTAAATAATGTTGTTATGCCTATAAGACATCAGGAATCTTTTGACAGGATAGTTTTTGCTTAAAAGCCATAATCTTCTAAAACTCAGCTGTTTCATGCAAATACTATCGGTTATCTGTTTCTGATGCAGTACAGGCTCTTTTGCCTGGTTAATGTCTATCTATGATGATTACTCAAGCATCCCAGAGAGTAACCCTAGGTATTCAAATGAGCAAAAGATGACCCATTGGGCTTATCCTTCTTGGTGTGTACGTTTTTATTTCTCTTTGTTCTTGTTTCAGAAATTTGCAAGTCTGAAGCCTGGATGTTCTGAAGACTTATTTTTTGAAATAACAGATTTTGCAGGAATCCATAACCTAAGGATCTGGACATTTCCTTGTGCTCTGAGAGATGGGTACAGGTCCCCTGCGGCAGCTCAACAGACCTGATACCTGAACTTGCATGTCCTCCTTCCCAGCAGAGTGGCCTGGACATGGAGTTTTCTCTGACAAAAATGCACGTTCTCTTCTGAGATTTTCTTCTTTGTAAATCTTGCTAAAACTAGTGTTCACTAGGGCTCTATCTGCAGTCATTGATTTGAGATGAAGGTTTGATGACTTCTGCAGTTTAGTAGAAGCAGTGACACTGTTTCCTTTTCAATTTAAAAAGCAAATGTGAGTAATTTAGGAAGTGTCTGGTTTGAAATTCAGTGCCCCTAAAAAGAAAACTATAAAAAATACTTGAGGGGTAAGTCCTTCCTAATTGGCAAAGCACAGACAATGGCAGCACTGAACAGTGGACTATGTGTGATCAGCTAATTACATACACAATTAAACTGCCTTAACTAAACTTGAGCTGTGGCTGTGGGCAGCTTATGTGAACTAACACGCATTGGCTTCATATTGCATCTCCTATCATTCTGTCTACATGATAAATTATTTTCCCCAGCACAAAATGTTTTACCAAAGCACCCTTCAGAAGTTTAACAAACATCAGTGAGAGGGGCCTAGTTATGTGGTTAATTTTCCTTCATTTGCTCTCTCTACATTTCCTGTGCATAGCATATTTCTTTGAATTTATTTGTCAAGTGACCTGTTCTCCACGTCATGTACGAAATGCCTCCTGCAAATACACTATGTTTAAAATGTACCTATTTGTTTTGACTGACCAAGCACCTCAATCTTGATGTTTGTCCCTGCTGCAATTTGAAACTGGCCTTCCACGTCCGTTGTTAAAACCTGCATTTCTACATCTGTTCTTGTCACGTACCTTCACTCTCATCTTGAAAAGAATAAAAGCAAAAGAGATACTTGTTTGGTCAAAACTAGGTTAGTGAAAAAATGCTTCTCTCTTCCTGTTCTAAAGAACTATTTTTTTCCTCTTGGTGAACAGAACTGTGTTTCCGCTGCCTTTTGGACTGAGATTCAAGTCGGTATCAGAACTGCAAATAGAATGTAGAAAACCTATAGGTATTTTCTCTGATATTGTAGCCAGAAAAAAATTATATATATCAGTCATTGTCTTAACAGTCATGACATATAGTGCATTTATTTGGTAATCATATCCCTTAAACTCTTAACTCTAAACAGCAAAGGTACAAGGATAAACTTTAAAAATAAAACCTTTTAAATATGTTTTCTGGGTCTCTCTCATTGAGACCTTTTTTAAGTTCTATAAAAGTTTTCAGACATTTCAGACAAGAGACAGTAATTGGATTTCCAGACCTGTCTTTATTACTTGAGCTAGAAAGAGACATTGAGAGTGAAATGGTCTAACTTCTTGCCAGAATAGAATAATAACTAATATGAACTGCTTTTTGCTTCCTTAGGGAAAAGGGCCCTCTCATATTTAAAAGGAATCTTATACTAATTCTTTAGAGATGTAACAAGAAATGTATTAGCATTAATTGCATCTTGACCTACATCAATTATATACATGCCTATTCAGAAATAAAACCAAAAAAAAATCCAAAAACCCCAACAAAAAAAACCCCCACAAAACAATAACATTTAAAAAGAATGAGAAACACAACTGGGTGCAAAAAAACTATGAATGGCTTTTAAAAATGTGTAAATTTTTTAGTTGTTTTTAACATGGCCTCTTTCTAAACTAGAAGTGTCCTTTTCAAAAGCATACTCAGTCTGACATTCTGGTACATTATATTTTAGCAAACCTGCTGCTGTCTCACAGTAACAGGAATCTGTCTCCTTGTTTTTCCATCAGATGTTTCCTAAGAATTTCCTAAGAACTACAAATTCATTTTGGACAGAAAAGCCTTCACCAACTCCATTTAAAAATAGAAAATAAAAATATATTGGTTTAGATCCATCTTTCTTTGACATTTTTTAATTGAAAGCACATGGGAAATTTTAAATGTGTGTACAAAAAATCTTTTCTGTGTATACAAAATAAATTACTTCAATTTTTTTTCCTATATACATATAAGATATATGAGTGGTTCACTGTTCCTAGTACATCCACTATAGAGAAATACCCACAAGCAGAATGCCTCTGGTATTGGGGATTCTTTAGAACTGGACACCTGAATGGATTCCAAAATAAAACAGTGAACTGTTATGTCAGTGGCTTCATATTCGAACTGCTTGCTAATATGGGAATTTCCCCATTCGTCCTCTGACAAAAGGCATCATCATTAGAGAATGAAACAGAAATATTTCTAAGTTTAAAGTGTTTGTAAGGGTGATTACACTGTTAAACTAACACTGTGGATGAAATAGATGTCAGAGGAGAAACTAATTTACTGTCTCCAATTGGTCTGTTATAGTAACCAGATTAACATGCAAACATAAAAGTAAATGTATGTTTTAATTTTGATTACGCCTGGGGATACATCTTTATACTAGATGGTGCCAATTTTTTATGATTGCACCTTTTGATTATACCCTTTGAGACTATAATTTGGGTTTCGAATCTATTTTTTAACATATTCTCTGTACTTTGCTTCGCTTCCATCCTGATGTTAGGAATATAATTTTTTTTACCCTGAAAACCTTAAGAAAGACATACTGTGATTGGGGCAGAGAAATGTGGCATAAATACTATAGAAATAATGAAAGGCTGTTCCCACAAGTTTCTAGACCACAGCAATTTGCACGACCTTTGACTAATTCAAGTTAACTTCAAATAAACCCACTTATATGTGAACTTTGAACCTCCTTAGAATTGCCTAGGAAAAAAATATTTTGTAAACTAATACTACATGCTTTTCTATTTGAGGGTGTTAACTGTGTTGACCAATATTTTTAATCTGGTAATCTGACTAAATGACTTTTAATCTGTTCTGCTCCAAGTCTAATGTAACTACAGTGACAGTATTGCACTCACAACAGTTTGAAGCTAGCATGATAAGTTAAAAATATCTTCAGACTTCCTTCCTTTCCACCCACAGCTAGGGACCTGATTACAGTGTCCTTAAATCCTGCCTGAATGTCTGTTAATTTTACCAAAAGACTAATTATGAAGCAATATTGAGTCCCACTGTGTATCTAGAGAAGCTATGAAATATAATTGCAATTATGTGATGATGCCTTGGTCAGACAATAGGTTATCTATTATATGTTATAATAGCATCAAAACTTAAAGAACTAACAGAAACAGATGTGGCAGATTTTTTTTTTTTCCCTTCTTGGCTCAAGCAGTTAAAATGTCTAGAAACTCCATTTCCTCCTCTTTGGGACATGCCTAAATCGTGCCTGAAAACCAGTTTACTGAGAAAGAGAAAATTAGCTAGGATGTGACAATGTCCGGATAGTTTACCTAATTTGAGAATAAATTTATAAGTGATCTCCATGATGCCTTACATGCTGTTTTAATCTAGTTGTATTTTTAATCTGTTTCTTATTTTCTAGCTTTGCCTGTTAAAAAGTCACTTTGCATTGCAGGATAATTTAACCGATGCAGAATGAATGCTTCTGGGCACAGTTGCAGCCAGGTGCCACATATGGAGACCAACTGTCTACTGACCCTAAGGGGTTTGGTATCACATCTCAGCTTCTGTGCTCTGTTTCTGGTTGTCCCAAAGGAGACTGAATTCCAAGAGGTATGTAAAGGAAAATGAGGATGCTCCTGACTCACCAGTTAATAAGGTATGTTGTAGGAATTCCTGGCTGAGGAAACTGATCCCATTTTTCTTTCCAAGACATTTTTCAGTCTTTCTGATGCCTTTAAACTAGAAAGGAAAAGGACATATATCAGTATGAAGTCTTGCATTTCTAACAATGGGCCTATGAGATGAAATTATCTTAGCAGGAACAGATCTATTTTATATACTGAGAGAAGGATTATGACTTCTCAGTTTCCACTCGGGGAGATCTTGTAGCTCTCTACAACTACTTGAAAGGAGGTTATAGTGAGTTGGGGGTCAGTGTTTTATCCTGAGTAACAAGCAATAGGACAAGAGGAAATGGCCTCAATTTGCACCAGGGGAGGTTTAGATTAGATATAAGAAAAATTTCTTTACTGAAAGGGTTGTCATGCACTGGAACAGGCTGCCCAGGGAAGCGGTTGAGTCGCCATCCCTGGAGGTATTTAAAAGACGTGTAGATGCGGTGCTTGGGGACAAGGTTTAGTGGTGAACTTGGCAGTGCTGGGTTTATGATTGGACTGAACGACCTTAAGGGTCTTTTCCAATGTAAATTATTCTGTGATTCTATGATTCTATATCAGAATTTAGTCTTCCATATTTGAAGATTCTGCAATTCTGCAATTCTAATTGCAGTGTTTTATTGTACTTTACCAGTTTTTGTCATTCCAAGTCTTCAAAGGTTTTTGGGTCTGCAACGGAGAATTGAAAGACTACAGAAAATGTTTCTGGGCTAACTAAGAGTTTTGTGGAGAATGTTTAGTAGAACATGGTTTGTCATTCAGTCCATCACTGTTGAAAGGAAAACCTAGTCCTTCCTTTGTTCATGGTTCGCTATTCAAAACAGGACTGTACTTTTTGGAATTGAGTGACCATTTTGTCCTCTTTTGCTTCTTGTGTATTCAGAAATCATCCTTGAACAAATCTCCCTAAGGAAGATGCCTGTGTGATAGCAACCTGAAACTGAACCCTGGAATGAAACGACATTTTAAATGAAATTACATACTTGTTTATAGAAAGGTTGACTGATTAAATGTCTTAGGACTGCCAAGGTTCCCCTGTCTTGCTAAAATTATGTTAGAAAAATCGTGGTTGTGTAACATCTGTTTGCTCTGGTTTGTTCTTGCCCAGTCTGGTCTGCCAGGAGAGCCCTCCCTGACCTCCTGCAGCCAGTGCTGCCCCTGGGACATCATCTGTCCATTTGTTCATTGAGGAGCCCCCTGCTCCAAACAAAACCACAAGGCAGTGAGCGTGGTGTAGGAAGGAGCGTGACTGCTGGTGACAGACATGGCACCAGAGGACTCTGTGTTGTTCTTGGCTGCAGACACTTCCAGGCAGGAAGACAATAGCTTGTTTTCTTCCTTCATCTCACAACCCCTGGCTTTCAGGGCAGGAATTTCATTATAATTTGGATGGGTGGAAAAGCTATAATCAAATGCCTCTGGCAGGTAGACAGGAAGTTTGCAATAGGCTATCAGAGCAGAAAAGCAAGAACAAATAGCTTAAAGTTTCAAGAAAACCAGAACATTTTGAAGTGTATTTTAAGGAGCAGCACCTATTGTAGCTCAGTCAGCACTCTCAGGGTTGATGGCTCTGCAGTCATCTCTGATGTTGGGACAAGAATGAGAAGTCAGAAAGAGAGATTAGCTATGTCTGTCATGTGAAATACCAGAAGGAAATTCCTTTGTGTTCTCAAACCACAAAGGCAAATATTTTTTAATAAGAAATCCTAGAAAAAGTGAGTACAGGACTTGACTCTCTGAAATTATCTATTTAAAAATTTTCTGAGCATACCTAACAGTTTGTGACTGTTAAACCAGCATTAATCAGAATAGGACATGGACTTTTAATAGAAATGTAAAAATTTAAGTTCCGTTCTGTTTTGAATGTTGCTGGTAGAGTCTTGCTTTATTTTAATTACTATTTTCTTTCCTTAGAAGCATCCTAACTTTTCTCTCAAGCAAAATAAGAGGTAGTAAACTTCAGTACTGAAATGAAAAGGAAAAAAAGAACAAAAAACAAAAACAAAACAAAAAAAGCCAAAAACAAAACAAAACAAAAAAACAAAACCCAAATCAGTCAATCAAACAAACAAAACCTAAACAAAACAAAACAAAACAAACACAATGAAAACAATTTGGAACACTTGGTTGAAATTGAATGTTTCTGCATGTACTTATATCTGACTGAGCAGGCAGCCAAGGCCTGACTTCATCCTGTTTTACATCAAAATCCTCACAGGTAACCCCCTGAAGAGCATCAACTGCTCTCTCGGCTCTTCATGATGCACACTGGTGAGTTACTGGCTCTTCTGCAATCCCTCCAAAACCCCACTAAAATAGGAAAAGACCAAAAAAGAAACTTAGTCTTCATTAGACTATAAGTACTCATTGGTGCTGCATTTTATGTCATGTGTCTATGCAGCATGGTGGAGGCTTCTTCCATGATTGAAGTAAGCCTCTGCTGAAAGAAAATAATGGACTTGTAGATATTTTGGGTTACAAGCATTTCTAATGGCAAATTTTAGAATTGTTTTGGTTGGAAAAGACCTTTAAGATCATCAAGTCCATAAGCTTGATCAACTTTTTTTCAAAGTCAAATTTCAGTTTTTTGAGTTTACGATTTTGAAACCTTGAAAAGAAGAACCTGTGAGTTACTTAAATGTGACCTGCTAGTTTTCATTAAAAATTGAAAAACTTCTAAAACTAACTTAAAATATTTTAACCAGAAGGTAACTCCTGTGTCTTGTTCCATATAGACCTGTTAATCATACCTCATAAGGCTAGTCTTGTAACACCTAAGTCTGAAATTATAATTTGTATTATGTGCCTTAAAGCTCTAAAATTGATTGCAGCCAGTCCAGCTGCCCAGGTTGCTATGTAGACAGAAATATAACAGCATCCTTACTTACACAGCAGCCCAACTTTCTCATCTAATTCTTAACACTCCTCTGGACACTTGGTTGTTAATTTTTGTCTCTCCTTGAAATATTCATCACTAGGAGTGAGATGGGGCTCTGTAAGTCACAGACACATAGTCCAGTAGTGCTAATATTGACATGTGTGTCTGAACTTGTTTGTGTAAGGAATCCCACCAATGTTGTCACCCAGGACAGGAATATCCTGACAGCAGTAAATGCAGAGCCAACATATTATGACAAAATATCTTCCCTCTCTGGTTTGAATATTTTTTTAATGCACTTTATGCTTTTACATAGATAATATTTTTTACAAATTTAAATATTCACAATTATAAATATTTTATTAGAAAAGGAATAATGCAAACTTGCATGAAGAACGTACTTTGTATTAGTAAGTGTCTCTGAAACCTTAACTTAAAGTAAAACATATAAAAAAGGAAAAGGTTGTACTAACTTTTCTTCCAATACAGAGACACAGACATTCAGTAGATATCTGAATATTCCTTGAAGTTGGTAGACTAAAGAGGTTTTTTCCAACAAGCTTTCCTGTCTGCTTGTTTGC
This sequence comes from Apus apus, assembly GCF_020740795.1. Lineage (NCBI taxonomy): Eukaryota > Metazoa > Chordata > Aves > Apodiformes > Apodidae > Apus > Apus apus. The sequence goes on from NC_067285.1 coordinate 72,162,723, forward strand.
CTTTATTGCTCTACAGGGGTAAGCTGGTTTACTTTTAGCAACTTTTACAGTTGTTTAGTCTGAGTTTCTGTGAAGTGATTCTGTCTAAAGGAAACTGATTAAAACCAATGCTTTTTTAATTCTATTTTTTTTTTCCAAAAAGTTTCTGAAAAGTCTTGTTGATCAGGAAATTTCTGAAGGGTTGGGTAAGGTTATGAAGTCAATAGCCTGAAGAGGAAACTGATGCTGGCACTTCTGGGTATATTGAGCAACTGCATTTTTGAGTAATCCTTGTTTGTTTTTTATTTTTTATGGTAACCTTTCATGAGGGTTTATGAGGCTGGTGTTTCTTGTCTAGGGGCAAAACCTGACCAAGATGTTTATTTTAATTTTTAAAATCCTTTCTTCTTTTGGGACCAGAAAGTAAATAAATAATAATTACTTGTGTAAGCACAATGATGGAGGAGTTCAGTATCAAAACTAGGGAAGTGCAGAGTACTCATGTGCATGGATATCAGGAATATATGCAATTTTAGTCAGTAGTGATGGGAACTTGGCAAACCTTTTAAATTTTTCTCACATCCTTTTCCTTTCATGATGTTCCTCTGGGACTTAGTCATAAACAACTCCAGGCAAAATTTCCCTGAAGTCCCTCACAACATTTCAGTTTGGATTAAAAATTATGCTTGGCACCAAGTCCAAGACTAATAATGAATACTAGGATGGACTGCTCAGCACACACCACTATTTATCAAGGTTACAGAGTCAGCCAGCCTCCAATATAAGAGAAACAGGAGTTTATACTTTTAACTACAAGTTTCAAATAATTTAAATTCAAATATTTATGCCAATTTCTAAAATGCATGCATTATAAAAGTGACCTTGATTGTTTTTTGTTGTTGTTGTTTAAACATAACTAATTCTAATAGAATTTAAACATTGATTAATTATTTAATTATTTGTGGGTATAATATCAACTAAAGATAATCAGGAAGATACAGACAAAAAGATACTTTAAATTCCCATATCAGTAGAAGCTGTTCTTTAGAATTTGTAAGCTTTTGAATAAAGAAAATCTACTCTTGTTAATTGAATAATTAGACTTCATAAGGAACGTGGTCATCCCTGTGATCTTTCAAAAACTCTTTTAGCTTATAAACCATGGGAAATGTGTGGCTAAATTCTCTGTGCAGCTGTACAGAAAATGTTACCTTGTAACTCAGAAAGCACTGGAATGAGATAGTATTTCCATATGGAAAAGTTCAGTCACTGGTGAGGCCTTGCATCATTCATCACTTTCTTTAATTCTGTGGAAAACAAGAAGTAATAAGGAGGGTTGATTGCTCTAAATAGGAGGAAAGGTAAGTGTAATGTCCCTTATAAGAAAGAGGTGGGATGTATACTGATATAATATATACTATTTAGTATGTACTGTCTATTAAGTATGTGCAGCCAAACTCAGTCCTAGCAGCAAGAAAAATGTTTTTGATTTTAAGCAAAAGAAATGGGTTAGAAATCAAGGACAAACATTTAGTGACTCAAAAGAACATATACCACCATTAAAAAGTGATTTACCACTGGAGGAATTAAACTGGCAGATGAAACGCAGCTCTTGCAAGTGCGAAAATCCATTAGCCAGGATGACAGCCCAAACAATAATGCTTTCTGCTTAAGTAGGACTTATCTCTAATTGAAGTCTAGTTTCTCTTGAATTCCATTCAAGACTGAAGTAAGAAAATTTGGTAATTTGAACTGGTAAACTCCCATTTTGGAGGTCAATGACATATCTTATCACCATCATGACAACTGTCTGAAAATGTCTTTCTCAGCTTGCAGTCCAGTAGGTAGGTATTCTGAGAAGTATTTCTAAATTGTGCTTCTGTCAAAACTTCTTCTCATTCTCTTCCTGGGAAAGGTATGTATTATTTATTCCTTAGGGTTTATCTAACTAGTGTTTAATACCCAGAGGAAAAAATAATCCCATAACTGATATTTCATATTGATGTTTCTGTTAGTTATTTAATTATTATAATCAGTTGAAATACAACTAAAAAAATATCCAAAAACCTTGTCAAACATTCCCTGACCCCTCTAAGTCACAAGTAAGCATTCCAGCAGAGCCTCTTGCGCAGCCCCATTTGCAAAATTATTAAAATGTGGCTGTGTTTTTCTCCACAATGTCATAACTGGATCTGCTGGAACTTGGAAAGTTTGGACAAAACTGAACCCATCCAGAGCACAGGGCTGTGCCCTGCCCATGTGGTAGTGCCAGGCATCGTGGGTGGAGTTGGCTGAAAGGTGTTGTGAGCAGGCATGGCTTTCTTTAACAAAATCCCTTTCACACAAAAGGACTGGTGAGGCTGTGAAAGGTGGTGAGGAAAAGATTATTTGCTCTGTATATACTCTTTCTGGTTGCTCTACCAAAGCTTACAAATCCCACAGAAACAAACAGGAGTTGCCTGTTAGCTCAGGAGCAGGGAACAGATCAGTGAGGGAAGAGTTACAGGCTTTTAAAAATCTTACTTCATTTATCCCTGCTTGAAAACAGGCCCTTACCACACTATGTTTTGAAAACACTTTAACAGATAAATGCAGAACAATACAGGGAGAATCTGTTGGTGGAGATATGTTCCTAAGGATGGCAGAAAGTATTTGCTTCTGCCTCTTTGCTGAGTGGAAAGAATACAGTATTAATCCATGCCTGCCCACCTTGCTCTTACCTGCCCACCTCCCATGCCATTTTCCATTTTACATGTGATTTCTTTATCTTCTTTCCTGTAAGTGGTTATTTCTTTAAACTCCTTATCATTCCTCATTGTATATAAGCTACACATTATGTAAGAGATAGTCAGAACTGATCTCTGCATCTTCATATACAGGAAAGTATATGAAGTACAGAGTACATACGTGCCACCATTCTCCTGAGAGAAATCAGGTTTTATTATGTCAATCATCTTTTTTCAAAATAGAACTCTGAGAATGAGGGAGAGAGAATGAAACTACAGTTTATCAGTCTGCTGCTAATCTCATAAAATGTATGAAGTGGAGAAATGTATTATCAAGCTTTTTAGATGCAAAACATAGGAACTAAATATTTGCTAAAGAGAAGTATTTTTTGCAGAGAAGAGATGAGAAAGTAAATTTTACCAGGCACTGGACTCTCTTTTCCCTGTTTTTGAGGTAGCTGGAGTAAGGTCATTGGCACTGGGTTCTCAGCCACAAGGCTTGTTCTGTCATTTTTATGTGTGAGGAATTGTGTAGAAAACTGCCATTATTTGAAAACTAAACAGATTGTCATTCTGGCTTTTAAAGCTGGCTGCTGTGTAAGCCATTGTCATAATCCACCTGTATGTCAAATTCAGGGATTGTGTTACAATATCTTTAGATACATGGAGATGCCAGAGACCATGCAAAAATCACTTTTCTTTGCCAAAGCAAACAAATGAAGGGAAATCCCTAACTGTATGGGTTGAATGGAACAGATGTAATAGCTTTACTTCACATTTGCTGTGCCTCATGCATAGGTGTCATGTAAGAGGTATAGGTTGACTGTTGTTATACTCAGCCAATAGTCAGTAACAGAAGTCTCTTTTAGTACACAGGCAGCTGAATTTAAGCCATATCAACCCCAAGGCAGCTGCAAATTATTCAAGATGCTGAACTTAGGATAATGTATAACGTGCCTTTTGAGTAGAGGTATGCAGGTCAAGTGTAACGTCACTTGAAAAGAGAATTGCAGTTTCATCCTTGTAATCTTGCTCTTCTACCCTTTCCACCCCAATAAAGTGAGATTTTTGTTCTGCTGCAAAACACAAAAGAGGAGGAAAGAAAAAAGAAGTTGCCAACTGGCTTGTTTCCAATTTGCATGGCTATAACTGAGTACAGAATCAGCCCGGTATTTGGCTTTATTTAGAAACACAGGCCCTTGTCCAGATCCCATTAAGACTGACAAAAAATGCACTTCATTGATTTCACTGACAGTGGATTGAGCCCATCAAGAAAAATTAGCTTGGTGTCAGGGTAGTAAAATGTCTGTGTAAACTGGATTCATCTGTAGACCAAAAGAACATATTTTCACTCCTTCAATATGAATTTCAAACAAATTTATTGAAAACTAATTCAAAATTAAGCTAGTCATGTTTCTCTTATTAAACAATACTGCTGGAAGTGCATAATGTGTCTCTTGGTTGTCCATCGCAAGAAGTATTTGCGAAGACTGAGATTATATTCCAAACATATCAGTCATAGCTGCTGCACTGACTTTAAAGAGAATGCCATTAGCTGTGGTAGACTTGTTACAGATCATTTCTCTCCCAACAGTCTAAGGAGAAACAGCTAAAGAACTGGTATCTTCTTTCACTGACACTAAGTGGCAAATGTGGAGTTAACTCAAAATGGCTGTTTTGCTCTGTGGGAAGAATGGCTGCACATTTGTGATTTAGTGTAGTCAGGGGGTGAATTTGCCTTGCACTTACTTGCAGGATGTACCACAGTGTGTGACCACTATGCTGGGAAATGGCTTTCCTCCTGGTGGAACCAAGGTTGAAGCCACTCATTAAAATGTCCCTGACTCACCCCACTTGCAACATCACCTCCTTGCACAAACATAATTTTTTGGTGAAAACACCATGTGCATATACAGTCCTCAGATCTTACAAAATTACATCACATAAGCTCCTTGTTCCTTTCTTTCTGTTCTGCACCATTCAGTAAAGTCAATGCAGCCCTAGTGCCCCTTAAAACAAGATTGTCTCTTCAGATGCCACAGAGGAACAATATGGCTAAATTATCATCAGCCATGCCCACGAATGGAGATCTACTTTGCCAGGTTTAATGAAACACCACAGTTCCTTCAAGACAGCAAGAGTCTATGGCTAGATTATTACAGGAAAGGTAAGATTTTAAAACTTCTTTCTCCATCAACACAATGTTCTTATGACCCACTGAGTTTAATAGCTTTTGAAGAATTTATGCTCACTGAGGCAGTGAAAGCAAGGCAAATCTCATGGAAGTGCTGGTGAGATTTTTAGTAGAGAAAATGTTAATAATAACTTCCCTGCTAGCTCATCTAGGAAAAGAAAATACAAACAGGCTTAACAAAGATCTGAGCCTCTCCCCATTGATATGGATGGCAACAGCTGTCAAGGGGAGAAAAGGCTCTATTTATATTCCTGGGTCTTTTCTGGGAAGAATGGGGTGAGTTTTTTTTCCTTTCTTTGACTTTTCTGTTTCTTTTCCTTTATTCTTTTTTCAATTTTTTTTTTCTGTGCTTTTTCCTTTTTCCTTTACAAGGAAGGAAGGAAGGAAGGAAGGAAGGAAGGAAGGAAGGAAGGAAGGAAGGAAGGAAGGAAGGAAGGAAGGAAGGAAGGAAGGAAGGAAGGAAGGAAGGAAGGAAGGAAGGAAGGAAGGAAGGAAGGAAGGAAGGAAGGAAGGAAGGAAGGAAGGAAGGAAGGAAGGAAGGAAGGAAGGAAGGAAGGAAGGAAGGAAGAAGAAGAAAGAAAGAAAGAAAGAAAGAAAGAAAGAAAGAAAGAAAGAAAGAAAGAAAGAAAGAAAGAAAGAAAGAAAGAAAGAAAGAAAGAAAGAAAGAAAGAAAGAAAGAAAGAAAGAAAGAAAGAAAGAAAGAAAGAAAGAAAGAAAGAAAGAAAGAAAGAAAGAAAGAGAGAAAGAAAGAAAGAAAGAAAGAAAGAAAGAAAGAAAGAAAGAAAGAAAGAAAGAAAGAAAGAAAGAAAGAAAGAAAGAAAGAAAGAAAGAAAGAAAGAAAGAAAGAAAGAAAGAAAGAAAGAAAGAAAGAAAGAAAGAAAGAAAGAAAGAAAGAAAGAAAGAAAGAAAGAAAGAAAGAAAGAAAGAAAGAAAGAAAGAAAGAAAGAAAGAAAGAGTTGTCCTTTTTTTCTTTTTTCCTTACTGTCTAAATCCATCCCAGCCAGGGTTCAAGTTCATTCAGGAGATGAGAAAACCTGACCTCACTTCTGAGCTGAATTCACTGCTGGGATATGTGAGCATTGCAACTCTGTCCCAAGGCAAAGTCAATCAGCTTAGCTTTGTGTGGCTTTCCCCTGGGACAGAGGAAGGTTTCAGTGTTTTCAGAGCTAGGAATAATCTCTTGCTAAAAATGAGTGACCAGCAGCACTATATCCCAGCATATCTGGACAGGTGACTACAGGGTGGAAAGACCTGGAGCTGCTTTGATAGCTGGACCTTCTTCTACGCAATTGTCCTGTGGTCAGAGCAGGCCAAGGTGTGGACTAGGTTAGGGTGTTTTGTCAATCAAAGTTCAAATACAGCTCATATTTGGAGTGAATCATCAGTAAACATCAGTGGCTAGTTTTACGGAAAATACACGTTTTAAAAATAAAGATATTTTATGTGGCCTATTTTCTGGTTAATCTAATACAAGGTTTTGGCTACACTTCTTTACACTTCTATGTTTGCATTTGTTTATTTTCCACCACTTTAATAAAAAAACTGCTGCTCTGAACTTGTGTTGTAAATAGGTGACTGGCAACAAAACTGTTTTGAAGGACAAGAAAAACAACAATAAAAAATTCTTTAAACTACACTGCCAATGATATTCGAGAAGTAGAGCTCAAAATCGTGGTTCACATGAACTAAAAGGGAATTTTTTCATTAACTGTGACTGACCAAGGACTGTCCATGATTTTTAACAAGTAAGCAGGTCTCTTTTTTTGTTTGATTCATTAGGAAAGTTTACTAGAGCATTTCAGAGACAACAGTAATGTTGCATAAAGAAATACAAGTTTTATATGGCAGTTTCATTCTTAGTAAATCACAAGGAACATCTCAAGATTTCTACATTTTGCTGTGAAATATATGTCTGTAAATCTCCAAGCCAAGGTACTGATTAAAGGGAAATTTCAGTCAATCTGAATGCGCTTAGCAGAGTTAAGCATTGGTACAGTGGTCTCAAATCCTTTTTATGCAAACAGGCCACCTGAAGTGGCTTTCAGAAGACCATAAAGTAAGGAAGTCACTTGTTGGAGTGACCAATCTAGCCACTGGTCTGAAAATTCAGAGAATCTCCTGAATATTAATACTTGTAGAAGTTAGCCATAAATGTAGAGAAGGGAAAGGAGGAAAGAGGCCTAAATACAGTTCTGGAATTGTGTACCTGGTGTTGGTTCAATTTTATTAAACTGTCACGAAAAGAGAAGAAAGGAGGCATGCAAAATTCTAGAAAGAGAAAGGGCATCACATATTTGTTTCATTAAATTTCAAACACCTAAAAAATTAGGTGCTAATAAGCATACAATATGAGCTTGTCAAAACACACCACATCAACCATTGTTTGACTGCACAGCTAGGCTACTCTACAAGTGAATAAAGTAGGTGTGAAATAATTTGACTTCAACAAGGCTGGTCTTTGCTATCTATCTCAGCATAAGCAAATAAGGAAATGTGGTTTAGCTTGAACCGTATTAGTGCTAATGTAACATCTTTATCATCAGCTCTTAGCTCGACATGACACCACAATTTGTTCCCTATTCTTTAGGCAGCGTTCCTGATGCCCAGTGTATTTCAGTCACCATTCAACTGAAGGTCTCTAGCTTGTGACTGCCAGCCTAAACATCTAACCTAAGCAGTGTTACTCATCTCCTTTATGGCAGTTGTCTGAAACTGTTTTATCTAGAGATGTTTAATTCCAGCCAAGGCTTCACTGATGAGCCCACCCAGGCAGTTTGGAGCTGAGTTCCCATGGTGGTGAGAGAGCTCTGCTATCTTCTGCATGCTCTGCATTACTTTCCAGACCCTCATGCAAGAATCAGAGAGTAGGATTGGACTGACTGACAATAGTAATTGAAATTAGATCAGAGTGGGTGCTTAGAGGCTGGACCGGGAAACTCCATAATAGGAATTGAGAGAGGAATATAGTGAGACCACAGTGACTGAAGCAGAAACTAAAGTAAGCGAAGTTTATATAGTAGACAAGATTCAGGCAACCTTGGGTGAGACAGACCTGGGTCTAGCTAAGGTTTTGTGCCTGAGATGTGGAAGTAGCTGCAGAGACTGGAAACCAGCTCTGAACAGCAAGCTGCTGTGCTTGCATCACACTGTACTGTGGCATGCTGTTGCAGAGAAGAACCATGGCAAAACACCTGAGAGGAGGGTGAATGGCAGCAAAATGTCTCCTGTGATGTGTTTTCCCCTGTTTCATGGGTGACATTTAAATCAAGGAGTGCAACTGCAACACAGACAGTATGTATTCCTTGTGTGATTTTGAGACAAGTTGTCTCCAATGTGTTTTATTTACCCTATCACTTTTCCAGCTGGAAACATCACCCTCAGCATCTAGGTCATTAAGTGGCCAGAGAACGATGTCAGTAATTCAAAGCCTCCAGATTCTCACTGACTGTAAGGAGCTAGACCAGATGAGCCACCAGAAAAGAGGTCTCCCTGGATATTAGGAAAAGTTGATGGGACTTTTAAATGCTGTAAAGCCCAGCAGCAATACACTTTTGCCATCACTGCTGCTAGCAGATATATATAAAGACTACTGTGGCTGTCCCTATCATCACTGTACAGTTTGCCAACATCTTTACCCAGTTCATTATGTCAGTATATGATACCATGACTTGTTCTCAGCTTCTGGTTCACACGCCAGCCACAAAGAAGTTGGCTGGGTTCTTTGTAAGTGCAATCTCAGCAGTCTCTGTGGCCTCTTGCTGGCCAGTTGTACACCCAGCAGCGAGGGATGCTAGTGAGAAAGAAAACAGCTTCTGAAGGCTGGTCTCTGAGAGGTACTCAGGGCAGCTTCACAGTCATATTCTCCTAGATGTTGGACCACAAACCAGAAATAGTCACTGTCCATTCTGTCTTCACACAGATCTTCTTCACTGGAAGCCTGTATGTTTGGATCTGGACACTGGCATGCTAATCTAAGACTTTTTTTTTCACAAACTTCTATTGGACAGACCAGGGGTTAAGTGGGGAAGAAACTGGATAAGTATTGGAAAAACCTCTTCTACTTGCAAGCCTGAGTGATTTCTGATTTTATGAAACAGGGAAAATTGTGAAAACCAGGACAAACTGCATTCTTGTGCACACTGGGCTAAATACCTATGCATGTATACTGCTAGCCAAAAGAAAACAATAAAATAAAAAGCCTGAAGCTTCTGGCTGTTATTTACCCAGTTCTCCCAGCCTGCAGCAGCAGGAATTTGGTCCTTGGAGCTGAGCCATCACACTAGACCTGACAGCTGCAACAACCAGTCTAAGGCCATTTCTCTGCACACTGACAGTTTGTCTGTGCACCCAGGCTGCCCCATTTTCCTCTTTTTCCAATATCAAAGGGGCAGGGTAACAATTCCCTTGATATGTGCCTTGTTCTAATATACTAAGGTTTATGTACTTTCCCAACAGTATTAAGAAATCTCTGGAGTTGAAAATAGATGGAGTTTGGAAAAGTATTCACATAAAGTACATCTGCTGATCCTGTTTATACTCTTTCCTAGACATGCACTTGTAGCCCCTGTAGCCAGTGGTGCAGACAGAATATTGTGCTATGGGGTCCAGTGGTCTAAGTAGCATGGCCTCTTTAATGCAGTCATTTGACAGTCTTCATCCAATATTTAATAGTCTTCATATGACTAGTACTGCAATTATATTGCATACAGAATAACAGAATGGTACTTTGGCACAATATGTATCTGCCTGGGCAGGCAAATCCCAGTCCTAGTTTGCTTAGATGTTCACCATTTTAGATACGCAAAATGGAATATTTTCACGGAGTTCTGCATTAGAGTGAGTGCGGGATCTACAGTTTTAACTACTATGTTCAAGATAAGCATTTACACAAAATGCAGATCCCTAACCAAACAAGGCATTTCAAATCACACTTAAGGACATGAGTAGTTGCACTAAAAGCAATGCCTGTGCTGACTGGCCTAAGCTGATACCATAGTTAACCTTTGTAAAGACAAAAATAGAACAATAATCGGATATAATCTGAAAAGGAGAACGTATTTTCTCAACAACTAGGTTGTTCCCAGCATAAAAGTAGTTCTCTCTGCACCGATGTCAGGTCCATTAGCATGTGTGAGTGTCTCCTAGTTCAAGACAGGATTAGTAATGTCTTAGAGAAGGCAAAGTTATGCTAAGGATGCAGTAAAAGTGTTCTTTAAAACCAAATGACCACAAACGCTAAAACCTCTGGCATCTGTACTATTTTAGACCAAAAAAAAAGAATTAGCAGCACAAGAGCTTTCAGCACAGCTTTGTGATCTTTCAGTGCTAAATTTATTTTTAGTGTTGATGCAAGGTACATAATTCACACTGCAGACTTTGGACATCATGTGTAAAATACTTGTTTCCATAACAAGCTGTCATTGTAGGACAAGTGGGGTTTCTACAGGGATTTTTGGGTAACATTTTTTGGAAGTTTCTATTTTGAAAATAATAAATTGGTAATATAATTTCTGAGAAACCGTGTAGTGTAATAACTAGGCACCAAGTATATAATTATGAGTACTCTGAAGTGTGTTTGTCAAACTAAGAGTCCATGGCCTTTCTTGTGCGCTTATTTGTATTCAAACCTCTCAGAAGTAAGTACATTCAGTCAAGAGGCTTCATATAAGAGTAATTGCTCCAACCCCTAATTTTCTCCAACATTCCCTATTCTTGAAAAATATCTCCTAAAATAGTGTGTCACATACCTGCCTTTGAGCATCAGGCACCTGTTCTTCTTGTTGAGTGCTTTCATTCTCCAGGAATTCCAGTGCTGTATAGATAATGGTTCTTCTACATTTTACAGTCTTCATTTCACTCATTACACAAAGAATCAGCAGTCAGAAATCACCAGTTCTTGGGGTTTTCTGAAAGAAAAGCAGCAGAACTTTAATTTCAGGGTAAATTTAATAGTGCCTTTTAGGATTTTCTAGGTCAGACCCTTTAACCTGCATTGATCCTTCACACAAATTAAGTATGAAAACCCAGACATTCTCCTGGAAACTGCATTTATTATGATGGTGTTCCTTTTCTGAATTGCTAAATCTGGATGAGGAAATGGATCCTCAAGTTATAACTTACCATGGCACCAATGTAGACAATATCAGTTATTATACTGAGATTCTGCTGAAATAGCTGTCCAAAAGGCAAAAAGGATCTGTTTTCTTTAGGTTGCAGGCACATGATGAATTTTGGGGCTTATGTCCAGTTTGGAGATGGAGCCCAGTACAGGCACTATTACTTACAACATTATGATAGTGTGCTAAGAGTGTTCCAAAGGCTGAGACTGAGCATCTTGTAAGTTGTACGAAATTTGTCCTGCAGGCTTTTGGCACCATATGTCCATCAGGTAGCTGCCAGCTGTTCAAACTGAGTGCAAATCAAGAAGAATTTAAGAGAAACTACTATGGTAAAGCACATCAGCAGTGTGATTTGGGCAGAATGCATGTGCTATGGTGGGCAAAAAGGAAATATGATTGCAGGCTGTCCTCACTTCTGTCCTCAGGAACACCTAGATGTATTTCCAATGCAGCCAGGAGGAATCCTGAACCACATTTAAAACTCTTATTAGCTGGAATTGCCTTGATTTGCACAACAAGGCATCTGTCTCTTCTTTTTATTATGTAATTAGAGGTAATATGGACAGGTACTTAATCCTGTCTAGCACTTTGCATGCAATAAGTGCCTTTAGAAAGTGTTTATGTTGCAGAAAATATAGAACATGTCAATTGACATTTCAATAATAATTGGTTCCTGATTCTTTTCAATGTACAGCTATATTCTTTATTGATCTGTATAGATATAGCTGCAGTACAGTAGTTATCCATGAGGCATGTGGATCATGCCTGTAGCATGTTGATAACAATTACTAATCATGCATTAACTCTTCACAAGTAATTTGCATCTACCATTTATGCATGAACAAACACTGCCTCTAAGAACTTTGAAGCTAATCCTTTTCACCACTGACTTGTATCTCAATTCTTAAATGACAGTTTAATCCAAAAAAGAAATTATGCTGGCACTAAATGTGTTCAGCCAATTAATTACACAAACATACAGTTTTATACATAGGGATTAAATGTGAGCACACAGGTTAAAATGCGGATGCACTCAAATAGGCATCTTTTGATTTGATTTTTTTTTTCCCCAAAACTGGAGTTTCTGAAGTGTCTAAAATATTATCTTATAGATAGAAAACATGCCTTAGTAATTTTGAAGCAAGGTTTAGTTGATCTTTTAACACTGCTATAATAATATGATTTAATGCAAATTTTTTAAGGTATTATGCTGACTGTGGGTGTTTTAAGGTGCAACAAATTTCAAGTTACTTCAATCTTATTAGTAAAATACTCCAACACAAGGAGAGGTGTTTCAGATGAGAGAACACTATTTTGACAGATAATACATTTTTCAGGCTCCTTAAGCTGTATTTTAGGAGTGCACAGAACTTCACACAGCAATATTATCAATATTAAAATAAGCCTCGAGTCTGAGGCTTATTTACATAACAATTGGAACAATAAATTGAACTACTTTGGAGACTTCTTTAAAGTTGAAACCTCTTGTCTTAGTTTAAGGACAGGACTCCTCTATAGACGTATCTCACTCACTGATACAAGCAGTGCAAATCTTATTGGCTTCAGTGACCTGGACTGAACTTGAATCTCTTTGGCAATGACGGTAGAGAACCACAGAATGAACTACTACTCAAGCACACCACCCTCTTTGGTCTTTCCATACAACATGTGGATGGATATCTGTATTCTAACATAGATACCTCTGCTTTCCAAATTGATCAGTCCTTTCAGGGATTACAGGACATGTACTCTGTTCTGCCATTGTAGTTTTTTTCTTAGCCTTGAGGTAATTTCTCCAGTACTTCCATTTTAGCAATAAGAGAGGAAGGGAAAAATTCTTGAAGTCATACATACAGCTCGACAGCACTTTGCATGTGGAGATCTGTCAGCAGACAGGCTGCTAATAACTACATAGGAAATGCAAGTAATAAAATGCATAAGCCTCCAAGGAACATATGTTTTGGGCATCTTGCACAATCCCAATTTTCTGTATAGCCACGACAGTAATAAGACATGTGGCTGCTTCCTGTGAAGCACAACCATTATTAATGATTATATCTATTATGATCAATAAATACCATTGCTGTTTTGACAATTTACTTATCTATCAAATACATAAAGCCTAATATAACCCAGGCTTATTACAATTTACTAGCAGTACCATTTTTGGAGGTGCATGCATTTCTAATAGCTTTCTCATTTGATGTTAACTAATGAGACACTTCATTGTGCATGCAGCTCTCTGGAAAGTTTTCATACTAGAGCCTCCACCAAGGCATGATATTTGCCAGCATCCAGATCAACCCTGTAAGGATCATCTGTCACACTCAGTATCTGTAAAGGAGAGAGAGATGAGGGAACTGGAACACTAAGGAGGACAGACTATAATTTTCTTCCTCTGATGGTTCATCTGCTTGTTATTTTGTTTGCTGCTGGGTTTTCTACTTTAAGTTTCTGTATTTCAGAATTGAATGAAAAAAACACAAGTCTTTTCAGATGGAAGGAAATGAGGTACCTTCCACAGTTCTAGTCACTAGAACCAGAAGGGAGAACCTTTAATACCAAAAACCTATTTTGTCCCCATTTCCTAACTGATGCAATGACCTGAAGATAAATACCTCTTTGGAACAGCAGAGAAGGCAAGAACAAAGACCATGAAGCATCATATAGAAATCAGTCTTTCTTAGGAGCCTTATAAACCTCTATACCTTCTGGATGATCACCAAAGTGAGACAGGTGATAGTAATAAAAAACAACCTGTAATTACAAAAGTTTCAGAATAAAAAAATCTTTTTAAAAACTAGGTTTTCTAACTGTGTGAATTAATTTAACTCAATTTATAAGAAAAACTAGTTTGGTTAGCCCTTCAACTAATGAAATCTGATTTCCAGTAAATGTGAGTCTTGTGGTTGCCTGGGTTTTTAACTGAATTAATCTGAAAGCTACAGCATGTACTCTCCTTGTAGTAGAAATTTTAAAATACAGATTCACTTTCCTGAAAAAAAAGTTCATTAAAGGCTTTAATAAAATGTTGGCAGCTATTTGACATTAAAAAATATGTTTTTCAGTCATAATTCCTCCTCTAGTAAAGCAGATACTTTAGGAATGAAATATTTTTGTGTTTAAAGAATTTATAGTAGCTTTCTCCCAGGTGGATGTTCTGATGTCTAGTAATCACTCATGCCAGTCTTTTTTCCTTCTGCAGGAATATTAGCTCAATCTGTCTTCGCAGACAGCTGCTTTTACAAAACATGCAAGACTTAATATCTCTGAGCTCTCTGCTTTTTTTTGTTGGGTTTTTGTTTGTTTGCTTGTTAATGTGGTATCAGTTGAAAGAAATAAAAACTTTGCAACAAGCAGTCTGAAACATGCACACATACACAGTGTTATCAACAAAATTCATTACCTTAATAAAGTAGACTAAAAGGAGTGATAAAAACAAATAATATCTTACGCAGCTATGAAGTACTTCTTGTGTGACTAGACAGCAGAGCTAGACTACTGGATCTTCAGATGTCCTTGTTCCACTTCTGCAAACTAAAAAGGACTAACGTGCCTGGGCTGATCATTAGGAGAGGTCTTGATATATTTTGCCTGTGGCTTGCACAGCTATTTTCTAGTGATCAGGATAACAACTAAGATCAGGAATTCCTGGGAATTATTCCTGAATCAGAGAAATGGACATTGTTTGATATTCCCAACAGAGAGAGCAGCAGTTGCAAGCAGCAAAAAGATAGCTAAGTCCACTCCTACACTCTGAAATACGGTAAATGCTGAGGCACAGGTAGAACCACCCTTATACATTCATTTAGTAGTAAGAGGATCTCTGAAAGACAAATCACCTAAATCAATCAGCAGAACCTGGCCCATCACTCAAATGATCAACTGACTTGCTGGTATGAGGCTTTTATAGGAGGGGTTTTGCCCCAGTCCTTCCTGTTTGGGCATTGTTAAGTTGGCCAGCATGGCAATATGTCATCTGGACGGCATGCAGGCCATCCTTCAAAGTCCTGCATGTGTGACAACTCTGGCTTCCTCTGGAAAGTGCCAAGTGAAGGGGTGGTGTGAGCAGTGTGATTATTCTGGCCCTGCTGGCCTGCAAAAAATGTGCTGTGGGTAAGAAAGCAGCTGTCTGTGCCTTGGCCAGTTTTTGTATGAGGAGAGGGGGTAGGAGAGGCCTTTTTTCACAGACCCTTCACTGTCAGCACTTGCTTGAGAACTTGCACCGATTCCATTTAAGTGCATTTAAAAAAAAACACAACAAAAAAGCCCAACAACCACCAAACACAAAACCCCCTACAAAAACCAGGGTTATTGAAACATTTCTTGCAATATTTGGTATTACTTGTGAGGTGTAAGACACCTGAAGATACTACATAGATATCTTACCAAAGCAGCTCCCTTTTCTTGTCTTTGTCATGTATAAAGCACTTCATTAACTATAGATAGATATTAGCTGTATGCTTTTATTTACTGTGAACCTTCATCTATCCTTAGGTGTTTACAACCGTAGCTGCATCAGGAAGCACTTGCGAACACCAGCGGATTTGCTGACAGGCCAACGGAGGCAATGAGGTGCCTTGTGTCCATGAGCAGGGCTGCCTGCTCCACATGCAGGGAGCGGAACCTGCTGTGGCTGCGGCGGCTCAGGCTGCAGGTGCTGAGAGTGATTTGTTCCTCTGCTGCCGCTACTCTGGCTCATTGTAGATGCTTGTTCTGCTCTACTGTGTTAAGGCTTTCTTAACACAAACAGGTGATGTGCCTGTCCTCATGTCCTAAGCATATGGCTGACTTATTTTTCATGCGTCTACGACCAGCAACAACAAAAATGCAGACAAATGGAAGTAGCGATTGGTGGGTACCTGGTCCCAAATACCTTTATGCCAGTCCTTCTAGAACAACTACAGCATCTTGGCTTCTATTCCTGAGATAAAGTTCAGAAAGGTTTTAAAAAAATAAGCTTAGCGTTTTTTTTTTCCATACACAGACAGCATTATGGGAAGCCTCTGGGCTTTGCTTTGTGTTTCAGGAAACGACTTCGTTGAATTTTGCACGTTCCCCTGTTTGAGCTGTAAAACTGTGTCTTGAGAGACCTGTGGCCTTAAACTGATTTGTGGCAGTAGATTTTTCCATCCACATGCATGTATGTGTACGCACATACGTATGTATGTATGTATGTATGTAGCAGTGTATGTATACCATGTCATTATAGTCCAAACCTCAACAGAGCTTGACAAAGAAGCATGATGAAGATGTTGTAGAAAGCATCCATTGATGTATTACACTCCTTCATTGGACCCATTCTGAAGAATAAAAGCATTCTCCACATGATGCTGCTCTTTCACCATCCTGCAGACCGAAGCTTTGGCAGTGTATATTGGGAGTGATAAGAAACAAAGCCGAAAGATAAAGAAGACTTGGAAATGGTCATGATTTCCAGTGACTTGGTCACTAAAATAAATCTGAAACAAATGGCAGACGAGGCCTTTGAACTATAACAGGAGCATGAGCATTTGTTTACTTAAGACTACTCAGCTGCATAACGATGTCTGTCAATTTCCAAAATTTTGGCCAAATAGCTGATGTAAGCAAGAAGTTCAGCAAGCAGCTCTGCATGTGCTTGTAGTTCTACAAGTGTGGGATACAATGAGCTCCAGAATTTCCATTCTATAAAGTCTCCACTTATAATGTAGTTAAAGTCTATAGCCATTGGAAAGCCAGCATCCTTTGTAACAAGGATACGCCTCTACTCTCAAAGCCAACTTCCTTACTTTTTCACAGGAAAAGTCTGGCATTTTAAACCAAGTAACAATAACTATCGACTCAATACACGTGTGTATACATATATCTATATATAAACTTTGCAGCAATGAATCATAGAATGGTTTGGGTAGGAAGGGATCTTAAACATCATCTAGGTCCAACCCCCCATGCACTGACACCTCCCACTAGACCAGGTTGCTCAGAGCCCCATCCAA
This sequence comes from Apus apus, assembly GCF_020740795.1. Classification (NCBI taxonomy): domain Eukaryota; kingdom Metazoa; phylum Chordata; class Aves; order Apodiformes; family Apodidae; genus Apus; species Apus apus. The sequence continues at coordinate 72,179,719 of NC_067285.1, forward strand.
CCTGCCCTCTAACACTTCCAGGGATGTGGCTTCCACAACTTCCCTGGGCAACCTGTTCCAGTGTCTCACCACACTTCATATTGAATATTTCCTTCCTAGTGTCTTATCTAAACCTACCTTCTTCCAGTTTAAAGCCATTACCCCTTGTCCTATTACTACTAAATAGTAAAGAGGTCTTCCCAGAGCCTTCTCTTCTCCAGGCTGAGCACTCCCACCTCTCTCAGCCTGTCTTCACAGCAGAGGTGCTCCAGCCCCCGATCTCCTTTGTGGCCTTCCTCTGGCCTCGCTCCAACAGCTCCATGTCCTTCTTGTGTTCAACCCTGTCCTCCTCCATCCTGCTCAGCCCCTCTCCGCTAAAGCTTCTCGGTTCCTGCCAACTCTATCAGGCATGTGCCCCGTCTGTGCCCCACCTCTGACGGCGGGAAGGCCAGGAGGGCTGCGGGGGGGTCCGAACGGGCAGCGAGTTACCCGCTGGGCCCCCGCACGCCCCCAGCCCTCCCGCCGCCCGCGACGCGCTCGCCCAGTGCCCATGTGCGGGCGGGCGGCCGGGACATGCTCACTGGGAGGCCGCCGCGGCTCCCGCACATGCTCACTGGCCGCGGAGGGCACCGCCGGAGGTAGGGCTCTCTCCGCCGCCGGAGGAACCGCGCTTTCGCCACGAGAGCGGGCCGCGATATGGCTCGCCGCCGGTTCGCCGGCGGCCGGCGGCTCTAATCGCGGAGGGGAGCCGCGGCGGAGCGGCTGGCGGTGAGGGCCGCGGCGGTGCCGGGGCGGGCAGGGAAGGGGCCGAGGAGGAGCGAGGGCCCGGCCCCGGAGCCCCCGCCACGCCGGGCCGCAGCCGCCCGGGGCCCGTCAGCACCTCGGCCAGCGCCGGGGGCCGGGCTGCGGCAGCGGGGCCGGGGCGAGCTCCGGCGGGGCTCTGGGGGGGCTGCCGCGGGGCAGCGCCGGGCCCGTCCGGCCGCTGCGTGGGGGGTCGAGGCGTGAGGGGAGCTCCGCTGGTTCCCTCCTCCCGCCCCCGCTGCCCCTCTGCGCCGGCAGCGCCGGGCCGCTCGCGCCCCGGCAGCGGGGCCGGAGGGAGGCCTGGGCCGTGCGGGGAGGCGCGGGGACCGGGCGCGGGGAGGTATCGGCGGGGGCAGCTCCGCGGAGAGTGCCGGCCGGGGGAGAGGGGCTGCGGGTCTCTGAAGCGTCGCGGTGCCTCCTGGAGGTGGGAGGAAGAGAGGAAGAGGCTGCCACTGCTCCCTCAAAAGAATTGCAACCAAATGCACAAATAAAAGTGGGAAAGGCAGCTGATGTTGAGGCACAGGAAATGCCTGGGAAGTATCGGTGGGATGGGGAGCAAATGGGAAATGCCCGGGGTGTCGTAGGGCTGCGGGCAAGGGCCGGTGGGGCAGTCTCTGGTGGGGCCGGGTACAGGCGACAAGGGCTCCGGGCTTTTGCCGTGTGTGCCTTCACCCCTAAGAAGTTACAGTATTAAACTGGACACACTGTAATAAAGCACAGTTTCGCAGATTGTGTTTAGTCATCTTTGCAAGGCCTTTTCAGGGCTGGCTCTGCAGCATGAATACTTCGTGATAAATAGTAATTTATGTTTAAATTCAGTAGGTAAAATTACATTTGCAGTCTTTTCTCTTAACTAGCATTGAAGCAATTGCTGCTTTATCTGTCCAAGGTCACAGAGGGCTTGCATTTCTCTGCCTTACTAGATGACTGGTTGGTCACATTTAACCACGTTCAGTGCAGCTGACACATGACATTTTTTAGTGAGTTCTCTGTAGCAAGTTTCTGAGGATTTTGAGTTAGGCAGTTTATTTCTTAAACATACTGGAGCAAACCTGCGCTTAAATCTGTTCCTCACTTTGGGAAGCTACTTGACTGTCAGAAAATTGCCTAAGTTGGTTCCACGTCAGAGGCACACCTCACTTTGCTCCCAAGGCAACTGAGATAAAATTAAAATTAGCAACCCAAAACAAAACCAAAAAATCTCATTTTCAACTTTTTGTAGGTATGTGTTCCCATTTTACATATCTAACTTTACTAACATAAAGCTCTTTCTTTTCTTTTGCCACAGACTGGAGGTTTCTCTGAAGCTTCATGTTCAAGATGAAGTTTTTATTAGTGGTTTTATTTTTCATCTCATTCTCCTTATGGGTTGAAGAAGTCTGTTCCAAAGAGAAGTCTTCAAAGAAAGGAAAGGGGAAAAAGAAGCAGTATCTGTGTCCATCGTATGTTCCTTGTTTCTTTTATGCTTTTGTGTGATGTTCATCCTACTATATTTGTAATTGTGGAAATTATGCAGAAGTTAAAGCTGCTGCTTTCTGCTGCAAAAATGGGGTTTGGGGTGGGAATGAGAGAAAGAGGGCTTGAGCAGCATCATAGCTAAGTTCTGTTAATGATTGTGATTCTTTAGTGGCTGGTCCACTGTTTTAATGAAGGGGAACATCAAGGCCATAGCAGGTGGTTTATTTCTTTGTGGGGGATTCCAACCCAGTGTCTTGCTGTTTCTGGGAACACAGTATGAAGCCCATAGTGCTTTCCTCTGTAGCATCATGTTGCAGATGTACTGAGAAAAGCAAGGACAATGCAAAACTATTGTAATGAAATTCAGTTTCTGATTAACTTAGTTCTGTAAGAGAAGACTTGTCCTGTGCATGTTCTTACTGCATGTTGGATAGAATGAAGGTCTTCAGCACTTTCCATCACTAATTTACAGTACTGTAACTTTTATGGAGGTGGATTGATTGTTGCTATAAAGCATGCCCTTATGAAATACTCTCTCTGTAAAAATACAGAAATTAAAATCTGTGATTGCCTGGATGAATAGAGAATATATTCTGGGCATCTATGATTACTTGATGTTAAAGAATACTCCCTCTTTCTAATGCCTAACACGTTTTTGGTTGGGATCCATACAACATCACAACAGTTTTATTTGTGAGATCTCTTTTGTCATATTCTTGGCCGGCCTTGCTCATCTTTTTAGTGTTATGGTGTAAATACCCAAGGACAAGATCAATGGAATATAGTAAGTTGCCAATAAGAGTAGAAGAGCAGTAGGCCTGAAATGATAAAATTGTTCAGGCAGATTTCAAGCATGCTCTGGGGAGAACTCATAGTGTCCTTGCAATACCTGGAGGGGGAGGTTTTCTTCAGGAAAGCTGGGGAGGGGCTTTTTACAAGGGCTCGTAGTGAGAGGACAAGAGGTAATGGATCAAAACTGGAAGAGTGGAGATTTAGGTTAGATATTAGGAAGAAATGTGAGGGTGGTGAGACATTGCAACAGGTTGCCCAGGGAAGCTGTGGAAGCCCCATCCCTGGACGTGTTAAAGGGCAGGTTGGATGGGGCTCTGAGCAGCCTGGTCTAGTGGGAGGTGTTCCTGCCCATGCAGGGGAGTTGGAACTGGATGATCTTCAAGGTCCCTTTTAGCTCAAACCGTTCTATGATTCTGTAATTCTTCTTTGACCATAAAAGAAGACTAGAAGATGAGACCAGCTATTTAACATGAATAGACTTCTTTAAAAATACAGGAAAAAAAGTAGAATAACTGAATGGAAGCAATGTTTAAATAATACTTTTTAAAGTTCCCACTCTTTTAAAATATTGACAGTGATGTTTATTTGTAACCCAGAATTTTCAGAAGGTTTCTACGTATGATGAGTGTTTTCCTTTCCTTTTTTTATATGAGACCTGAAAAATGAGATAATACAATTACAGAATTATAGGGTGTTAGATTTTGAAAGGGACCTCTAGGGATCATTGAGTCCAACCCTCCTGACAGAGCAGGACCACCTAGGGCAGGTCACACAGTAACGCATCCAGATGTGTCTTGAAAGTCTCCAGAGAAGGAGACTCCACAGTCTCTCTGGGCAGCCTGGTCCAGTGCCGTAACCCTTACAGTAAAGGAGTTTACAGTAAAGAGATGTATGTTCAGGTTTGCTTATATTAGCATACAAGTCTCAAATGCAATCATGACTCATCTGAAATCACCCCTACTCATTCTATCCCCTTTGAATTGTTCAGTTGAACCCCCTGTGGAACTTTTGGTCTGAGCTACCATGAGGATTTGTAGCAAGGAGAGAAACATTGTAGTTCCCAGGACTGGCTTAAGCACTGAAGGCCTCAGAAAGTGAGTTACGCAGCTGGGAACTCAATCTGGATCTTCCATAGGAGCCACCAGCACTTCCCCTGTTCTTGCTCTTAATTAGAATTGAAAACAAGTGGATGGATTTATTTATTTGTTCTCTTAAGTATCGCATTTCTTGGTACCCTACTCTTTTTTATACTGGTGGGTGTTACAAGCCATTCTATGATTTTGTGATTGTATGATGAAGTCATGTCATCAATATACTTGAAAAGCATTGTATAAATGCTATACTTTTCAAAGCTATACTTTTAATTCCAGGCTGCTGAAGACTTCTGTGATAATACTATTGGAATCCAGTATTTGTCTGATATATCGTGTATTCAGTGCTACGAGCTGGAATTCATTGCCCTATCAATAAGCCATACTGGATTTTCTGAATAATTAACAAGTTGTCTAGATTTTACTTGGCTGAAGTTCACAGCCTGAGAGACAACCACTTGTAGTGAGAGGACAAGGGGTAATGGATTAAAACTTGAAGAGGCGAGATATAGGTTAGACATTAGGAAGAAATTGTGTTGTGTGAGAATGGTGAGACACTGGTACGGGTTGTCCAGGGAAGCTATGGAGGCCCCATCCCCGAGAGTGTTCAAGGGCAGGTTGGATTGGGCTCTGAGCACCCTGATCTAGTAGGAGGTGTTCCTGCCCATGCAGGGCAGTTGGAACTAGATGATCGTTAAAGTCCCTTCCAACACAAATCATTCTATAATTCTATGATTTTTTGATTCTATGAAAATAGCAGGGCTGCAGAACTGCTGTTTTTGTGACTGGCACCTAGCAGACCTCAGATGTGAATAAGCAATGAAGGTCAGTTCTGTGTTGCAGAGAAATTATTGAATGCTCTCTTAGGCTACTGATGGCAAACTTCTAATCACCAGCATGTTATTTATAATCTCTCACAAAACTTCCTTAGTTGACGACACCACTTTATAAAAAGGGCTGCCTAATCTTCATCATTTTTTTCCTGTGAATAAAGTAAGGAATCTTTCCTCACAAACAAAGCAAAGCACAGTGCAGTGGAGTGGGAAATAAGTGACACCATAAGGATTGACCCAAAATAGTTTTGAAGGGAATGATTGAATTAAAAATTTACTAGTAAAGCAGCAGAGAAATCTTTTAGAATAATGCGTTGTATCTTTTTTAAAGAAAACCAAATTTGTGTAATTTATAAAATGGAATGGTATAAATTCCTAAAGAAACATATATTTGTAAATAAAAATCTTAATCTACCTTTAATTTGCATTGGTTACTGGTGCAAGAGCATTTAAAGCTTAATTGTAACAAGTTATTGCCTTTTGTTTCCTTACAACATGGGAAAAGCTAAATTTTACCTCCTTTGGAGAACAAGCTAGTAATTATATAAGGAACAATCTTCTCTTTACAAACTTTATAATTCAAATCAAATGTATGGAAATAATTTTCCAGGAAAGATTTATGCAGAATCTGATGTTACCGCTAGAGTTCTTTAGTTTGGTGTTAAGAAATGGAGGGTTATAAGACTGGCTTGGGACTTTAGCATGAATTTGTTTGTATGGAATCTAAGCATACTTGAGCTTTTCCTTTTATGGCTCTCCTGCATGCAACCCCTTTGCCAAATGCACCCCTCTGGCATGAAATTCACTGCTATTAGAATAAGCTGAAAACAAGCAGATTAGACAGCCCGTAAAAAGTTCATTGTTGTCTCATAAACAGATACTTGCTTCCTTCATTTAGGGAATTTCTATTTTGTGTCTTAGAGCAAAATCTCTTATGTGTGATGATTGATAACACTGTATTTCTCAGCATGTTGTGTGATAGCAGCTTGATTAGCCATCTTATTTTCATTTATTTCTGAAACTGTTTTTCCCAGATTTGTTATTGAGGGTTTTCATGAAGCTGATGCTTAATCCCTTGGTTCTTACTTTGATTTAATGCTTGCTCAGAACAGATGTAAGATTTCACAGCTTACATTTAGATAATTTCCCTTATTACCTCAGGCTTTCTAAATGAAACAGAGTAATTATACTTGTATCTGATTCCTGAATGTTTGTTGATTAACAAAGAAATTGATATATTAGGTCTGAAATCCTACGATAGGGAGCATTGCAGCATAGATCTGAGTATCTGGCTTCCAGTGATGCATAGTACAATAAAATAGAGAGCTTTAGCGTAACAAAACGCTTGCCTTTTGACTCAATGAAAAATATTTAAAAAAACAAACCAAACCAGATCTACCTCTTCAAGAAAGAAATTAAGGATTTTCTGGATTACAGTGTTCTTGTTTACCAAGTTTACTTTGAAATTCACTGTACTGAATACAGATTATTTCAATGCACATGCAGATGGATTTCATGGCTTGATTTTTGTTGATTGTAGACTAACCCATCAGCTGTATTGCCTCTGTTACTTCTTTTTTACCTGTTATTAACTTCTTCATAATTCCTCATAATACCTGTTTCTGGTAAATATGTTACACTTAGCTGTGACTTTTTCTAAAAGCACTGCTGAAAAATGTTTTCCTTTTCTTATGGCATAATAAATACTTCAGTTATTTTATGATGTGTGAGCTGCTGTTGTTATCTCCACAATCCATAGTAGCCCAGAAGGTCTCTACTCAAAACTGCTTGCAAGAGCTCTAGACAAATGAAACTGTAAGGAAAGGGAAGTTAAGTTATGGCAGTTATAGAAGGCTTAGAGATGTAAGAGTGTCAAACAGCAGCTAACAAAATCAGTTATAACTGTCCTCTTAATCACAGCTATTCCCCTTAATTTTAGTTTTAGGATGACTCAGCTGTTCCCTTGCACATTTGTTTCTGAAGATCCCACAGTGTCTCTAATGCCAGAGCAATGCTGAGAGTGTAACCTCAATAACTAAATCTCGTTCTCGTCTGTGCTTTTAGAAGTGACTCTCCTCACCTTTATGCGCTTTTCCACATGAAGGTTTGTATCTGTGTGTGTGATTTACCTAAATACTGTGTGATAGCTATAGAGACTTTTTTACCCACAAAGCAGGAGTACAAATCATATTTTAGCTTGTATTCGATAAAGCGTATCATCTACTTCAGAAACTGTGAAATGGCCCTCTAAGCCCTCCAGAAAACATGGCTTGTGCCATCTGCCAGCTGGAAGCTTAGAAAGGTCACAGATGCCAAGGTTCAATAAACAGCTTCTTTTAAATAATAACAACAAAAGACAGTGGAACTAGGGAAAAAAACCAACACAACATAGCAAAAAACAAACCAAACCCAACAAAACAACAAACCTTTTGACGCATTGTTGTATGTCCTAAAATTTCTCATGGTTAATTTTCAGTTTCTGACATGCTCTTGCCATAAAGACTAACGTAGAAGTTTGAAGTGCATCTTGTATATTGACACCTCCTCCCCTTACCATGGACAAGGACTTTTAAAAATTATATCAAGTGTTCAGGTATACATGGCCTCTCTATCCTTAGTATGTGATAGTCTCCAGAATGTCAACGATGGGAAAGTGGAATTATCTGTGTCTTCATCCACATCTTGTAGAAGACACTGTTAATAGTTTATGAACTTTTTCATTTGTAGCTATGATGGAGGGTTGATACAGTTTGTGGGAGAAGATGGACTCAAGTTAAAAGAAAAGCCTGAATTTGGTTGTGGAGGCAGTTACATCTCACAGTGATTCTGAAGATAAGTACATTGCAAAGCCCAGATCTGGTTGCTATAAAAATTCTTTTGCCCTACAATAACAGCAGTTGATCAATGGTTTAATTATTCTGTAGCATGTAACTCTCATGGAAAGCTGTGATCCCAAACAGATAGGGCCGCATTCCAGGACATTTGAGGATTTGTTTTCAGAGTGGATAAACATGCTGGGGAGTAAAAGATAAAGCTATATAAGCAAATCTAAGTTCTCTTGTAAAACAGTAATTAGGCATGGTAGGCTGGTTCTGTTCAGTAATTCTCCCTCTCAGTGAGCAGTGTTTACTCTATTATGAACATTGCAGTGATGAGACACGAAAATCATGCAGTAGAGTTACTGACTTCATTTGTCATATACAACCTTCAGGCTAGGAAAATACTTGGATGTGCAGGTTAAATTACACCTCCTAAACTTAAGCACAAGGAAAACCATAGGACTAAATTCTGTTCTCAGCTCCACCAAAAAGATCTTTGAAAGAGAAATTAAACAGAATGTATATCCACTTATACCACCATACAAGGTAGTTAGATTTTACCAGTATCCAAGTATTTTCTCAGTACTTACCACATTTGGAAAAAAGACCAGGACAAGAAATGGATGTGCATAAACTGTTTTAAAAATGTCTGTAGTTCTGCTTGAGCATCTGGGTGCTGATCATGTTACCTGTCTGCATGTGATATGAGGACATAACAGGATGCCCCTTATGCACAAGGGTTGCTTAGGTGATGATTCCGGTGGGATGCAGAGATGTCTAGGTGTGGAGCAAACAAGCTAATTATAAGAAATGGAAACAGTTAGCTTGCAGGGAGCAGTGTTGGGCAGGCTGGATGAAGGTACCGTACTAACATGGTTCTACAAGTTTGGGGGCTGTCACCTCTGTGGCAGGCAGATGAGTAAGATTGCTTTTCTCAGGCTTAGGGAATAATAAGAAGGCACCATGCAAACACTCCTTAAGGTGTCTGGCCCTGGCAATGTTGGATGTGAAAACAAAGAACTGAACTTAGCTTAATGCTAGGTTGTTCAAGCTATGCATTCTAAGCAAATGCCAACACTAGAATAAGCATGCTACCTGACTGTCTGGACTGCAGTGTAATGTAAGATGGCATGTGAATATGTCCCCATGACATGTCTTTTTTTTTTTTTTCCTTTTCCTGATTGTCATACCATAAGGTAAAAAATATATTAATGCTCTCCTCTGAAGTTAGAAATTTTTCAGCATAATGGGATTTTGAGACTAGGGATCAGGGCAGTAGGTGAATTAATTCAACAGCCAAGGTCTCCTTCCCACTCATGTTCATACACTTTGCTGCAGTCATCCTTCTGTAGCACTGGGTGTGACAAAGACTCTTTGTAACTTCAGTGAACTCTGAGAGACTAAATGTCATGATAACCCATAGAGATGTAGTGTCTCCTGACAACGTTTCTTTAGCACAAGGAAGCTATATACATTTCAAACCAAATGTAATACATGCTTCCTTTTTCCATGCATATATGGTTATTTAAACTTCCGGATTTTGATTAGTGAGTTATGAAAATAATTATCAATCACCATCAATTGAAAATGTTAATCGTGTTTTTCAAAGGCATTGATGAAGTATGCAGAGCTGCAGTGGAAAAGGAGCTGGACACCTTACTGCATATCCTGTGAAATACAATACTTAAAGTCATGCTTTTATTCATCAAAGATACCAGAAGTAACCTCTCAAAGAGGTGCCAGACATAGCACACAGAAATGTTATGCTGAAAGACTGAACTATTTTGTTTGCTTTTCTGAATGTTGAGGGCCATGTTTGTAGAAGCAAGAACACTTTTGAGAATACTGTTTGCTTAATCTTTTTTTTTTTTTTTCAGAGAGAAATCATGCTTTGAGTTTGGATTTTTTGTGGTGTTTCGTTTTGGTTTTTGGGTTTGTGGAGTTTTTTTATGTTGATTTTTTTCTTTTCCCAAAATTGTCATTTAGGCAAAATTCTTGTTAAGGCAGTTTCTAGCTTTATTGTTACTTGCTTTTAAATTTACATTATAGCAGCTATGAGACTTTTGTTGCCTTACCCTTTGTTTGGTATTCACCGTATCTTGATGAGAACCCATCAATTGCTGTGAAGAATGCTGCTGCATTTCCACCTCCTAATGGTTTCCAGCAGCTCCACCTCCATTTAACTCCAGTTGAAATAAATATATTAAAATTACAGTGCATGCTACAATTGGTGGATATCTAAAGGAAATCTTAGCCTAGTTATCAGCTTTTCACAAATGTGAAAACTCTAGGTGGGGTAAGAAAAAGTAGTGAGTAACTTCTCAGTTGGTGTGAGTGTTGTTATATGGGAATCAGACAGCCTTTAGCAAATAGCAGTATTGCTTCTTTTTGGAAGGGAGTTCTTAGCTGAAATTAATTTTCTCTTACGTAGTCTACACATTTACCTATCATAGATGCCTTTTTGAGTGGCCAATTAAGCAGGGTTAGTAGTGGCTCTAGGTAAATATCTTAGTGCCATGAATAGTCCCAGCCTGTTTGTTCATGTGCTTAACCCATCCTATTCACTGTTTCATTAAGTTATTCTGCTTGTCTGTCACTCTGAAAGTGGCATCACTTCTTAACTCACCAAAAGCTGCACATATGATTTATTGATTTGCAGGTGAAATTTAGCCATTTTGATCATCAGGGCTCTCTAAAGGAAACCCAGTCCTTATGATGATGTTTAGTTGCATGAGTGCTATTTGCGGACATTAGTTCAATGACAGCATACTATGGAAGACAATGTGAAAACATGACTTGATACTCAGCAAAGCTTTTTCTGCTAGTAGCTATTCCAACCACTTCATTCAAAGTCACCTTTAAAAAATAGCAACTTCTGATCCTCTGTGCTTCTTCTAACTTAAAACAACCAATACTGTTTTATTTCACTCACTTCTTACACAGAGGAGGATAAATGTGCACACATTACGCTTCTGTAAGCTCTAAACACTACCCAACAACTTACAGAAGATGTGATCATTATATTCTTTACCAGAAAGCAATCCTGTCACCTGTTCTTCATCCCATTCTGTCATCCCAGTGCTGTAAATCTCCTTTGCCCTAATTCATGGTTGATGTTTGAACAAGCAGCCGGAACAGGTATTTGTACTAACAGAACTCTGCAGTGCAAATCAGATCTCACAATGCTACCACCTTATTCATCTTACTTGAAGAGACAAATAAACCTATCAGCACTGTCTGGTTTCTTTTGCTGTTTGATGCTCATTCATTTAATTTCTCAGGCTTTTTTCTTCTTTTCCTTATAGCATTTTATGAGCATCTGTATTTAATTTATGTGTCCACGCTAACCCGTGCAGTTCAGATAAGTGTCATCACTATTTAATTAACTTTTATGTCTACTCCACAGCAGAAATTTTTTAAAACTAAGATTTTAGTTTGTTCATTAGTAGTTGTTTGATTTTGTTTTGATATTTCATGAATAACAGGTGTATATGATTTAGAAAGATTTCCTATTGCGTGTGTTAAGAAGGCCCTCCTTTTATAAATATAATTTCTGTAGGCATCTGATGTAGATATTTTAGATTTTAAAGTGTTGGACAGTGCCCTGAACCTTTTCATATCAGGTAGAATACAGTGTACAGAGTGTTTGCCTGCCTCTTAAATAGCTAAATGAACATTCTTCTGTGCCTTGTTGCTGCTAAAAAATGTGAAATAATCTTAACATTTAACTTCACATTTTTCAGTTGTCCAGTTAGTGGTAACAGTGAAAAAAAAAACCATACACAGCTAGTTGATGATGTTTCTGTAGTGGTCTGTTTATTGGTAGAGGTTATCACTGAAAGCTGAATGCAAATCCCAAAATGACAGTAATAAATTAGTCCTGTTGCGTAATGATCCAAATTCAAATCAAATATGAAAAGCCAGAAACATAGCCCTGGGAGAACTGATTGAAAGTGAATTTCTCAATTATTCAAAAAGATTAGAACATCTATTGCTATTTAATTGCTCTAATAGTAAATTAGCAGAGGTTTATTGTACCCAGAGTAAGGACGTACTAGTGAAAGTTAACGTATGTTACAAAAAGTAAAAAATTCTTTGTTTTATTAGTGGACCATTTATCTCTAGATAAATGCGGAGAAAAGAGGTAATTCACATGTGGAGTTGTTGTATGTGTCAGCAGTTTTAGTGCATTTACAGGAGGTGGGGGAGGAGTTATATGCTGCAGCCACTTAAAAGCTGCTCCACAATTTTTTGTCATCCTGCATGTTATAGATGAAGATACACTCATGGTTGCACACTTTTCAGTAGCTACATCTCTGGACAGCCTTCTGAATTCATACTAATCCTGTTAGTGAGTGGCGAGTAGTCTGAAATTTCAAGGAGCATTGAGTGGTTATTTGATGTCATAGCTGAGCTGGTGTACTTTTCTCCCTCATGTATAACATCAAACAAATGCAAGCAGATAGTTAAACAGATATGCAGCATTAGGTTTCAGAAATATCCTTAATACAATAGGGAAAATAGAAATTGTTTTGTTTTTTTTTTCTGAAAGGTAAAATGCTCAAATGATGTCAAGGAGACTATGATAGAATAAAATGCATTTATAAATGGTTTACATGTTTTTAATAATAGGCAAGTCCTTCATACTTTTAAACATTTTAGCTGTTAAATGTTAAGTGAGGAGATTAAATCTCACTGTGAAGACATAGTAAGTGCTACCAAGTCAACAAGTCTTGTTCAGTTGCTCTTGTTCTTTCACTTATAGTTTTGAGGTGAAACAGTTGATTTTAAAGGAGAGGTTATTAATAAAAACTAGATTATTCAAGGGCTAGGATCTGGTCTTGTCTCCAGTTTTTGATCAAATAGTGATATAAAGCAATGATGATAGTTATTTATTAATTAATTAACTTCCCAGTAGTCATTAAGGAAGATGCTGAACAGAAGCTTCTCAAATTGGACATCTTAAACCTGGGAAGTCTGATGCATTCATACAAGTTGTTGCTTTTTTAACTGGCCAAAAACCTTGTGGAGAGTTAATATTTTCTTTGATAAATGTTTGAATAATGCAGAAGTCCCAGGGGACATGAAGAAAACTGAAGGATGAGGAGAAAACTAGCAATGAGCTGAGCTGCTATAAAGAATCAGCTGTAAGTCTGTCAAACTGATGTTGATATGGGAAGGAATAACGGAAAAAAGAAATTAAGCCGGGCAAAGGAGGCAACGGCAGCTACTACTGATTGTGGAAAACATTTAGGAAATAGACTAGATAATTTAAAACATCCATTCAGACATTAATTTGCTACAGGTAATATTGTTGATCCGTATGACTTATACCTCTGTAGGGTGTTTGCCTTATTTTTACATGGCATCTTGGTTACTAAATTAAAATGACAGGAAGTCAGCAGAGTAGTCATAAAATGGATGGAAAAGTCATTACTAGACAGGATTCAAAACTGGAAAACATCACTGGGTAGGTCCTACAGACAACATATAAATTAATTTACATTACATTATCAGCCTGCCAGGTGCCTGAAGTCTGTGGGGTGGGGCCAGTTGCACCCTTAATGATTTTTATTACACTCAATTTCATGTTACTCTTGTAACTATTTACCTGTCACAGATTCTTTTTTTTATTTTAACAATGGCTTTAACACCCAACAGAATAACAAGGTAAATGGAGATGTTTAAATTCCCCCTGAGGAACCAGAGGAGAGTGCAAGGCCTCATTTTCCATAACAAAGCTTTTATTAGCACTTGACAAGGAGATGATGCAATGGCTCCAGCCCGCTGGAGGAGCTGGCTCTGACATGCGAGAGCAGGAGGCTGCCAAAAGCCTCCCATGGTTTGGCACCTACGAAGTGCCTGTCAGTTTACTTCTGTTCTTAATCTGACGGTCACTAAAAATAGCTCAGGTGGCTGCTTTCTACTAAGGAAGAAATCGTGTCCCCCTGGATATTTGTACTAGGAGGGAAGGGAACAATTAGTGAATTGTGCTGTATTTATTTTCTGAGGTTTACAGTTAATGGAGAGCTCTGACTTGTTATAGTCTTTTGAAAAATACAGAGACATCACAAAGCAAGGAAGGCTATACACTATGGAACCCGAAAATGCTGGGCATAGTTTTGCTCATGATATGGCATGACTTTAAAATTACTTACAGTTGTTTCTGTCTCAGTAGTAACTAATGCATTTTTTTTACAGCCAGCAATCAGCTGAAGACCTTGCAAGGGTACCAGCTAATTCTACCAGCAATATCTTGAATAGACTATTGCTCAGTTACGATCCCAGGATAAGGCCTAATTTCAAAGGTTTGTCAGATGTTTCAGCCTTTTTCTTTTAATCTTTGGAATTTAACTTTTGCTCTTTTCACACATAAAATTTTATATAGAGGTAATATTTACAACCCTTTTGTTTTAATTGTCATTTCTCTAGATAGTGTGAAACTCAGAGGATACTTTTTTGATCTGAAAGATGGTATGTTAGGATTTTATGGTTTTAATAGTATGTGATGCTTTGATATGATACTTATTATAATAATTTTTATCATTTTATAATATTTTTTTAAAGTACAATTTGATTTTACAGGGTAAGTTTTTTAAATACCTTTTTTATCCCTACATTTCAGTTAGATATTAGTAGTACCTCTGCTTCACTGTGTTTTAAAACAACAAAATTCTCTATAGAGATCCTTTAAGATGTCTTTGTAAAATTTGGGATCAGCAGTATCATAGTTTGGAAACCATATAGTTATCAAACCCTTCAAAGATATGTTACTAACACACTTTGCATTTTTAAATAGATAATGAATTTAAACACACTCTCTGATTTTAAAGCATCTCGCTGGTAGTCAAATGTATGAATCATCCATGTAGGCAAATGTGATTTCCTTTCATATGCAGAAAAGGCTGGGATACATATCTGCAAAACCTCTAATAACCCATACAGCTGTTAGTTTCTAGGAATTAGTTTCTTTCCCTGCTGGAAAAAAACATAGGCAATTTTATTGTATTACAGACACTGCAGTTCACCTAAGTCAGTTCTTTCTTATTTTTAAATTTATATTTAATGATATATACAGTAAGAGATAGTTTAACATGCATTTCAATAGTACTATAAATGTTTAAATCTGCAATCACTATTGTGCTTTTGAGGAGACCATTTGCAGATGTTCTGCTTATCTAAGTTTTATAACTTACTTATAATATATATAAATAAATGTATTAAACTCAATTTTCAGCAAGTGACCTGCTTTTTTCTTATTCTCTGTAGAATCTTATTTGTATGTTTTCAGCACTTAGCCTTGTCACAAAGAATAAATATCCAGCTTCTGTTCTACCTGTTCTTCAGCATGATAGATCACAAAGCATATTGCAGATTTCTTTATATTTTTGATAACCCTGCTGGCAGCCTGCTAAGAATCAAGATGGAAGGAAAAAGGAGGACATGCAATGTTAACTCACAGGGAGGTGGAAGAAAAAGAACATTTTCTGACAAGTGGTTTGCCCGTGTGAAAATGTTCCTCACACATGAGTGATTTTCTTGGATGGCACTTCCTATTCAAATCTGAAGAGATATTACACTCTTTGCTACTAGTGGTGTGGTGGGTGCTCTGTCACATGCATCAGGTGCTGAACAAAGTCTTTTGCTTATTGCATAACCAAACCCACCACATTTAACTGGTCTGATTTTTTTTTAAAACCCAACAAACTGGTTTAACTGAAAAAAGTGCATTTTTATCCTAGTGATTTTCTGGTGAACCAGGAGAACGAGTCTGAATTTATGTATTCAGTGTACACTGAAATATCGTATGCAGACAAACAATGAGATGAGGCATATGTTACTTTGTATTTGCTTACTTTGTGAGAATAGTCTGTATATGTTGTTCAGTCTCTTATTGCCGAAAATAGGAAGAATTCCACTGAATTAAGTTCTTGTAATAGTGTAAAGGAGATCAGATACATAGTGCACACACTGACACTCTCAACATACAGGTGCTAAATAAAACCAGTGGACCATAATTAGTTCTCACAGCCATCAGGCCACTTCTCCCTGCTTCATGATAACTCTCTGTTAACACCAGATTAAATGACTGCCGATCAGTTCCCACAGGGTGACAGAGGGCAGTTGTAGCAGCTGTCACACCATCCCTTTGCAACGACAGGAATCCTGGCTGTGGAAAACAGGAAAAAATCCGGTCCATCTTAGTATCTTCCTTTTCTTGGCAAGGTGGTGACTATTATAAAACAGAGCAGCTTTCTCTTGCACAAAGGCTAGGCAACTGTGAAAGCTGCATGCAGCAATTTTTATCTGCCTGTATTTATACATTGCAGTATTGTACTTGGCTTGCACAACATATCCTCTTACAATGTAAGGAAATGTGTCATTATAAATCATAAACAGAACCATAGAATCACAGAACCATAGAATCATAGAATCATAGAATCATAGAACCATAGAATCATAGAATATGTGGGGTCGAAAGGGACCTTTAAAGGTCATCTAGTCCAGCCCTCCTTGCAGTGCAAAGGGGCCTTTTTAACTAGATCAGATTGCTCAGAGCCTCATCAAGCCTGGTGTTGAATGTCTCCAGGGGTGGGGCCTCCACTACCTCTCTGAGTAACCTGTTCCAGTGCTTCACCATCCTCATAGTAAAGAACTTCTTCCTGATAACCAGTCTAAATCTACTGTGCTCTAGTTTAAGACCACTACACTTCATCCTATGTCTACATTGTAAAATGTCCCTCCTCCCAGCTTTTCTGCAGGCCCTCTTCAAGCACTGGAAGGCTGCTGTAAGGTCTCCCTTGGAGCCTTCTCCAGGCTGAACAACCCTAACTTTCTCAGCCTGTCTTCGTAGGAGAGGTGCTCCAGCAGCCCTCTTACCATTTTTGTGGCCCTTCTCTAGACTCGTTCCAACAGGTCCATGTCTGTCTTTGTGTTGAGGGCTCCAGAACTGGACACAACACTCCAGGTGGGGTCTTAGAAGGGCATAATAGAGAGGCAGAATCGCCTCCTTTGACCTGCTGGCCACACTTCTTTTGATGCAGCCCAGGATGCAATTGGCCCTCTGAGCTGCAAATGCACATTGTTTGCTCATATCCAACTTTTTGTCCACCAGTATCCCTAAGGGCTACTCTCTATCACATCATGCCCTATTTTTATTGATAACGATGATTGTCCCTACCCAGGTGCAAGACCTTGCACTTGGCATTCTTGAACCTCATGAGGTTCACAAGGGCTCCCTTCTCTAGCTTGTCCAGGTTCCTCTGGATAATATTCTGTCCCTCTGGTGTGTCATCTGCACCAGTCAGCTTGGAGTCATCCACAAACTTGCTGAGGGTGCCTTGATCCCACTGTCTGTATTGCTGATGTAGATATTAAACAGTACTAGTCCCAGTACGGACCTCTGAGGGATACCACTTGTCACCCAGGTAATTTGGGATGGTGGATCATCATTATGACCTTGACAGTTAAAAGTGTCTGTCACTAGAAATGTGAATTGCCTCTATCCATTACACTGCATGCAAAAGAAAAGCTGGATTGTGCATTCTGTGATAACAGAAAATCATAAAATTTGAAAATTATTCAAATTTATGATCTGTGAAATGCTTTAAACTTAACACCCTGGACTAAGGGTATTTTTTTCTCTTTTATTATCATGAAGTTGAAAAGAGTTTTTGAGATTTCTGTTTTCTCTCAATGGAAATAGATTAAACTGCAGCTTTTGAAAACTGTGTTTATACTAACTTGAAAAGATAAATTTGTATGACCTTATAAAAAACATTTCACACTGTGATACTGGTATAGAGAAACTTTAAATAAATGATAACCTATCTTTACTGGATTGTGCAGTTCACTGTAAATATTTTTTTTCTTTTTTTCTTTTTTTTTTTAAGGAATTCCAGTCGATGTTGCAGTCAACATCTTCATTAACAGCTTTGGGTCAATTCAAGAGACAACTATGGTAAGACTGAAATGAAATTAATAAAGCACACATGGAATTTTTTTTAATTAAATTTCAGGCTGAGGATTATGAACTGTAAATTTGAAATAATTGTTATGATTGCAGACACTGAGAACTGAGTTAATAGGGTTAGTGATAGACTGACTGTTTTATGTCATGAACCTATTAATCTGTTTCACTCTGTATTTGTCCACACATTGTTTTTAGAGCCTGATGAATATTGAAGGAAATCCACAGTTTCTAAGATATAAGAAAGACACTGATTTCCATAAGGGAAATTCCAGGGGAATTAATTTGATATCTAGGTTGGTTGGTATGTTAGTATACAAAATACAAAAACTGTATATGAGAAAAAAAGAACATATATGCGTAAAGCTGAAGCATGCAGGTTCTCTGTTTTAATTAGTTCTGAGGATAAGAGTAAATAATGGAGGAGTAGAAGGAGGAATAAAGGAGTAGATCATCAATTGCCATACTCCTGTTTATTTACTGTGTGAGGTAAACTGAGGAGTGAATTTTCTAAAGACATGTTCCCACAGTTCAGTCATAAAATTTCAACATGTCAATAACAGCACAAATTAATCCTCATTACAATTTTGACTTTGTCAATTAAAAAAAAAAAGTCATTTCAGCAAAGCCATTTCAAATATTTTGGGACTTGAAGATCTTCTTTGCAATGATATATCCAATAAATACTGTCATATTATTGAAAAAAGAACACAAAACATTTAATTGCTGAAGGTGTTCTGACCTGATTGGGGTTGTCTTTTATGAAAAAAAGAGGGGAGGACATCATGTCTTACCTGTACGTGTGAAGCCAGAGCCAGGGCCTGTGCTCAGCATGGGTGCTCTGAGGTGCTCCCTGAGCATCCCATTTAGAAATTACTTTGGTGATCTGTTGCATTCAAAGCATTCAGGCAGTTCCCTAAACCAGGTTGCTCTTTTTAATACTGTGGCTAAGGCAGCATTCCTAGTCATAATGGCACAGAAGCAATAAACCATAATACAACTAATAAATAATAAAACACCTTTTGTTGTCAGAGGATGTAAGCACCCACTTAAAATTCAGAACCATCTTACACGATGTCCTAATGACATTTCAGCAGGGCTGCAGAGCTGCTGAAAGGAAAACATATGTGCTGGCTGAAACAGCTTTTGAATAACTTGGCCAGGAATTTGTTTCTTTAAGTAGGAGTGAATAAAGATTTAGATTTGATTGCAAATGATAGTAAGTTAACTAATAGCATTAGTGGGAAATGATATTAAAACGAAGAATGTAAGTGAGCTGAACATACCTCGAGATTTATTTCCTGAAAACAAAAAGGAGACTGAAGTTTAAAGATGGGCAGGGAGGAAGAGCAGGAAAGTAGGAGTGAGATAAGTGTTTAAGATGGCAGATATATTAGGCCAGATGGCTCTTTCAAGTTTCTGAGATTTATTGCTTGTTTTAAAAAGTGACTTTTACAGAAGCTTTTTTACAATTCACCCAGATCCAAAGAGTAACAAAACATGAATGCAAGGGATGTGCTTCCTCCCAAAAAATTAAGTATGCACTCTACAGCGATACATATATGCCTGCCTGTGAATTCCTGGTATGGCCACTCACAAATTTAACTAGGATGTCTCCTCCGTATTTCAGAACTTCAGACACCATCCTTTAATTTATGCTTTTATTTAGATTTCTACATTCAGCCGATCACCATGATAGCTAAGCATGTTTATGTGAAGTTTGGATTATTTCTTGGTTGCTTTAATGTATCACAGGAGGCACTGACAAAATAAACATTCCATCTGTTCTTCCATGTATCACTTTGGAAACTCTTCCTGCTGCGGTTGGTGTTGGGTCCTGTGGACATTCAGGAACCACTTCTCTCTTGAGGATAGTCTGGTACTTGTCTTCAGATGGTCTGGGTAATGGACCAGATAGTAGAAGCAAGTCCCTTAGACTAGGGAAAAACTTGTACCTCCAGAACCACAGGAAAAGTGTTTCCTAGAGCTGAGGCACCAAGTTTTTGGAGGACTAGAGGGTCCTCTTGCATTCAGAAAGGAGAGACATCTGCATGCAATGACAGAAGTACTGAAAAAGCTTCCTCAGTGTTGGAGGGGAGAGTGGCTGTCTGCAACTCTACTTTCTCAGGCATTGAATTTATGTATGTGAATTGTGAGGAATATTGATTCCTAGACTTTCTCTAAAGTTGCCAGAATCTACAAAAGTGGTTGGAGTGATATCAATACTGATTGCAAAATCTGTGAAATTATGTATTTCTCAGTATTTCTGTTGATGAAGTATTGTGATGATTCTTGTCTCTGTAGTCACTTCTGGTTGTAATAGTTGAATTTATAGGTTCTGCAAGATCTATGTGGGGGTAAAGCATCCTGATTTAGCCATGCTAAAGGGACAATTCCATCTCTTGGGTGATGGAAGGGTGGGGACAAACAACCATGGGTGCAAAGTGATTGGAAGGTTTTTTTGGTGGAGTGTGTGTGGTTGCTTCTGTTTGGTGTGGTTTTTTTGTGTTGATGGTTGGACTTGGTGATCTCAGAAATCCTTTCCAACTATGATGATTCTCTGATTCTGTGATTCTGTAATAAGGTGTCCTGTATCCTACTCTGAGACCCTTCTCTGACGTACACATGTATTGAACAAGTTACCTGGAAAAACTAAAGAAAAAGTGAATTAACTACAGAGTGGATAAACATTTTTACAGCTAAAATGGGGAAGAGCTTATATCAGAGCTGCTGCCTTCCAATAAGTTCCCTTTATCTTGAATCCTGTAACTTGTGTCCTAGCTCATCAGACTACTTGTCTGGGATCCTTGTGCTAACTCCACTTCTGATTTTGCAGATGTGTTTTTAGACTGTGTATCTGAGGGATATTATGGTGATTATGTCACATTTAGAAAGTGTTACAGACTTGAAGTCCAGTTGAGGATTCCCAGGGATAGATCCTTTCTGGTACAAATACCCATAGTGCTCTAAAATTTTAGCTGTGCTGCTGATCTGACTCTCTTTCTACAGAATCTGTATTTGTAGATTTGTACTTGTGGTATAACTTTCTTCACTGACTCAAATAGCAAAACACCATTTACTCCTCCTTTACTTTAAAACCTTGCAGAAAGGTCTTTTTTATTTTTATGTATGTAAAGGAAACTTTTGTTTCCTTACTTTACTCTTAAAAATGCCATTTTCTACTTTATTAAAAAAACACTATTATGCTCCCTTTCTTTGTATGAGTACAGTTCATGTAGAAAAAGTCTTTCATGATCTTCTATGTGCTTTGGTTTGCAGAAAGATATGTATTGGCTATGCCTGGTTTCTGGCATGAGGAGTTTTTCTGGCCACATGCCTACTGTTTAGTAGGTTGCATTTGAAATCTTTCCTAGAATGCCTCCCCTTTCAACCTCCCTGAAAACAACTTGCCTTCTGTTGGAGTTTCATGGGAGACCAAAGCCCTGTAGAATAGTGCTGTGATTCTTTTTACCTACTGGGTTCTCCCAAATCTAATGCTGATGAATGTCTCTTCCATACCACTCCCTGCCCAAGTTTCAAGCTTTTTTATTGCTATTTGTCTTCCCTTTTTTATAAATTACTGATCATTCTGCAGTACTCAAAGAATGTTTGTAAAATGTATAGGAAGAAGACCATGTGATCCACGTAGACCACTTCTTCAGCCTCTTTTAAACCTCATTGTGGTGCACATAATGATTCTTCAAGTTCATTGCCCAAATTTGAGAGGACTGGTTGCAGACTTCTTTCAAAATAGATTTATACCAGATGCTGTAATAGTTCATATTCTTTTAAGCAGAAACCCTTCTGCACATAATTTTCTGGCTAGCCAGTTTTTGTATCTACTGGTTTTAGGTATGTCTAGTTCTTCAAATGTCACAACATCTTGTTGTTTGATATATTTATTTGTAATAGAGCAAGGAAGAAAATAAAATAGCATCGACCTGATCTTACTTCCAATTCTTATTTTGCCAGTGCATTCTGCTTTTCAGTGATGTAAACATCTCCTTCTTCTGAATGGGTAAGCTGAAGGCAAGTGTTAAGACACTGCTTATCATTTGCCTATGGCTTTGAGAAGGCATCTTATTTTGTTAAATTAGGGTAATGCACTAATTTATGGGGAAATTAATTTTGGTGTCATGAACAGTGTAATGCTTGTGAGCATGAATAATATGCAGCGTTTATCCCATATGTTTTAAAGTAACTATTTTCACTGAGACAAGAAATGCATATGGAATGGGAACTTCAGCAAGAAGCAAGTAAAGTACATTTTCAATTATATACATATAATTATATACATATAATTGAGAAGATGCCTTCTGAGGAAATGACCTGAATTCCCTCCTGTTCTGAAGCTTCTCTATGAGAGACTTTGAGTACAAAGTATCTTCATATCAACTATTTTTTATACTTCTTTACTTTGACAAGTTAATAAAGGTCTTTGTATAAATAAGTCAGACTACATATATTTTTTTCAAAAATGGACTTCCAACAAGTAACATATCTCTCAGAACTATGCATATTAACAAATATTGCCTCAGTTCTTTCTACTTGGTTATGATGCTTTGCATTTCCTTACAAAGCAGTAAGGGAAAATATTACACATTACATTGTAATAAAAAAATACTTGGGCTGATCTGACTGGTGAACTGGACATGAGAAAGTGGGCACCATATTCCAATTAACAGGGTAAATCAACAGGGTAGATCATTCTGCATGAAGTCTTAGCCAAGTGAACTCCTTTCTGTTGGAGTTAACATGACTGTCTCAACGTGGCACTTGCTTTGGGCTGTAAATGTATACATTATAGTAAGAACTATAGAAGAGGGTTCACATTTTATCAAGAGAAAAATACATAAGAGGGCATTAACAAGTAAAACAAACATAAACTTGACTTGTTATAAACTCGACTTGTTATGCAGAATACATTCACAAACCCCAAACATATCGAGAACCTTCACTCACAGACTTCTAACATTTTGCTATAATTCTAAAGCAGTAGCAGTGTTTCCACTGCTCTAAAATATGCAGCCCTTATCTAGGGATGCTTTGTACCTAATAGACATGTATGAAATAACATAACATACCATAAAAGAAATTTAGAAAGGCTGGAGATAGACATTATCTTACGTATAGAATTTTGGGGAGTTTGTGTTTGGGTTTTTTTACTTTATTTCAACATTACTTTTATTCTCTTTCTCTATGTGATCTGTCTAGTTTACATATACATTTAAAAGAGGCACCAGCTTAAATGTAAATGTCAAAAGCAAAAAGACTCAGAGGTAAGACTGAAAAATCATAACTGACATACTGGGTCAGATTTTTCCTTTGGATGCGCACAGCTTTCGCTAAGGACAGAACGCATACGGGTATCGTTTTGCCCTTGAGACACATGCTACTCCAGTTCCCAAAGGCAAAATCAGGTTCTCATTGAGCATGGCTCTACTACTGTCCATCCTTGAGCACAAGTCCTACTGATTCCAGAAGGAAGTTTCCTCTGTGTAAAGCCATGGTTTTGTCTGTGTGAGACCTGTTCTCTTTCTGCTTTCATACATGCTACCTCAGAACTTGTGTTGCAAGTTGGCATCAGTTTTCCTCAATTATCAAGATAGTCCCAAATCACTGTTACAAGGTCTGAGCCCGCATTCTGGGTGTGCAGAGTAAAATCTGTTACCTACCATGTCCGTTTTCTGCCTCTATAGTGTGTTATTGTGCCATCAGTGTGTCACTGAACCAAATGGAGAATAATCTGGAATTTACACTTGCAGGATATCCTGATAGAAGTGATATCATGCCTGCTGCCTGCAGCAATTTAATATAGTCAAGCTATGGCCTCTCTCTGCCCTGCTGCATGCTTTTCTATATGCCTAGGTAATGGGGCTACAATTGAGGGGATGCAAAAATTATTTTGGGGGGAAAATTTAGTCCTTTTTTAAAGAAAGTTACTACATCCAAAACATGAGTGAGACACAGTCTATCTATTTGGAGTAAAGTCTATAAAACTTCACATTTATTAATGCCATTTGAATAGTCATTACTATCTTTGTGATAGAAAAATCACCGTGTAAATTGTTTTTCTCTTCAGAGTCTGTTAGAATGGTTTTCTTTCTCCGTGGGATTTTGGCTAGATTTCTGACTTATCTAATATTTATGTCTTCTTCCTATCAGGATTATAGAGTCAACATCTTTCTAAGACAGAAGTGGAATGACCCCAGACTCAAACTTCCCAATGACTGGAGGGGTTCAGACACACTGACAGTGGACCCAACTATGTTTAAATGTCTTTGGAAGCCAGACTTATTCTTTGCAAATGAAAAAAATGCTAACTTCCATGATGTCACACAAGAAAATATCCTTCTTTTTATATTTCGGGATGGAGATGTCCTAGTGAGCATGAGGTATTTTAGTGATATATTTCTAGTCTTTTTTTAAATTACTTGATATGAGAGATACATGCTGCGTTAGGCTTTGTATTGTAATACAGTTTATGAATAATATTTAAATTTATATGACAGTTTGTAAACAATACTGCAATTAATTGAAATGTGTATAAAGAAATCAGATTTTTTTAAGTGTGTCAGTTGACAGTGCAGCAAGTACCGGAAGTTTGAATTGTTTTACAGTTGTATGTCATGTTGAGCTAAAATATTAAGTAAAAGAATGTCATTGAAAATAAATTTTAATCCTTTCAATAACTGCTTCAATTCTTGGAAGCAGAATTAAATGAATAATATCTGTGAAGCCTTCAGCAAAAGGCAGAAATTGCAAAATTTGTAAATATGAATATTTTGTAAAAGTAATGGGACGTAATCCTGATTAAGTTGTATACCTTACTAGTATAGATTTTTTCAGAGGACCCAAAAATATTGTATCATTTTATTGCAAGTAACCCATACTATTTTGTGGATTTTGTTGGCTTATCAAAGGTATATACCATGCCCTAAAATTAATAATCCACTGAAAACAATGAATTGTTTAATTTAAAAGGATCTCATAATCAATTACAGATCTGGAGAGTTTATACACACAGTGATTTGTAGAAACTAGGCTAAATTTCCTAACAGTGTGTGAATCTTCTTTGGGTGTGACCTTGAACAAATTTCCCCAACAGAAGAAAAAATGACCCAGGTATACTACAGCTTTACTGTTAAGAGGGAACCACTTTGGAAATTATGGTCAAATAAGCAGTTTCTTCTTGGAGCAGAACTAGCCAAAAAAATAAAAAAGACTATGGGAGAGACTGGGTTCTTCTTTGTCCTTTCCAAATCAGGATCAGGAAACTTAGTCTCAAGAATTTTTCCTGACGATGATCAGAAAATAAAATATATTGGGTAATCAAAGCATTTCATCTGGCTTGCTCTGAAGGTCCTGGTTCTGATTTCAGTTGTTTCTGTAGCATGTTTTGAAGCCTGTAGAAATTAGTATTTCAAAATAGAAAATCACTTTCAGCCATGAAAGAGACTTCCTATTTGAAATAGCAAATATTAAATAAAACATTGAAATTGTAACAAATATTTTTCCAGATTGCAGCTATACATAAATTATCTTATTTCAGTCAATAGGTTAGGTTAGCAAATAGTGAATACTGACTAAGTACTAATAAAGATGTTTCTGATGGAAAAATGATTCTCTGAAAACTTCCAGATAACAAAACCAAAAGTTGCCCTCTAAAAATACTCTCTTTATTTTAATAATACACTATGCTTATAAATTTTATGCATGCAGGTAAGATAAATTTTTGAGGCACTGTGGTTTGGTGACATGCTACTGAGATTTTAATTTTTAAAAATGTATAATTGCTATGCCTTGTATTTTTAGTTTACAGAGTTGTTATCACACATGAATGAAAGAATCTCCAGTTATCAAAATAAATGAATGAAAAAATGCATGTGAAAGAAAACTCTTGCTGCATAAATAGTTAGGAAGTAAGAAACTGGATGTAGGAATAAGCAGTGAATATTCCCATCAGGGGAATTAAGAAGTAGATTCCCACAGAAAAACTCTTCTGGGTCCTGTGCTGTTCAACAAAAATCATCTGGAAAACTGTGAATTGACAGGTGCTTTTGATGATGCCAGAATACTCAGGATAGTAAAGATACGAGACATCACTGAGAATTACAAATCAATCTCATGAGTAGGCAACAAAGTATACAATCAAATTCAACGTAAATAACTAAAAATTATGCACATGCTAAAAAGTTATTATAATTTTGTGTAAAAACTGATTGGTTTTGAGGTGCTTATTGCCAGATAGGAAAATGACCTTTGGGTAATGATGGCTAGTTCTCTGAAATTGTCAGTTAGCAACTCAGTACTGTTTGAGAAAGTGAACTGAATTCTAGGAAGTATTAGAGATTAAAGAAATAAATTCATGCTATTCTTGGATCTTGAATTAAAGGTGCAGTTCTGGTCTTCCCACTGCAAGAAGGGAGACAAGAATGGTCAAAAGTATGGAACAGTATCCTTTATAAACCACTAAGCAAGGCAGATCTTTTCACACTGGAAAAAACAAGATAACTGAGGGAGTGGCACAGTCTCTAAATGACTAATAGCACAGAGAGAATGGATGGACATTGATTTTCCCCCTTCTTTTCCAGGAAAAGAACTGTGAAACAGGCTCAAGATATTTAAAAGATTATTAGAATATGTGCAGCTTAGCTATGGTATTCCTGGCTGCAGAATGCTGTGCGTTATTAAAGTTTACACAGATTCCAGAAAGCAGCTGGAAGCGAAGCAGCTTCATGAAGAGACAAAAAATCTGTTGGGGTCCCTTAAATACTAAAATGTCACTTCTGATTTAGGAAGTTCTTGAGGTACAACTTTTGAGAGGCTGATGGATATCTGGCGAATTAAATTTCCTGATTGCTGTAGTCTCATATTGTCATCCAGGAGTCTGCTGTTGGGCACTGCTAGAGACAGGACTTTGTTCTATATGGCCTTTGATTTGGTTATTCTTATAACTTAGATGTATTTTGTAATGCATTAGTAGGTCTCTAAATGTGAACTACTATATATTTAAAAGTATAATTTTTCATTCTCAGACTGTTAGAGATAGCTCAATTTCCAACTTCTGCTTACAACTTTAATTGCATTTTTCTGCTATTTTAGAAGCTGAAAATCAAATACCTGTGATTTTTTTTCTTATTGCCATCTACTACTTATGTGGCAGCTCACACTGCTTTTAAATTCCACTTGTGTATTTTCAGATTGTCTATTACGCTGTCATGCCCTTTGGACTTGACCTTGTTCCCTATGGATACGCAGCGCTGCAAGATGCAATTGGAAAGCTGTATGTAAATCAGTCTGTGCATAAAAACAGTTGCCTTCTAGGCATGCCAGTGGAACAAATGAAAACTGATCAATTCTGTATTGTTCATGTCAACATTTTAAATGAGTTTTGAAATTAATATTCACTGGTTCCTACCAACATACATTTCCCTATCAAAAATGTTTCTTATGGTTATGGCAGCATGAACTCTGTTTTTAGCTTTTGCTATTAGGCATAATGACAACTGATTTGCTTCATAAAAACATTTACAATAAACTTAGTAAAATGAAAACACATATCATTTGGAAAAAAAGAATCCATGGTTTCCCCAGATAGTTTTAACTTCTACAACATGTGGTGCTTTGTAGGTTGTTGGGGTCCAATTTAACCCCTTGCATTAGTGGTGAACAGTATTGTTTGAAAGTCTTTTGATGCAGTACTGAAAGAAAGGAATTTGATGCCACTACATTGAGAGCATTTAGTATTAAACCTTTTGAAAGCAGTTTCAAGATGTGTTGTGAATGTAGTCAAGCATGTTTCCCTTTTCCCAGTCCTTCCCTGGTCTCTAGGTGACTTGATCTTATGAAGAGGCAGCCAGGTCTCATCTCTGAAAGGCTTCATGCCATGCTGGAAGTTGCAGCTAAACTGTTTCTAAAACTCATTCTCTTTCATGCTTCCCAGCTACAGGGGTGTCTACTTGAGCACAGCTCTTTCCCAGCACTCCAATCCATGGTGATCCCAATTTCATGGTACTTCTGTTTTCCTGAATAAGAACAAGTGTGAAGGAGAGAGAAGGAAGGTGGCTTGCTCCAGTACATTTCTTCCATAATTCATAAACTTTGTTGTTAGTGCCCCAGGTCTAGTGGAGAAGATAAGGCTGGGGAAGGGAAGACAGAAGTGAAGAAGAGTCAGGTTTATCAGTGCTGAGCAGGACACTCCTGTGGGGACAAGGTTAATAATAATAATAATGGTATCGAGCTTTACAGTTTAGTTTTTGATTGCCAGCATTTACCTTTAGAACTGTGCTATGTCCATAGTAGTTTTGCCTTTCACTAGTATGTATATACATTATCTGAAGTTAACTCTTATGGTAAACCCCAATCAATTGGGTTAAACTGGAATTAGACAATTATATTAATGAAAGTTTGCTCAAACTTTCTCAATCTAGGTTGCTTTACAAACATTGCAAGGTATAGTTATTCAAGTATGAATTACTCATAAAAAAGCTCTCATTAACTTTATTTAAACAACCTAATTGTCTCTCTTCATGCTAAGCTCATATATTAAAATTTGCTCCTTTGGAAAGACTGTGCAATAAAATTTCTTCTATCTTTTAATTATGTTGTTAAAAGTAGGAATGGTACCCATGACATCCTGACTGTCCCTCCAGTTCTAACAGTGAGCTTACTTTCCCTGTTAGCCACTGGCAATTTTATGCTACTTAAGTTATTTTCAAATAAACATTTTGGTTTTAGTTGCTAGATTTCCAAAACAAAGAAGGGCACAGGTTTTTACTAAGCTGTTCTTTTATCTGCAGTGTGATTCCCAGTTCTACACATTCCCTATGGACAAAATTTTTGGTGTCCACTGATTGATATTATAAAGGATTTTGGCAGTTTTTTTATTTGCTATGTGCTGTAAGGGGGTGAGACTGATTTTATGAATTAAAAAGTAAAACAACTATTTTTTAAAAATATATTATCTTCCATCATAGAACTTTGAGACATTGTTATTTTTATGAAGTTGTTGTGAATCTTAGGAAGGTCCATACCCAGGAGATCATGAAGGCACTGATTTCAGTAGGTCTACATATCTACTAAAATTCCTGGTCAAGTAATGCCGGAATGGCAACGTTTTCTTGAATCTAGGCCTTTAATCTGAACAACTAAGCAGAAAGGTTGTTTTACACAAAACCCAAGATTCATCACAGTACTTGTGTGGTTAAATACTTTTGAAATTTTAAAGACTTTTGAGTGCTGTTAAAGTTCAGTAAATTTTTCATGCTTTGCTGAAGTAGAGTATGAATGCATCTGGAATTTTTAAACCTGTGGAGACCAGAGCTTTACTTACTTTATTTAAACAGTAAGCACTGGAAGAAGCACTTTAATCAGTGTAATATCGCTGACAATCTGTGTTCCACCCACCAAGTCCAAATTGTCCACCCACCTACATAAAAACTCAGTTGTGGATTATTTCATTTTTGTTTTTAATTCTTTGAGCAGAAAATAGAAAAAGAAAGAAATACATATATGCTAGGTTTTCTTGCAGAGTTTACTCTAGCTGAGATGGTTCTTTAAACTATTATTATTATTATTTTGTTCTTGTAGTTGGTTACACAACTGATGACTTACGGTTTATCTGGCAGTCTGGAGATCCTGTACAGCTAGAGAAAATTGCTCTGCCTCAGTTTGATATTAAAAAGGAGGATATCGAATATGGTAACTGTACCAAGTATTATAAAGGCACAGGTAGGTAACATAAGTGATTTCTTTGGTAAAAACCTTTTAGCTTCCTTCAATTATTGTTTATAGTTAATGGGTAATATTCCAGTTCATGTCTTACATTTAATGGGTTAAAGTAAATTACTTATAAGTACCATATAATAGTAACAATCTTATGTGATTACTGCAAACAAGCTCAAATATGGAAACATGGAGGATAAACATGGGATTAAATGTTTGTCTTGGTTTTGCTTACATGTCTTGTGATCTTACTATCACCATTTTGTTTCTATAGTCCTAGTACCACTTATGTAATTGTCTAACTTTTCTGAAAGGATTTTCACATAGAATTATGCCACTTACAGCAAAGTAGGATAACTTTGGTTTTCTGGTTCAACTTTTGTTCCAGAAGTGGACGGTATTAGACTGTAGCTTCCAATGCTTTGCCCTGCAGGGTCTTCCTTTCTCTAAGTGTTCTGGAAAGTGTCAGTATAGAAAGCTGCTTACAATCCTCAGCCCTGTATTTATTTAATCCTATTATTATTTTCTGTGTGTGGGCACAAATTTATCCAGTCTGTACTCTGGCTTCTAATTATTTATCTTTTTGCCTTTCATTGATTCCTGCCTATCATTATATCCAAACCACTCACATACTGTGGCAACTGCAAGACTTTCTGCAACAGCAGAGGTCAGCGGGGTGTATTTTAGTTCATGCCTTTGCATCATATGAATAAATCTCCCATTAACACTCAACGAGGATGGCTGGGTGCTGCAGTTTCTGAAGATGCTCTGCAAGTTTCTTGTTGACTATTCAGCTCAAGTTGAGAGTTTGTCTCTTGCAGTTGCTTCTGAGCTAGATCCCAGATCTGAATAGATCTGAAGTAACCTCAGTAGATCTCAGAGTTAAGGAATTTAACTTGGAAAAGATAATGAAAATTGAAACATGGATTGTTTTTTAACTGCAAAATGAGTGAGTTCCTAGCCTAGCTACTTAATTCAGCTTCTCAGGTGATTTACCATTCGTAAATAATATGAAATTAGTTCTTCTCAGGAAAATTTTGCATTTGTGAAAGCACGACAGTGATTGCATTCAAATCTACGTCAGGTCGTGGTAGAAGCTTGCTTAGCAGTGAGAAAAATATTTTATTCTTATTTAAACAATGAGTCTTCAAAAAAAATAGGCTATAAAGTAGTAAAAAAAAAAATAGAGGAATGAATTTTGCATTCCCCAAATAAAATTTGTACAAATGGAAAAATTACATTCTATTTGTGGGGAAAAGGGAATATTACTCAAGATTTCTGTCTTGTTATTGAAATTATCATGATAATTTTGAGTTATGCTCTAAATTTAAAATTAAATATCTAAAAAAATCTTTAGATATTTTAGGTAGTTTAAGGAAACTTAAAGAAAAATTTAACAATTCTACACTTTACCATTAAACAGGAAAGAAAACCAGTAGTGTTCTCTCAAGTTTCAGCACCTTGTGACCACAGGTTGAACTGACACTGCAAGATGCTCAGTAAAATGGTCACATGATTTGAACATTAAAGAAAGAACATGAGAGACCCATCAGAGCACATGGAGTGACAACATGATTTTTTAATCAATTATCCTAACTCTTTTATTGCATAGCCTTTTTGTTTAAAAATTAAGAACATCCATGTTAATCTCTAAATCAAGACTGGAATGAATACTGCATCAGTGTGAATGGAATATTTTAGTACTCTGAAGATTTTTTAAAGAGTGTTTTCAGTAATCAGTAGTTTGATTTACTTGAAATTCATATATGGAAGATATTTTGAAAAGCAGATTTTGCACACACAGTTAAAATTAATTCAGTTAAGGATTTTGTCAGGTAATCAAGAGGCAGTGTTGCATGTACAAGCAAATTTTTGAAATTATGGCTTGCTTAGAAGATTCTGGCCAATTGCAAAGAAATTAATCTTTACTGCCTATTCACATCAACTGATATTTTACCAAACCTACACAAGTACAAAGAGGGTCAAGAAATTTGGTGTGACTTTATGGTCATAAATTTAAATTTGCAAATTGCCTGTTCCATCAAAGTGTATCACAGATCCAAATAAGTCCTTGCCAGCTGAATGGTGGGGTCAATAGATACTATTCTCTGCCTCATGAAAGATGTTACCAAGCCATACAGAATGCATTTCTTTCATAAAGAAAGCAAACAATGATTTTGAAGTTCATCCCTCTGAAAATAAAACCTAAAAGTATCTGGAAACTATTCCGAAAATATAGAGGGGGTTTGTCAGACAACAGGTCATTGAAGAGAATAAAAAGAACTATGAAATACCATATAGTGTCTTCCACAGAAGGAATTTTTTTCCTTAGTGTTTTATTTTGTTGTTATTTTATTTTATGCCAAACAGAACTTTTAAGATGACTTATCATTCTATGATAGTTAATTAAGGAAATATAGAATACGAATGCATATATTTTTAACAGATTTTATCTTCTAAATCAGCTTTGCACAAACTTTATAGGTACAGACTGATCTGAATTTTTAAATTGCTGTAATATGACATAGGAGTACCTTTTCCTTGTGACAGAATAGTTTACAAAGCTTTTTTTATAATGCTGTTGTGTTTATATTAACATAAAAATGCCAGATCTCCTAATTGACTGAAAATCTGAACAGAATTTGTTTTCAGGTTATTTGACTTCCTGATCCATCTGTTGTCTCAAGCAAAACCTCTAATATTGGCAGGTTTATTTTTTATTGACTTCATGTTAACAGATGTCTGAAACATTTGGGAGATTTAGATCCTCACTTTAAAGATTGGAGGCAATATTCCTTGTTTTCAAAAATTAGTGTTTTTTACAGTATTTTTTTTAAGTCTGTACTGATGTTAAAAGTCACCTGTACCAGCATTCAGTGCTGCAGGAATCTGCTTAGGGTCACAGTCAGATCATCTCTTTTCATTTTAAACTTTTTACACTAATATTTCTTAATGTCATCCTTTGCAAAACTTAATGCAAAGTAGGATGTTCAGGTTATAAGCTAGTACGACTGCTAGACTGCATTGTTTTTATCTGGACTCAATCTTAAAGCCAGCAGCAGGATGAGAGTCACTTTAAGTGCCTGTTACTGGCAGCTTTGTGAAAAGGAGGAGGGTGCCTTACAGAGCACAGAAGGTACCACATGCCTGGCCACTCTTGGCAGTTATTTAGTTCTATGTTTTAAACATTTATTTTTCCAAATTGAACTATTTGCCTTCATAAAGAAAACCAAATCATTGAACTTTTACTACTTTTTGCTTAGAAAAAAGGCCTAGTAGTTGTGGATCTGAAGAGGTTGATCTGCAAAGCACATTAAACACTAATGCATTTATTTCTTTAAAGGTTATTACACTTGTGTAGAAGTAATCTTCACTTTAAGAAGACAAGTTGGATTTTACATGATGGGTGTTTATGCTCCTACACTGCTAATTGTTGTTCTATCCTGGCTGTCCTTTTGGATCAATCCTGATGCAAGTGCTGCAAGAGTCCCGCTGGGTAACCCGCGTTTACACGTACCGTCAATCCACTGTAGTGTCATTCAGCCATTCTCTGTTGCTTTGACAACGTGATGCTAGAAACTGAAAGCAACTTCACTTCCATTATCCACTCATCATTTTCACTGAAACCTCCTAATTCCTAGTCCTGTAAAATCCACCTCAACACTGAGACTTTGCTTGATAGTGGTTCTAACACTTACACGGTAAGTGCACTGTCTATGCCTGTCACAACCCAGACAAATCTGATCTTATCCATCTATGGGTGATGCTGCAGACATTGTGGCAATATGTAGTTTATAGGAGTCTGAACATCTGAATGATCAGTAAAAAAGCAAGAAGATGAGTAAGGCTTCAAATAGCTACCTCTTGGAGCAGTTTTTCTGAAGATTAATAGAAACAGAATGATGTCTGGAAGAGAGTTAGCATCCTTTTTACCTGATGGGCTTTATTTCATTAGAGAATCTGTTCATGAGAGTACTTCAGACTGAGGCTTCCATGCTGCTCAGCACAATGCAATAGGCAGGCCCTTCATTTATTACAAGATAGTAGAACACAGAGTTAATCAAAGCAGTATTATCTTGACTAATTGGATTGTACATGGAACTCCAGCTCTGGGGTGGCCAAACCTGCTGACCACAGAAGCCCTGTGAAATGTAGAGCCGAACTCTTGCATCCTGACACTTCTGTTCGGATTCCCATCCCCATGCCATGACCTCACCTCCCCCATACTCTGGCTTCCTCATGCTCCCCTTTTCCCTGGCACCCCTCCATAAGCCAATACCCCTTATTTTCCAAATCTTTTCTATGTCCCAGGAGGTTCAGCACACCTGTTTTCAAGACCTCAGAGGTGCAGTTGCAGAATCCCTCCAGCTCCCTGCCTTCCTCAGAAACCTGTCACCCATATTTGAACCTCCACACCCCCACAGGACATGAGTCCTGTGAAACCTCAGAAGTGTTGATCAGTTCTAGAGACTGCTGGAGTCAGGACCTGCCACATCACTTTACCAGTCTGTGTCTGTGATCAGTAGAGTCTTGCATTAGTGAGTATCTGAAATCCCTGTCTTAAGAGCCAGCTGGAGTGGGAAGAGTGCCTGCTGAGTTTTGCTAGGCAAAAAAGTTGTCCACATAACCACTGGCCTGAGTCCCACTGCTCCCGTCTCAGGTCATCTACCGTCCCTTTTCATCCTCCAGTGCTATGACAGGCAAAACAAACTAAGAGCTGTAAAAACTCTGGAGAACTATGATTGAAGTGATACTTTTGGCTTCTGAGTCAGTGTTGGCTACCTTGCTCCAATTGAATGTATCATAAATACTATCTAATTTGATTTATTGTATCCTTTCTATAGGGGTCTGCTTCAGAATACAAATCACCTTTATTTTTCTTGACCTTTAAAAGTGCTTATAGGTATTTGAGGAGGAGTCACAATATCAGTTTGATAGCAAGTAATAAATATAGTATCTTACCTTGAAAAGAATCAAGGGTGCATTCCATAATGTGAAACATGAGACATCTCAAGAAAAAAAAAAGTGGGGAAAATGTAGCATGTCTTAAATTAAAAAGATAGAAATAAGAACTGGCAATATTTTTCATGTAGTGAACTCCAATATGATCAAAACCTGAGCTCTATTTCTGCATTAATAATCCTCAACAGACATACTTATTAATTATATATTAGATATATAAGTGATACAGTGCTGATTTATGTAACATAGACATAAATATGTAACACAAGCATTAGTCTTTGTGACTAAACACATGCTTATTTATTTTTTCTTTGTTTTCATTTATTATAAGTGTTTATTGTAGCCCTTTATGTATTAACATTTCTGAAATAATGCAATTTCAAACCATTGGCCTGATTATGTGACTCTTCCTGATTCCCCAGAGATGCAAAAGCTGCTAAAATTTAGCATCCTTTAGTCCTGATTTAATATTTAGTAATGCAAATTGATAGCACTGTCAGTGGGATGAGTTTTATGTTT
This sequence comes from Apus apus, assembly GCF_020740795.1. Lineage (NCBI taxonomy): Eukaryota > Metazoa > Chordata > Aves > Apodiformes > Apodidae > Apus > Apus apus. The sequence goes on from NC_067285.1 coordinate 72,214,670, forward strand.
CTCCAGTTTGCAAGGAAGCAACAAGCTAACTCTTCTAGCTACATCCTTCAAGATAGTTTGCCTTGAAATCTTAACAAGATTAGCTTTTCTGTGTCAAATGGATGATATATACTCCCAAAAAAAAGTGTTACCAATTGTCACTACACTCTCAATGGCTAGATACAGGTCTCATCAGATGAGCAGCTACTTCAGATTTACTAATATCTTAATACAGTAATCCTTAGAATTAAGTATAATAGGCTACTGGTCCCCATGGTTAGGCATCTCAGAAGTTTCCAGGTGATTTAGGGATACTTTGCAAACCAGTAAGCAGAATATGTTTTTGTAGACTCATTATTGTTCTGGGAGAAGGATGTATGTTTGTTTCAAGATGAAGTCTTTTCCATGTAGCAACTAAATAAGTTTCAAAGCCTCTAACATTTCACCCAGTTAGATCATCTGGTGGTAAGAAAGTCTGCAAAGGACTGGTACCCAGACAGCTGAGGCTAAGTGACATAAAGGCTGTTTCAGAAGCACTGAATGCTTCTCTCTAACTAAATGCTGGTGTTTCACATTTTAATGAGCCTGACAGAGGATTCTCCAGTTCTTTACCAGAGGACAGTGCATAAGCCTTTTCTTTCCTTCACTGCTATGTGATTTCCAAAGGGAGTAAGATCTTCCCTGGAGCTGTAGGGAACTGAGGGATGTTGAACTTCTGTGCACATGCAGTGGCCTGACAGCTTTAGTCCCAAGTGCAGGGAGGGGTTACAATAAGGCACATGAAGGCTTGGAGTGATGGTAATAGATTCCACACACACAAGGGACAGCTGGATCTGAGGCCAGGCCTGCCCCCACCCCATCATTCCTGTCCTCAGATCTGGTTTAGTTATGGTCATTTCATTTTATAATTTTGTTAACGAATGTAGGGTCTCAGAGCAGGACATAAAGATACATGTTATAACTATAGTATGAAGGATTGGCAAGAGTATGTCTTTAAGTTTATTAAGTTTAATGAGATAACAGAAGGTATTAGAGATTTCAAATTAGAAGAAAAGGAATAGAATATTACCTTTTTCAGTAACATTAGAGAGATGAAGCCAGACATTTTTAAAGCAGTAATACAAACCAGCAAATACTGGTTTATACAGGGTATAATTAGCATGTGGAATTCACTGCCAGGAGATAGTGTTGAGGCTGGTAAGTTTGATGGATTCAAAAAAGGGAGATTTATTTATCTGGCAGCTCATGCTGAAGTGCTTTGCTGGATTGGCAGTTTCTGATATTATCCACATATAACCTGAGCAGTATTTTTTAAACAGTAGTTCCTTACAATCATGCTTTAGGCTGGGAGCTAACTAATCTTACTGGTAAGCTAAACTTTGCCTTCAAGAGGGATGCCACACTAGGGGCAAAAATGTGGGGGTATTTGCTGGAAAGGCCGACTTTCCCTTTACTTTGCAAGTGCAAAGGAAGGAGCTCTGTCCCTTCTCTTTATTGCTCCCTAAGAAGAAGAGGGGAGATTTTTTTGTTTCTGTCTTTTTTTTTTTTTCTTTTTTTTTTTTAGTATGTAATCTTGCATTTTATTTATTCATTCTCCTAATTCAGTTTAAGCCCTGGGCTTTGCATAGTGTTAGGTAGGTACCTAGTGCAGTTGCTGCCAGACGTGTGCAACTTTCAACTCTGGTACTAGCATCTCCAAGGCCATTCCAACTCTGATCTGGCAACAAATGGTTGCTTAATAGAATATTTCTGTGCTTCTATATCACTTTATTGTTACTTTAAAAACCCAGAAGTTTCTCAGGCTCTGAGAATGAACTTTTCATCGTAGGAATACAGGCAAATGGAAATTAGCGGCAGGTCACCATGACCTCAGGTGCTCTTCTGAACAAACTGATGAAAGCATCACTAAAATCTTTTCGCCTACTGGAATGTAGAAGTTACTTTTGTAGCATTAAATTCAAAATTGTAAAATCTAGTACTTTAAGCTCTACAAAGTGGTTGTACAAATGTTTTAAGCACCAGGCATGATAATAGCACTCCCATATTAAGACAGTGAACACATTTAAAGTTAGTAGGAAAAAAATAATTATGATAATCAAGATGTTGAGCCAGTCCATATTCTTGGCTAATTGCTAATTTGGTTATGCAGGGTAAGGGCAGAGGCTGCCTTTCAGAAGTCTAGTATAGACATAGCATGGTACTTGGCACCGTACACTGTTAGAGAATGAAGAGAAAGGTGGGCATAGGCAGATGGATCCTTTATATATTAAGAGGCAGTACAGCCTTATTTGTACTTGTTACTTCAGATAATTGCGATCCATAATTAGTGTTCAGCCAAAGACAGCTGCTGTTGGTCAGTGAAGATATATTTATAAAAGAGGAGACTATTCTATGCTGACTTTCTAACCTTATGGGCATCTTTATGCTTGAATGGTTCAGATACAGTAGATGGAAAATAAGCCAGAGTTGTCACTGAGCTTTGTTTGTTCAGTATTTGGCCCATTATTATAACCTGACATAGGACATCTAGCCATTTTCTGTTATCCCAGTGGACAAAAAGTCCAACTTTGCTATGATACATTGTTATTACACATTTCAAAATAAAACACCATAATATTCTGTGGCTTTAAATCATATTACTGTAATGATTTCTTTATAGTTTCTGTTCAGTGTTTTAAGAGGTAGTACGTAGCCCATTTTGGAGATAAATACAAAATAAGTTATCAATCTTACTGAAATCCAAATGGGAAAAGCAGCAAAGTAATGATAAGCTATTTATAATTAACTATAATTTAATACTTGGGTAGGCCAATACAGATACTTTGCATTTTATTAACATTTTCACATCCTGAGTCACCAAAAATGGATCTCAATAAAATGATCTCTCTATGAATTGCAATTTTTTTCCTGCTTTGGATAGCATGCTTGACCAAAATAAGAAACTTAGTTAAGACTAACTGCCTCATTTTAGCCATTACTGTATTTTCTATACACATCAATGACATTTCATGAAGGCACCCCCTCATAATTAAAGAAGATTCTTATAATTAGTGTTCACAAAACCAAAATGGGACATTCTGACCTGGGAAGATGAAATAAGTTTTCCCCACATAACAGTCATTTGTAGAGTTAGCTTTTTCTAAATGTAGCTGTTCATGATGCTTTTACCATTTCATAGGAGCCTCTTTGAGATTAGGCTTGTATTTTGTTGCTAGCAACGTGAGCCCTGGGTTGATGGTGACATTTGGAAGCCTTGTATGGAGCAGTGGTTGTCAAAACCTAGTTTGACAGTGAGTGTGACCTTTCAACAGCCTTTGCAGATGTATTTTTTTTCTCATAAGGGCTTCCTGAAAAGCTTTTTATCTAGAAGGTGTCCTCTAGATCCCGGAAGCTGAAATAGGGAATGATTGTAGACCATCAGTCACCTCAGTGTTTTCATATTCACAGTGAATATGGAACACAGACTTTTAAATGTGCTGATACAGTTTTACTTTTTAGCAAAAATTTCCCTTTCACCTAAGTTTTTCATATCACACTTACTGACAGGTAGTTCAATGAATTACTGCTGCTGTAGCACAATTCATATTTCTGGGACAACAGTAGCTCTTCAAAGAGTTGGAGTCTTTTGTTTTATGTATCATATATTTCTCTTCCATCTTGCCAGACTTACATGCACGTTTTAGGAAGTGTCTCTGGAAAACCCATTTCCCACTTGTGTGATGCATGATGAAGCAGGAAAACCACAGCAACCAGTTTAGCTTCACTTCTTTCTCCATTTATAAAATTAATGTACTCACTAGTAATGATTCATCACTATCTGCAATATCCTACGTGAATATTCAGTTTAACTTACTCATTAACTGAAGGCATGTGCACTTTGTTTACCTGCTGCAAAATACACCGACTGCATTGTGAAGTCCCAATCACTATTACAAAAGCATCATGCATTGTTGTCTGTTTCAGAGGGAGACCACAACCAGTGTCAATAAGAGTAAGTTTTCTTTAATCAATATATTGTTTTTCTTTCCACAGGTATTTTCTCAGTGCTCAGTTTGGCATCTGAATGTACCACTCTTGCTGCTGAACTTCCCAAAGTGTCTTATGTGAAGGCCTTAGATGTCTGGCTGATTGTTTGCCTTCTCTTTGGGTTTGCATCCCTGGTGGAGTATGCAGTGGTTCAGGTAATGCTAAACAATCCAAAGAGAATTGAAGCTGAAAAAGCAAAGATTGCTAAGGCAGAACAAGCGGAAGGGAAGGGTGGAAATGCTGCCAAGAAGAACACTGTGAATGGCACAGGGACTCCTGTCCACATCAGCACTTTACAGGTAAGAGCTGCAAAGCTGTGTACACAGAATCAGCATTATCCTCTGCTAATGCAATTCCAGGAATATACTGTCATAATAGTTTTGGTCAGTGCTTAATCTTAGAAGAGATCAAGACATTAAAAACATGCTGGTAATTAATGGCTAGCAATCTGACCAACTGGTCCCTAGTGATTTGGGGTCAGAGGTACTAAATGAAAAATTTGCCTTTTAATATCCTAGCAACATGGTTGCTGCTGAGCTTCAGGTAAATAAAGTAGCAAGCAGCTTTACAGTTGCTATTTTTCTCATAATAAATAGCAGCTGTCAAGCCGTAACTATACAGAGGACAGGACTCTCAGTCAGTATTTGCTGAGAGTGTACTCAAATAACACCCGTCTCATTGCTTTTCTCAGGATGGCTACAGCTGCACGGCATTGCATGTCAAGCATCTCTGAACTCAGGGATTCAGAAGTCTTGGCATTTGTAAACAAAAGACAGGTCTGTTTGTCTGTCAAACAGTTCCTGCATTTCTTGTGTTGCCAGATAGAGTTTATGGGTAAATTGTTCAGATCTCATTATGTGGATAAAAGTGAGATGTACATCTTAGCTCAGGCCAAAGTTTCCCATCATGCTGGTAGCTTCATGGTGTTGCATAACTCCCCTGTGCATTCAAGGAGTTATCTGACATTCCAGAACAACTGTCCTCAGTCCTGAGTGACATTTAAATGACATTTATTCTACAGAAGATATGTTTTGCTGCAGTATATGAGATATGAATTTGGCTTATAGTTTTCAGTGACTCAGCAATTTAGATGTATAAAATATAGCTATTAGGCCAGACCCAAGTGATAGTATTGGTAGCATACAATGTGACTGCAGAGCTTCTTTAAGGAGGGAGTAGTTCATTCTGAAATCACAGAAACCCTGTCCTAGTATCAAGCTGACATTGCCCAATAACTGATTACCCACAGTCCAGAGCAGGTGCAGATACTGCAGAGTGGTGCAGTTGACCACTGTAATTCTCTGGTAGAAGGATCTCCTGGGAACTGTTTTGGCATGCAAGCAGGCTCAGCTTAGAGCAAGCCCATGTCTGCTTTGACTTGTGTCATAAGTAATTCCCCAAGCCCAGGCCACGTGGGAACTGAGTAGAAAGAAAGACGGCTTTGCTACAGTCTTGCTTCCTCTGAACTGAATGTAGTATTTTTGTGTGTTTAGCAATTTGTAGGTCCCAAATTCAGCTGTTTCTTGGGACAAAATAGTTGCAACAGTCCAGCAGACCACCATAAAATCTATTTATTCCTGCTTCAAGTACTTAAAAAGTGTCAGGGTACGGGGCCTATTGTTCCTTTTTTATGACAAGAAATTGGGTAAAGGGATAAAGTTTTCAATATATCCTAAAAATTAAAAGCTTGATGCCATTTGTAATTGAAGGTGAGGAGAAGAGGACCCCCCCCCTCTAGCAGAACCTGTAGGGGTTCACCTGGAAGTTTTCAATGGAAAGCTGTCAGTAAAGTCAGTGATCTCAGCTAATAGTCACCAACAGCGAGTGAAGTTGGCAGGATAAAAACAATGCTTACAATCTGAGAATCAGCCAAAGATGGAGAAAGCCTTCCACTGATGCATAACTACTTCTTCTCTCCACCAGATCTTGCGTAGTGGCTGACGTAAAAGCTGGATGTTGCCAGCATACGCCAAACCCCTGAGTCCATGCTTTATGACTCATGCGCCCTCCAACAAAACCCTTGAAATGTCAGTGCCATTTTAAGCCTACAGGTTTATCAATATGACTGATTAAAGTCAAGTGTTCCATCCAGCAAAATCAACTTGAATGTGTAGAAAAAAGAGAAAATTCAACATGAGCACTTCTACTGCATTTGTGAGGAGCTGCAATGTTGATGCATTTGCAGGCAAGAAGCCATGAGAAAGAACAGTTTGGCTCCCTTAGCTCATAGCGGCTGCAAGTAAATGTTTTAAGCAGAGAAGAAAATTATGCAACCTGGTGGTAACTGCTGACACTGACTTTTTATTGGGTGTCCTCAGTAGGAGTTTTCATGTGTTTCCTAGCAATATAACATCATACAGTGAGAAAAACAAGCAACAAGGGAAATGTTTGGAAGATGAATCAGTTTATTTTTGCTTTCACTGGTGGCGTGATTACAGGGGGAGATTGCACTGTTAACTATAGCAACACCCCTCAGTTTGAAAAGTCACATTTTCATCAAGCCCATTTATAGAAGCTGTCCCCCTCAGATAATGTGCTTATGACTGGAGAGAACATTTGCTGAAAGAATTGCTCAGGCAGGTGGTGAATAGGACTATGCAAGTGGTGGGAATAGTTCTAAATCCAGTTACATTTGAAGAGAAGTAGTGCTATTGCTTTCCTTATCATTTCAGAGCTGCATCTAGGCTTTGAAACCTGATATGGGTTATGTTCATCTCTACTGATTTATAATGTATCTGATCACTGGTGGTGACCTTTGATGACCTGGTCTTCCCATATTGTCTTTTCACCTTGAGTGGCACTCCAGACTCAGATTTTTCCTATAGAACCACAAGAAACCCAGTATACATTTTATCTTCCACACAAGACCACAGGCTGCCATCTGTTTCAATAGCTCCTGACAGCATTTCAGGTACAGGGTAGGTACTTTCTGCTCTAGTGACTCACGTATCCATCCTTGGAGATAATTCAGAACATGACTGTTAAAACGCCCTGAGCAATCTGCTTTCACCAGGAACTTGGTCTAGATGATCTCCAAAGGTCCCTGCCAACCTCAGCTATGCTGTGATTCTTTGATGTTTTATGTATAAATATTCTTTTGTGCTGCACTTTGCAGTTAGAGGTGTAATGAGAATTTGCAAGGAGTATAATATTTGAAATGTGATGGTGAATTCCTGCTGAGCTGCTCCAGAAAACATACTTGGTCTGAATACATACTCATGTTAAACAATCATTACTTTATTGATGATTTACATCTATCATTATGGCAACAGCAAGAGACAAGTACAAAACAAGTGAAAGAAAGATTAATCACTAAGTTTGTTAGAACTAGTCCTTCATCTTGTATGGAAGACTCTTAGACAACTGGCAGCCCTAGTGACAAATCTGCATGCCAAAAGAGACTGGGTGCAGCAGAAGAAATTATTTTATGGCAGAGGTGCTGTGTAGGGCAGAGAATGCTGCATTACAGTAGGGAGGCACTTCAGCCTGAGGGATGCATGCTGAGTTTAAGTGGCTGCCAGTGCTGTAGCATGTTTGAAGCTTTACTAGAAATGAGGGACAATCCATTTCTACTCTAAAAAATTCTTGAATCCAAAATTATGGCATTTTATATTACACTTCATCCTGGTGGATAAAGAGGACTTGATCACAGGATGAACAGTCAGTTGAAAAGGATCTTTATTCTATTTGCACAAAACAAATCTAGTCAAGTCCTGCTATTTTTGATGCTGTGAAAAGGCAGATTTCACAAATTTGAAAAGTATTTTTTCTCATCTCAGTGGAAGAATTTAAACAAAAAATATGAATGATCCTGGTGAGCTATCTAACAAAGTTCAAAACAGCTACAGACCAGAGGGAAAGCTATACTAATTTAAAAACAAAACAAAGCAAAAAACCAACCAAAAACCAAAAGCAAACCAACAAACAACACAATTGAAAACAAACTCCCCAAAGACTGGAAACTAACTCAGCTTCAAGCATTTATCTTTTCTTCTCACTGGCAAATGATAGCAATTAATGTAAGCTGAAATCCAGAAAATAGGTGTAGAAAATAGTTGTAGGTAAAGGGATAAGTGGTTAGCATAATTGAGAGCAGTAGGAACTTACTTTGCAAAAATGCAAAAACCAGTACAAAGAGTATTGGTCCAACACTAGATAGACATGCTGTAAGTGTCACAAATCAGCAGAAAAGGCAAAAGTGTTGAACAAATATTCTACACTGTGTTTGGGGAAAAGCCAGATATATTCTATCCGATGATGAAATAGCTTTTATTGACAGCAGCTAATGAGGATGTTAAAGAGTAGCTATTAAATTTAAACATTTGACAATCGAGATTTCAGCTTAAGTTGCCTCTAGGATTTTTTAAAGAGCTGGTCCACAAGTGCTGTGGAGCATTAGTGTTTATTTTTTTAATAAATCATTTTAAACTGAGAGGGTTCCAAAAGACAGCAAGAAGCTAACATCATGCCAGTACTTTTTAAGGCTAAATGGCACAACATGAGTAATTATAAGTCTGACATCAATCAATGGGAAATACTGCATAGCTAACAGGAGGTTGACTAATAATAATTATTCATATGTATTAATTATCCTTAATATTATTCATAATTCAGCCTGTAGGAAATACAAGTATTCTGTTCCTGGAATTAAATTTTTCAGTTACACAGTTCTCCAGTGTATATGGATGGGAGGTGCTGAGAACAGTATCTCATCTTTGTTACCTGTCTTTAGAGAGGCACCAAGCACTGCAGGTACAAAGAAGGCACCTTCTCGCTATGCAAGGTGGTCACCCAAGGATGAGATATAGGAACTTGAGCTGGCTACTTGGTAGAACCCAAATAGACTTTAACTCTTGCATCCAGCACTGAATTTTAGGCTTAATTCTGACTATATCTTCCAGGCCTCAGAAAAATGTAAGTATTGAATAGTATCTGTCCTGCAGGTTCATCAGCACAGAACGGATTTCCAAAAATACTCTCTATGGAAATTCTCTCTCCCCTTCTGTCATCTTAAAATGAGTCTAACTATAGCAGGTTGCACAGCATGAGGCACCTTGTGCATGAAAAATTACACAATTATGAATGTTTGGATTAGTTTATGTGATTGACTGATCATCCTTAAGTACTTTATAATGCAAACATTCAGCAAATGAGGCTGATGTAATGTATCCCTATCAACAACTAATTTCCTATATGTTTGTGTGCAGAGTTCTCTATCAGCTGCATCAAGTTTTTTTTATGAAATATGGTGAGTAGATAACGATTCCTCTCACTCTCTCATAGGTTGGTGAGACCAGATGCAAAAAAGTTTGCACTTCAAAATCTGATTTGAGATCCAATGATTTCAGCATCGTTGGAAGCTTGCCAAGGGATTTTGAATTGTCTAATTATGACTGTTATGGGAAGCCCATAGAAGTCAACAATGGGCTTGGGAAATCTCAAGCCAAGAACAACAAGAAACCTCCTCCTCCCAAGCCTGTCATTCCATCAGCAGCAAAGAGGATCGATCTTTATGCAAGAGCACTATTCCCTTTTTGCTTCTTGTTCTTCAACGTCATATACTGGTCCATATATTTATGATGATTCTTTTTTTTTCATATGTGTAAAATATATCCCATTTCATTATTGCAGTCGTGAAGGCCACTGTGTGAAATTATTTGCATTTGCAAAGCAATATGTTTTATTTTGATGCCATGTGATTGTACTGAACTTATGGCATCTGAAATTTGAATGAAAGCATGACACTTGCAATGTCTGTGCTCTGACCAACCTTGTATATAAATGTACAGCATACATCCTGCTTTAGGAATATATATGAAGGACAATGCATACTACATTATAAAGCTGAATAATGCTCTACAGTTATTAGTAACATACAAAGATTTAAAGTGTTTCTGGCAATGAAACTGATGTGCACGTTGAGTATTATTAAAGTCAGTATTCTAGTATATGTAGTATTTAACAGCTTTTCTGCTGACTTACAGAGGAAAAAAAAAAAACCCACACCAAACATCTTGTTCTTGTATAATTTTAGATGGCACTGTTGAAGAAAAAGCTAAGATGTAATTCATATTATTTAGACTTTGTAAATGAAAGCAGCATTGAACAAGCTCATCTTGTCTATGCGAAAAACAAAGATCAGAGGATTACTAATTTTGTAAAATCCGCTCATTTAGGAAAAAACCCCAACAATTGTGTCCATCAAGCAGGCACACTTAAGTGTGTGAGAATATGCTGACAATAAAACACTGGGCCAAATTTTGACTGCTGGCACAAATGAGATACAATGTGTCAAAAACAAAAAGACCACTTTCTACAATAAAGGTATCAGGAGTTTTTGAGAAACATCACAAGTTGCAGTTCAGTATCAGCTTATGTTACCCTTTTTTACATTATTCTGTCCTCTGGCTCATCTTCTGTAGCGTCTGACAAGCCTGCAGTATGTAAGTCACACATTTTTTTTGGTGCATTGGATGCATCTTACTCATTTTTGTTTTATTCATCCCCTTGAAAGTTTTTGGTTTAAACGAAGCAGTTAGGATGAAATCCCACTTCTACTGGTAGTTATACTTTTTTTGTTTGCCTGTTGTAGCACCAATGACCAAAGTTAACACCTAGCCACCAGTAGAAGTGAAGATGTTCTGGAAAGTCTAAGGAGCTGAAGCTCTTAAATATATCGTAAGACCTTGTGCCTATGTTTTAATTAGTGGCTGCCCTCACCAGCTCATTGATTTGGCAGCTACATTTTGGAGAATAAGGTCTTATGCATGAGACAGTTCTGATAGGAGACTGCTCTCCATAATCCAGAGGAAACCCTATGACATGGAGACTACTAAAAATTTTCTCCATGGGGTGCTTGGGGCAGGACTTGTGGTCTCCTGTGGGTGCCAGGGTACATCCCTTCATAAGGGCAAGTCATGAGGTGAAACGTTGCCAAAAGAAAGCTGCTTGTGTGTAGGCATCTGCGTAGCGTGTGTTCTCGGGAACACATTGGGACTCGGCCTCAGACCTGGAGAGTGTGCTGTAGAAAAACATGTCTCTGCTTGTAAAGCTGGAGCACCACAGTCAGTTAAATATTAAAATAAGACAGTTCTCATTAGCTTGGCAATTCATAACAAGAAATATGGATTATTGGCTCCTCACAGGCTAGGAAGGGACTAAATTAAAGTTATGAAGCTTCCCATAGCACAGAAACGGTTACAATCCCACTCACTGTGCTACATTTCTAGCTCATCCAGGATGTGTTGAGCCAGTGCAGGCCACAGGTGCACTGTTGGATCACTTGGCTATTGCCCACCATGTGAGTGTTGTCCATGTCACGTCCAGCCAGCACAACCAAGAGGTCAAAAGTAGGAACAGGAAAAAAACATCAAAGCCCGCCATGCTGACTTTGCTGGGTACCTGGGATTTTTTCAGACCACTGCCACTTTCCATTCAGCAGCTTGGTTGATTACAATTCATGTGTGGGTTGAAGAGATCTGCTCTTCAGAATAAGGTCAGGTGATTTGTGCCAGCCTCCTGGCCACTTTCACATGGCAATTTCAGGGAGCCACTTTCCCAGGAAGTCAGAGTTTGTCCTTTGGATTTACTTCTGGTCTAAGGAAATGGAAGGGAAATCCCAGATGTTTCTAAACCATGTTGAATGGGGTCTTTTAAGGTCTAGTTCAACATTTTTATATTTCTGTCTGTTGAAGGTATTTACAGAGTTGTCAGAGACTCTAAGAAGCAATAAGGATAAGTCAAAGAGAGGAAGGAAGGGAGGAGTGATTTTTCTACATACAATCAAAGTGCTATATTTATAGACATTATTTTTTCTCATACTTGTACTTTTTCTTACAGTACTGGAAGGCAAGAAAAAATTACCCTGTGCTGGAAATCATATGAATTTTTGAAGATAATTTTCTTGTTAGAACTCTTATTAAATGATTTATCTGTAATTAATGTCCACATCCTATCTGTATAATCTCAATTATAGATTTTATTGTTAAATTAATCTTTGTTCCTTCTTGCTTTCCTGCTTACTTTACAGCTTTTGTGTTTTATCATAAAACATTTAATCAATAATACACTGTATTTGCTTTCCAGCTTACACAAAAAAGAAGCAAAAAGAATGTGTATTGTTAAGATAAAGGCTTTTGGTTCATTACAGCACAGAAACTAAGGACAGAAGCAAAGTTCCACAGCAAATTTGAAACAAAATTTAAAATAAAACCATATCAGCTATGAAGTGTTAATTTTCTGTTTACTTAAATTAGATAATATTGCAGTATTTGTATTACCTCAAAATATATTAGCTTGTCCTACTGAGCAGTAATAATGTATTTATTTTTTCTTCTTTCCACTAAAGGTCGTTGAGAGTTTTGCATACCATATCACATTATGGTCCTCCAGCACCCTCTAGTTGTAAAATTCTGCATGTTGACTTATTTCTAGAACAAGGTGCAAATATAAAACTGTACAGGCAGTTCAGGATGTTACTTGATAGTGGGGCAAGGGAAAAAAAAAATAAAAATAAATGCACAGAAAAATCAATGGACAGCTATAGAAACTTGTAATGCAGTATGAAATTAAAGGTGCAGAAAATAAGACATTCAAGTGGTAGCAAAGGTGAGGCTCATGTAATACATATTAGTAACTAGATTAACTAGTCATGATGTCTGAACAAAATGCATGACAGCAAAATCTGTTTCTGAGGGAGCAACCATCTGTGTTTCAGCTGACATTTACTTCTCCTGTTTGGTGGTAGAAGAATTACAATTTTTTTATTCTGCCCTTAGAAAACCTCAGTGTTTTGTTTTTGCTCTTAAGCATCAAGGAAGAGCATCCAAAGGGTTGGTTCCTTTCTTTTAAAGTGTTACACCCCTATCTTTCTACTTGAAGGTTTCAGACGTATTTAGAACACTGCATCGGGAATTTCCATGGAGATAAATGAATTCATTGCTTGCCTGCATCCACAAATTTAAGCTACACAATAAGTAAGGATGTGACTTGAAAACTGTAACAGCTGCTATGTGCTAATTCCCTGTTGGGATGTGTGAAATGCACAGTATGGAGTAATCCACACCTTACTTTCTCATGGTAGCAGGAAATGTGTGGGGAACGGGAGAGCAATTTCAGTGCCCAACAACCCATTACAGAGAAAGTAGTAATGTTGCCTTTTTGAGTAGTTTCAGTGAGCACGACCCAGAGAGATTGATCTGGCTGTATAATCACTTTGGAGCAAATGCACTTACAAGTAATGGTTGTTTCAAAACATTTCACTCTGAAGTGAGACAGTATGTACTTAAGCAGTCTGTCATAGCTGTTAAGGTAATCCGTTAAGAGACGTTATAATACTGCTGAGACCATTGGTCTCTCCTTCAATTAAAGCAGCTTACCATTATGGTTATTGGGTGACTTGTGCTGAGGATATTCAGAGAATAGATAACAATGAATTATTTCTTTCCAAGGGAGAGCCACCTGAATATATGCAATGTCAAGCAATTTTTCAGGCTATGGAGATCACTTAGTGCTGAAATGAGAACAAATGCAGTGTGCACCAGATAAGGGAATGATGGTACACTCTTACCTGATGCTTTGGCATACTAATTTTGGGATTAAGGAAGATAATGTGACCCAAAAAAAAAAAAAAAAATAAAATTTAGATACCAAGAGATTCAATAATAAGGAGTTTTTGTGTCTACAATTCAATTTAGTTGTGTCTAACAATTTAATTGCTCTTTATCATAATAATATCCTGTAGCAGTTACCTAGTCTTTATATAAATGTGAAGACTTACTTAAAAAAGGAAAAATTACGCTCATCTGTGGTGCCAGAAAGATACAGGAACTAGTTCTTTTCGTAGGAAGCCCTACACTTGAATAAAAACCAGAACATACAGAAAACAAAACGCATGTTTTAAAGACATAAAATTCTCATTGTTGTGGTTTTGTCTGTACTATTGTATCAAATAAATCCCAATCAGCTGGGCTTCTTGCAGCCCTCCCTTGCATTTTGGCTTACCCAGTAAAGTTGCCTGCTCCTCCCAGCACCTCTCCTCATTCCATCAGGGGTAACAGTATCAGCAGACATTTTAAAAAAAAAAAATCATGGCTATTTGGAAGTCTTTCTGAAAACCCTCCATTGCTATGAATATGTCTACACTGCAGTCACTGAAATGTCTGCAGCTAATGCAGGCTTATCCAAATTAGCTTTAAACTAGCTGACTTGGGAACGGCTAGCAACGTAGCCATGGTAACAGTGAGCTCCGGCTGGGATGCCTACCTGCTGGCGTAGGAAATTAAAAAATATACTTTGGTGTTAACCCCCACAAAGCTTTGTGCTGCCTTGGCTATTACGCTTGAGAGTTGGTTTAAAGTTAGCTCGTGTGGGAGGATCAGCCGCTGTCTGCAACATACAGATGCACGCGGTATGACGCACTGTGTGCTAGGACAGGAGTATTTTTTCCCACTGGTGATGTGAAGGATGCCACTGTAAAATAGTCTCTCAATGGCTCTTAATGACATACAGCATTTCTGCCATGTTTAATTTTGTGTATTGACAAGACTGTTCACTGGCAGTGCCAAAAATGAAACCCATTTTCCCAAACCAATACATGTGTAAGAGTCTGAGCTGGATTTGCCCACCTGAAAAGTAATGAGGTTGCCCACTGAGTTTAGGTTGTAAGCCTATCCCTTATACACACTAAAAGAGCCATTCTGTTCAAAGTCCCTAACTCTAATAGTAGATATTAGATTGTAACCTTTTCTATGATTAATGCGACTAAAGAAAATAGTGAGACTAATGAAGTCAAGATTATAAGTCTTTTTCCACTTCCAGGTTGTCCCTGGAGGTCAGCCCTGGTTTTGAGGGGCACTGATTGCTTTTCCGTGTGGTGTTTCTGAACACACCAGTGCCTATCAGGGTTCTTGTCACAGTTTGACCCAGGATCAGCAATTAAGCTGATCAACAAAACTGGCTTCATCCTGGCTCAAACCAAGACAGTTCTGGAGAATAACATTGACTGACTCCCTCCAAACAGTGCAGGCACTGGAAGGGTCTTCAAGCTCGTGCATGAACTCTTCTTCCAGAGTATTGAGTTAAATCTCAAGTCTGCCTGGCACCATTACCTATCACGCAGAGGCAGCAGGTACATTAAGCACATGTCTTTTAGTACAAGAAAATTAACAGTCTTTCCCCTTATTGCCTCAAAGTGTGGTTACAGTGACAGAAAACAAACATTAGGCAATGTGGGTTGCTAAGAGTTTCTATCCCACCAGGCCATTGCTTAAGCCACATGACATGCTTTGAAAGGAAGAAGTATGGGGACTGTAGAGACGAAAGGATAAGAAAGGATAACTCATCCATCTGATGAGTTCTTCAGGCTGTGGCAGTGAACAGCGTGGGGTTTTTTCGTGTATATCTGTGTATGGCTCTTTCTATGAATATCCACAGTGGGGGTCATTTTTCACTTGAGGAAGCAAATTCAAAAGCTTTTCAGGCCCAAGAATCCCTCCTGAGTATAGCAGGTCAAGTTTTCTGTACCACTGCCCCTGGAAAAACCTTTCAACTCAGAGGAATCCTTCTCTAATGCCATAAATTGCAAAGAAAAATCCCTGCTGAAACAGTGACTGCTGCTGAGAGGAAAAGCTGTGCGTAGGCAGCCCCTGTGTTTCCACCTTCTTTCACTGTAGCATACATCATGATAATCAATAGCACTGTTTTGCTTTTCTGTTCTACAAAGCACTCCTTTTATCAAGACTGACTTCTTTCCTCAGCAATACACTTCAGCTGTTCCACCTTTCATCCTGTATGGTGAGAGCAAAGATCGCGCGTATAACTCTGGCTGAGTTCAATGAAGACAGTGCTGACGCTCAAGAACAGACAAACAGTAAATACATGAGAAGACCTGGGATTTCCTTGTTTCTCAAATTTTAGCATCATCTATGTTATCTCATCTTAAGTATTTCCATATAACTTGGAATATTATTTTATTTGGATAACAACTCACTCCATGCATCATTTTTTTGACTGAAGTGTATTGAGTCATGAATTTCTTCTCAAAGCAGAATATGAAAAACAGTAGTTTGTGTGACATTTTTTAAATGTTGCTTTTCTCTATTAACCTTAGAACCTGCATTTGACCCAGAGATTACAGAAATGTATTTCTCAGTATTTATTAAGCCTTACATTGTCATAACAGATTTATCAGTGTCTAAGGCAGACTTGTTCTTTCAGATTAATTTGTTTGTTTCTTTGACTCCCAAAGGCCAGCTCATTGGAAAACACTAATTTGAAGACTAGCTATTTCAAAGGCATAATACTGACAGAAACTGACTGTAAAGACTGGTGGTTTTGACCAATACCATTCCAGCACCAGCTTCTGCTTTTGACAAAGCCTGTCTTGCTATCTGCTCCTGCTTCTGACAAATCCCGTTTAGCCTCAGCCTACTGGCGGGTGTAAAATCTTCACAGCATTTTTAAATATCCATCTGATTGCATCAGCTTCTGAGGCAGCTCTGCTTCTATTGTCCTCCTGAACATGCTTCAGAGCCAGATTATTACAGAAACAATCTTTTTTTAAGCAAATACAAGTGATAAACAGCACCCACCATGAGCTATAAACTATTTAATGCAACTAAACTTTAGGGTTTTTTTATTAATTCTTTGTATTTTCTAGTTGCTTGTTTTCCTGAAGGGAAAACTTCTTAAATAAATAAATTAATTAAATGGATACATACATGTACATAACAGCAGCAGTGGATCACATTGGCCCTGCTTGTCTTCTCTGGACTTAAATCTCTTTCTTTGCTGTGGTCTTGAAGCCAAGAAGGCTTCAGAGGATCTCCTGCCACTTGGTATGGCTGCCCTACAGAAGCTTGGACAAAGACAAGATCACCTGCACCGGACCTTCCCTGTACAGCTGTGTGCAAGGCAAACTAGGCAAAGGCAAGCACAGCTCAGTTTCCCAAACCCTGTGCCTTTGCCATTATGTGTTCATCACATTCTCCACTTGATGAGTTTTCTTGCAACAGAGAGGCACTTCATTTAGAAAAATAACAACAATTATGCCATGGTAATATTCCCAGATACTGCAGTTTCATGGGTGGATTTTACACCACTACTGTAGAATAAAGAATATTATGCATTTTACCACAGGAGACTTTAAAGAGAGAATGCATATCCAAGTTGGCAGCACTTTATAATCTGTTACCCATAAGAATGGCTTTATTGCTTTCTTTATCATATGCTTCTATATTGTTCCTATTTCAGGAACAGCATCTTAAAATGGGAATTTTTCTAAATATATGAATTATTAAAGCATATTGTGGTTTGCCCTATTTTTTTCCCACAGGAATATAAGAAAGAGAGAGCCACTTTACATTACATTGCTCTTGCAGCAAGTTTACTTGTCTCTGTGAAGAAAATCTTAATGAAATTAAATAGGTGGAAAAAATTTCATGGAGTGTGCAAATGAAACAGCCAGAAATAAATCCATTTATGCAGGACTCAGGCTGAGAGTCTGATGAGCTTTGACAATTGGAATAAATTATTTTGGCTGAAAGGAGATTCCAGCCTCAAAAGACAGGACAACGTTGAACCTTTCAACACTTTTCATTTCTTGGTTGAAAAGAAAAATACATCTTTATAGAAAAGACCAGGTAGTATATAGTGACTTCACATTTGTGCCTGATCAGCACATGCTCTCTGATAATATGGTCTTTCTGCTACTTCATGCTGCAAGAATTCAGTCAATGAAATCGTTTCTTCCCTGGCCAAGCCATAAGACGACTGCTGTTAGCTGTCTGGTGCACGGTGCATGACAGCAGGCAGGGCTCCATACACAACACACTTTTGAACATTGTACCTAAGTGTCAGTCTGTAGTTCAGAACACTTATCCAGTAACTAACTATCCAGTGTCCCTTCCCCAGATGTCCTGTGCAAGTTTTCCAAACCATATCCTCTGTTTTCTTACATTCCTCTGCATCAAATGATAGATGATAACAAGGTTGCTTTCTGTTGTGCTACTGGCCTTTTCTTTAGATTGGACGTGGCTGGAGTGAAAAATAATCTGTTGCTCTGTGTTTTACACTGCCTTACAGCACTACTGTAATGCACATAAATAATAAAACTTTTTTCAGGCATTATTAATAACAGACTCAGTGGTATACAGCAGTGATATTTGTATTTGTTTTCCCTTGGTCTCAACATTTCAGGAAGTATTCTGGCTCTGATTTCAAGTGCCTGGTATTCCTGGGTTTACACTGTAGTTCTTTCTGATTTACTCTCAGAGAAGAATCAGTCCCACTGCATGTATACATTCTTCCATTTATATTACTTACCTTTATATTACTCCTTTCTGGTCTTGGAAAAGAATTCTTAGAATAACCTCACATTTCCTGCCTCCAATCCAAATTCCAAAGAAGAATCTGAAGAATAACAAAGGAGAAATTGTGTATTTTAAAAGGGTAGATTTCCTCATTCATAATTTAACTTATATGCATAAATATCCATATTTAATATAATGGTATTCTTAGGACTAAGCCTTCATGAAAACAGCTCGTCTGGATTTAATAGCTTACTGGTATTTTCCCTTTCCATTATTATTATTTTGTTTGGCAAGTGTTTTCAAAGTACATCAATAACATACTGTGTATTTTTTCAGTTCCCTGTGAAATAAAACATCTCCTGCCATGGCACAGAGTGAGCTATGTAGGCCATGGGATATTAAATCACATGCCAGAGAAGTTCCTTCAATTGCAAGCTCAGAACAAGTTTTGTCACATATAATGTAATAAAAAAGTACTGCTTTTTAAAGAAAAACAGTGATTAATTGGTATCTCATTTTTTTCTGAATTGTTAGTATTAGTAATATTATTTAGTAATTGATCAGTACATTAAATTAATTACTAGTAAATAAATTAATAAAATGGATACTAAAAAGTATAGATGAGTTTCCTGGGGGTTTGTTAGCTAAATCCTTGAGGTGGGAAACTCACATTAGGTGATACAGTCTCTTATCAATAGGACAATTATCCAATAGTACTGTAGACATAATCACCTAGAGTCTGGTGGAAGTTAAAAGTGAATACCACACATCTGTCCAATTTGTAGATTGCTTACTGTCTTTTCCAGGATGGAGTGGAAGCCCAGCTCTGCTCCTGTCAGAAATCAGGGTTCCTTTCATGGTTAGTATTCAAAAGTAAAAGATTGTGGGAGGCCATGAAGGGCAGTATTTTCAATCCATTTAACTTCACTCTCATTTCATGAGATGTTACTGTAATTGGTTATTCATATGTACCATAAAATCATCTGTCAGTAACGACAAATTGTCTGTTTTTCTAATGAGACACTGTATTGAGATGAGCTATAATTAATAAAATTATAAAATAATCAGATGACAAATGGAGAAGATTCCACTCCAAAGCAAAACATTTTTACTACAGACATTTTTTAATGTGCAGTGCTGCAATAGCTGTGAAGAAGTCACATTGTATTCTGCTCTCCTGTTCAGCAGTAGTGCTCAGAGTGCTAACAAGATTTGTGATTTTCCCTAAGTGCCTCAAATAACTGAACTCTTCTCACTGTAAAGAAAATCTGAACTATTGCTACTGTTCTAGTATGAAAACATCAGTAAGAACCAGATAATCCTGAATCCATGTTTGAGGCTAGAAATTCCTGATCTCTGGATATCCCTTGCTTTTTCCAAAGGAGATCTTGTGTGTTGTGGGTAAGCTCATTTCATTGCCTTTGACATTTATTTGCTATAGCTGACCAGCCTCTAAAATGAAGGTCCTATCTTGTTAGTACTACTAAAGCCACAGGAAGCCCAGAAGAATACAGGTGAATGTTGGTGAGGGTTCTTTTCCATAAAATGCCTTCCAGTACTCATATTTCTTTCAGATACCATCAGCAAAGACTTATCATAGTTTTGGTCACAGAAATTGAGATATTTAGATTAGCAGACCTGTTTGATCTAACAGAAAGGCATAAATACTGTATTCACAGGTACTGACAGGTTGGAGACAACCAAAATTTGGGACAGAGGATGAAGGATCCCTATAGGAGTGTGCCAGTTGTTGGTCCACATATTTCTAGCTGTGACAGAAATGCTTTATCTGTAAGTTGCTTTTCTTTGTAACTCGTTTAGACTTGGGACAGTGGTGTTTCTAAGTTCAAGGTTAGTTTTTTGTTGTGTACTAATTTTTGTTGTGTCTCCAAGCTGCCCTTGAATCCCCATCAGCTTGTCTCTTTCTTTTTAAGCCCTTGATGAATCGCATTATGCTGACCTGTAGTGAAGGGAAACTGCAGATTTAAGATTGTTGTGAAAGCAACTACCTTTGTGCACCATCTCTGTGCATACATCTAATTAGGGCAATGCAATTAGCGAGGAATAAGGTAAGTCTCAGGCTAAATGGCAACTGCAAAAAGTCTAATAGAAGCCAGCAATTAACCTGTTTAAGATAACTTTCCATTGTAACACAAAGTTTCAGTAAAGAAAAAAAAGCAGCATGATTTAGATTGCCCTTAATGCCACAAATATTATGTGCAGATATTTTTCTACTATAAGCACTGCAATTAAAGCCTACATTTAAAGTGATTATGTAATTAGATGAACCCAATTTTCTGCACATTTTCTAAGATGTAGATGTATTTCTCGTCCAATATATGTAATTAAATGCCTCATAAGAATTGTTTGGTTTTTTTCTTACATTTCTGGTTTGTTGGTTTTCCCTCTATAAAAGCTTGTCATTAACACCACACTTTAGCACAATTAATCTCTGGCAAGATGTGACTATGCAGAGGTGAAAGTAAAAATATCTCTCATCTATGCTTTGAACTAGTTCTGGGACTGAACCACTGAGGTAATTTTTCATAACTAAAAATAAACTTCTGTTGAGCACAACTCTGTACATTTCTGTGATAACTCGAGTGAGCTGTTTCCTGACATGATGCTTCCCTTAAGATATTTTTTTTTTATGCCAAACAAGTAAACAGAGAACCCAAAAGATATTTTTGTTGCTGGAAGACCATAATATAAGGATAAAAGAGCTAGCATTTCAAATCACAACAGTCCTTTTAGTTTATTTATAATCCTATTATTGATAGCATTTTTCAAAAAATAGTGAAAATGCCTGCAATGAGTAAATGAACAAACAAACAAAAAGAAATCCCACAACCCTTTATAACTTTTGGTTTTTTCCTGAAGGAAGCAGTTATTATTTTGTCTCATGCAATTCTATCTATTCCTCCCACTTAATTTATTTTTAATGTTGCTCAGTGTTTGAGATCCATGGTATAATTTCTGCAACAGCACAATTTTTCTCTTGCTTATTTGTGTAATAAAATACTTTTTCTAAACATTTGTTCAAGTGTTTTTGTATTATTGATGTAATTTTTCAGTTAGTTTTTGTGAAAAACACAACAGGGAACTTTTGACTGATCAGTGTTCAATCTCTTACTGTAGCTTGAATTTCCCTTTATTCTCCCAGTGAAGAGAGCCCTAACAAAAGTATAAAACTATAAAAGTTATCTAAGTAAAATGTACTGTAATAACATAACAATTTCTTAAACTAACTCCATAACATGGAAATCTCCCTTTTTAAAAGAAGGGTTGGTTTAGGTTTTTTACTTTTTAAAATTTAAAATAAATACATAATTTAAAAAAAATAAACTTCACACAATTTGCTTAGAAATTAATCTATGACCTAATTCTCCATCACCTGCAAACACATAAAGCTATATCACACTTCCAGGTCAGTGTGAAGTGGTTATGAGTGTGATGTTGGTATAAATGGGAACTGATGCCCTTCTACCTTCGGATGCTTCCATAAAGTTCAAATAGGAAATAGCCCTACAGAAGAGGAAAAACAGAGGTTTGATTTACTCAGTGACTGCAGTGGATTTTGTTCTGTTTTACTGTGGAAGGAGCATAAGGGCAGTCTGTCAGTGCCATATATCTCACCACATTGTTAGCTAGCCAAATTACCTGGGCTCTACTGAGCACCCTGGACCTGGGTACCCAGGCCCAAGGGACCAGGCTGACACACCACCCTTTCACCCTCCCCTAGTCTGATTTCTGGTTAATTTGGTCTCCTGAACAAAAGCAGGGTTAATGTGAGTCTTGTCATTGCAGCTTTCCTGCTTGTTCAAAGAGGCCTCTTAGCCTCGAAGCAGTGTGTGAAGGATGTGAACAAGATAGTACAAGATACTGTTTCAGATGAGAAAAGTAGGAGAGATTCACTCTGGCACTCTGGAATATTATGAGAAGCAGTCTTAAGTGGATTAAGGAGTTTAGTGCAAAAGTTAGGGATTCTTTAGTTCTTCTGTGTTTGAAAGCAACTCTGCAAAGCTTAATTGAATGCTATCCTGAAGCCTGTGAGAGGTCAACAACAAATTAGAGCACTGACTAGCAGCGTAATACTGCTGTCAGAACTTCCATTCTCTCCATGGAATACCATGTTCATGAACTAATTTTACCTTGTTGGGATACAAAAAGAATTCAACTCTCTGACTCTATTTGACCTTGTCAAGATACCAGATTTGCAACAAGCTAAAATTTGAAAAAGATCAGCTGATTTATCCAGGTTTCTAAGGTAGGTGGAGTAGGCATATATTTTATTGATAGTTTTTATGAATTAAACATTAAACTGAGAAGAGCCTTCTCAATGCTGAGAATGATCATTACACAGACCATTTCCAACAGGCTGATATTTGTCCAGTATCCATGTTAAAGATACAGCCTTAGCACATTCACTACAATGACAGAAACAACTTCCTACAATATTCATAAAGTTAAGTGCAGCCATACAGAATGTTTGAGCCAGCATATCCAAAGGTTTTATTATCACTGGCACACACTAGCCTTGGGTTTCAATCTGTCTGTAATTTGTAGATCGAAGCTGCTCCTCAGTATCATTGCTTGGGCTTCTGAAGATGCAAGATCACTTCCTGATGCTGTGATTGCAGATGGAGAGAACATCTAGTTTTGGGAGAAAAATGCCCTAGTCACAAGTCAGTAGAAATCAGAGAATGAGTGACAACAAAAGCGTAGCTGGGGTGTGTCAATAGAGAGTGGACTATAACATTCTTGTCAGCTTCTATTTGCCTTGTAACATTCTGGAGTGTTGTTTATGACTGCAGGGAACTGAGATGAAGAGGTGATTTGAGATGTACCATGCCTCAGCTGAGAACAGGCCACTGGTATATGAAATCCGATGTCTTCATCATCTCCAACGGGCTTTTCTTTATGAATAACAAGTAATACATTTCTCACAGGTGACAGAGAAGATGCAAGGCTAAGGGGGAATTTCAATGATTAAGAACTGACCTGAAAAATGGATGTAGGGCTCATACTTCAAATGTAGATGTTGGCATAGAAAAAGGAATAAGAACATGATGAAAATACAACAGAATGCTGGAGTCCAGGCTGGCACTGCTTGTGGAACAGATGGGAGAAGCGGCAGATGAAAAGAGAGAGGATCAAGGCTGGCTGTCTAAAGCAAAAAACCAACACGTTTGAATTAGCTGTGCTCCGCAGGGGGAATGAGGGTGGTAAAATTCAAATAACAGGGGAGAAAAAATAGATTATGATGGCAATGCTTTGGAAAACCAAATGGAAATCAGGCAAGGAAGGAGACAGCAAGGAAGAAGAAAGGAAGAAGGTAGGCAGGAGAAAAGTAGGACAGGAGAAAGAAATGTATTCCTTGGGACTGAGACGAAGCAATGCAAGTTGTTTATACTATTGGAATAAAAGGGAAGGTATTTCCAGACAAGAATAAGGGATTTAGCATGCATAGAATATCTGAAGGTGTTCCTTTTGTCTTTTCTCCAGAGCCTTAATAATTTAATTTGCTATTATCTCAGTAGAAAAAAGTTAAGTAAACTATAGTGGATTTACATGTACATTAATAGTTCAGCATACACCTAAGTGATTTTACCAGCAAAATAAACGTAACATTTCTTGCAAACAACATGAAGGCAAGTAGCTCAGATAAATGTAGTAAATCCCAATTTGCTATAAATTTCTCACAATGATTAACTAAGCTAGTAACAAACTGCATTGTTATAGCTACTATATAGCAAAGGGAACTTAAAATCGTACAATTGCCACTAATTATTTTATATTAGTTGTACCACAGGGTAGTGATGATGCTTTTTTTCGCCATTAGAATCACCTAATAGAAGCATAAGCTATTCCTTAGCGCATGTCACCCCCGGGTAAATGTACTGTTCATGGGGACAGTCTGTGGTTGCTCATCAAAAGAGGAAGCAGAACGAGCATGGGAGATCAGGATGTACTTTACATTTTTAAAAAGACTCTTGAGATCCAGAATGAACATATGGGACTAACCAATTTAAGAAAGATTTGCAACTCGAAACTTAATGTGTATTTCCTCTTTTTTTACCTTTACTGATATTTGCAAAAGTTCAATAGATTTCAAAAAAACCAAAGGCAACAATGTATTTTAAGGGAATAATTTCATTTCCTGATTTGCCATAGAATCAAAGGATTCATACAGTGGTGCAGCATTATCTGTATCTACAAAATCTGCATATTTTAAGATTTTTTTCAAATTAAAAATGTCAATTATTCTGAATGTTAAAACCAAGCATTGAAGGCATACAAGGCCAGAAGGGACCACTATAATCATGAAGTCTGAGCTCTTGCTCAGTTTATCAGAATTTCAAGGTTTTTTTCTCAGATTTTCTCAGGTTTTCTCAGGATATAACTTTTTCAACAAGGACTTTTAGAAAATAATCTGATATTAAGTGAGTATTTTCAAGGGCTGAGGGATTCACTACCATGCTCACATGTGATTGCCATGGTCAATGACACATTCTTAAAACAGCAAAACAAAAATTAATTTTTAAGCTGGATATGATTAATTTCAGCATTCATATACTGGGTTTTTTACTGCCTCCATCCATCTCCTCAAATGCTTTAAATTAGCAAATTTACTTTCTTGAAGGATGTACTCCATGTCATCAAGTCATTCCTGAACTATCTTTTTTGATAAGTATATGGTGCAATCGCTGTTTCAGAGAGCAAGGCAAAAAAATTCAGTTCTTCAGTCATTTCCAAGTTTCTTTCCGTGTCTCCTGTACACTTGCTGAAACATATGAACATTTGGTTGAGTTGAAGCCACTGTCTCAACCAGGATTGTACCAGGATGAATCGCTGAGGAAATGTATTCCTGATAAACTCACATTTAGTTCTGACTAGTGCATATATTAGCCCTTTTTAGCTTCCTCACCAGCTTCTGCATTATGCTCAGAATATTAGAAAGTACTAAATCAAATACAGCCATGATTGAATCCTGCATTCTTTCCAATAAGTATCAAGTCTGTCCTGGACTTCTATGGAATTGGGATTAAGCACTTAGCCTTTTTAGGGTCTGACATCTTAATATTTGATATCTGGCCTTCTGTCATTTGTCATTGTTTTCTTTATTATTGCACTGCTATGTTCCTTTCAACAACTGATTGATGCTTATTATTAACAGTCTCCCTGTTGATGCTTTGTTCAGATTCTGAACTAATGCATTTTTACATGAGTTTTTATCATGGATTTAGAAGAAGGCATATTAGGATATAATTTGCTTTTAAGACTACCTTGCTTACCTCTCAAGAGATTATTTTCCTTTTCTTGTGCAAAAAGTATTGAATGTGATTCCCAGTAATGTGGTCTAGATTTTTTTTTGTGCACAGTGTTAATGAGTATGTCTATTCTTAGCACATGGTCATAAATTACTATCACCTATAAATTTCTTTTTTCTACTTTGCTTGCTTGCATCTTTTTGATGAACATAGGATGGTTATAAAAAATAGACAGTTGAAGAAGGCCCTATTTTATTATCAGTATTTTCCCTGTTATTAAATTCTGATTAAACTGTTTTCTTGCTGATTCACTTGCTCGTGCTGTCCTTTTGTACTTATTCATGTCACTTGAAATCTTTTCTTTTTCTCTGGCACAATAGCAGTAGAATATGGCCACATTATTTGACATTTTCTCTACGTGTTCTGATATGATGATCCAAATCTGAAATATTACATGCACACGCTTCCAGACATGCACATTGCACATGATGTACATATATATATACATACATACTCAGAATTCTGTAATGGAAAAATAAGAATTAGAAAATCAACAGCTGCAGTGGTATCAGTTATTATCAACTCACTATAAAGAACCTGTACAAGCCCCTCAGCTGTAACTGGTAATTAAATTATTACTCAGGTCACTTTTATCTACCTGCTCTGCTGTGTTCTGCACATCTTTGAGTAGAAACTGTAGCAAGGAAACTGTTGTGGCAGCAGGTATGTTCAGGACCTTTATCTATAACCTGTTTGACTCAGCTAAGGCTGCAGTGCCCACTACAGTGGGATCCAAACTTAGTTTACCATTGATCCATAGTTTAGCATAAAACTATTAACAAAATTGATTTTTCATTTTATTATAAAATACGAAAATACAATCTTCAAACGGAGATCTTTGCTGCATTTTAGCCCCATTTGATATGCATAAAGGGACTCTTCAGACTTCAGTGTTTATCTGTGCTGCTGCTAAAGACTGGCAACATTACACTGTTTATTAATAAATAGCACATCAGATTGTCTAGGGTGCAGTGCGGACTACCTGAATGCAAGCTTTTCTCTGATAGTCTAATCTCTCTATTGCCACAGTGACACTTTTTACTTCTTTCAGAGAAGTAAGTGGTAGGTTTTACTGTGTAGCACAAAACCTAACTACTTGGAAGGACCCAACTGGGGGAGGGAGTGAGGAAGGGCTGTATTCGCTCTGCCATTTCACACACACAACATGATAGGGTCTATAAGCTCATTACGTTAAAGGTCTCCGTTTCTTTTTCAGGCTCATCTCATTTTGGGGTGAAAGAGAGATGATGACACAAGCAGACACAGAAGTTAGTGCAGAATTTCCTGGTGAAATGACTCAAATGAAACTAAACTCAACATCAGTCAGTGATGGGTAAAGGGCCTTAAACTGCCTGCATGTTCAGGATATACACATACACAGACATCTGAGTATCTGAAGCTCTAAGGCCTTTCTTTGTCTCTGGAATGGAGAAATAAGATGATGTAATAATGAAAAAAAAAAAAAAAAGAATTACAATGCAAGATCAGTACCCTTTCCTGCATGGATGTTTAATAGTAAATTCATTGTGACAGTCTCAGTATTGCTATACTGCTTCTTCTTCTATAGGATAGGGGTGCGTGTCCGTGTGTGCGGTGCTTAGCAACAAACTGAAACACACTAGGTTTAGGTTGCAGGAAATACAGCTGGAACCCATCTTTCAAAAACAGAGGAAAACCAACGAAACAACAACAACAAAAACCCCACAACAAAACAAACCTCCCCCCCCCGTTATCGATGAAAATCAAACATCTGGGGAAGTTGAACCTTCCTCCATATTAACTCCTCTTCTTTAGTTAGGGCAGTTAAAACCATGCTTTTCAGGTACACCTGGAAGGCGGGTACATCCAAACGCCTTCCTGATCTAAGACTCTAAAACCAACAGGCGGGTTTGGGGTGTTTTCGGGGGGGACTTTTTCTGCGCTTCAGCTGACGTCTCCCCCTGCCACCGAGCGAAACGGGCGCGTGGCTGACGCGCGCCGCCCCTCGCGGCCGGTTTCACGCAGTCCGGGCAGGCGGGGCGCGGCGGGCGGGGCAGCGCGCCCTCCCGAGGGACCCCAACTCAGGGGCGCCCCTTCGGGGGGCCGGGCGCGGGAAACAAAGCGCCTCGCGGAGGCAGCGGCGCCCGGGGACGGGACGCGGGGACCGGGCCCGTGGGGCTGCGCGGGGCCCCCCCGGCGCGCGCCGGCCCCCCCGCGGCGCCTCTGTCCGCGGTGCTGAAGGCCGGCGGCCACGCGCCTCTCCGCGGCCGCGCGCGCAGGGGCGGGGCGCGCTCCCGCCGGGCTCGCGGCTCGCGCAGGCGCGCGGCCCCCTCGCCGGGTGCGCTGAGTGCCGGGGAGCGCGAGCGAGCGCGTGCCAGGGCGGGAGCGGGCGCGCGCAGGCAGCGGGAGCGCAGCCGCCCCAGCCGCGCGCGGGCACCCCCGTCCCCTCCCTCCCCCGCCCCCGGTTTCCGGAGCCGGGACCCGGAGCGGAGCGAGCGGCGCGAGCGGCGGCAGCGGCGCGGGCACCGGCGGCGCGGGCACCGGCTTCTCGTGCGCCTGCCGCGGGGCCATCGGCGCGTGCCTCCCCGTCCTTGCCTTGCGCCCGCCGGCCCGCGCGCCGAGGATCTAATTTGCTGGCCAGCGCGCTCCGCGGAGGAGGAGGAGGAGGAGGAAGAAGAAAGGGCTGTTTCCCTGGTTTTGTGGATGCTCTACTTTTCCTGGAAATGCAAAAGATTATGCATATTTCTGTCTTCCTGGCTCCTGTGTTGTGGGGACTGATCTGGGGGGTCAATTCTAACAGCATACAGATCGGTAGGTGCCCGCACGCCGGCGGACCTCCTCTCTCCTCCCTGCCCATCTCCCGTTCCCTCAGCCCCGCCGCTGTCACTCGGGCATTCCTGTCATGTCGTCGCGAGCCCAGCCCCGCCGCGGTGTCCGCCAGGCGCCTGCGAGGTCCCTTCGCCAGCCGTGGCCAGCGCGTCCCCCCTCCTCTCGCTTTCCCCGGCGCCGCACCGGCCGTCCCGCCGCTTCCCCGGGCTCCGTCGCGGCGGCCGGGCAGGGGACGGACCCGCAGCCGGCCTCGCTTCGGCAGCGGTGCTGGAAGCTGGCGGGACCTACCGGCACCCACGCCCACCCAGCCCTGGCGGCGAGCAGGGACGTGGCCGCGGCGGGGCTCCGCCGGTGCCCCCGCCCGCCTGATGTGTGTGTATGTGTATGTTTCCCTGCAGGGGGGCTGTTCCCGAGGGGCGCCGATCAGGAGTACAGCGCGTTTCGGGTAGGCATGGTTCAGTTCTCCACCTCGGAGTTCAGGCTGACTCCCCACATCGACAACCTGGAGGTGGCCAACAGCTTCGCCGTCACCAACGCCTGTGAGTACCGGACGCCGCCAGCCTGCTGTGGCGGCGGGGGTAGGGGAGAGCTGTGGGTGGGGTGGGGGGGTGAGGGGTGCGTGGGGGGGGTGAGGCGCCGCATCGCCGCCGAGCCGGTGCGGGAGCCCACGGGCCCGGCCCCGGAGAAGCGGGGCGAGGGGTCTCCGTGCACCTCCTCAGCCCCCGCCGAGGTTGACAATGGTTCCCGCCGCCCCCGCACGGCGGCTCTCCCCACGCATTATATAAGGCTGCGCGGTCGCCCGCGACTGCGGAACCGTCCCTTGAAGCGGCGTGGGCAGCGCCCGGGTGCCCTCCCGACAGCAGTCGAGGGGGCGCGGAGCGGGAGGCTGCGGGGGTGATCAGCCATTTTACGCCGCGCCGTGCGGTGGGTTCTGTCTCTCCGCTCCAGGAGACCCCCGCCCTAGTGGCAGCTCCCGGGGCCTGCCCGCTTGCCTCCCCCGCGGCTTGCGCGGCGGGTCGCCGGCCGGGTGCGGGCTGCGCGGGCGGCCAGCGGGGCTGCCCTGGCTCCGCCTCCGGCGAGGCAGCGCCCGGCCGCACGCGTGCCGCGGGGCGCGGAGCACATGCGTTGCTCGGAGAGGCGATGGGGGTGCGGGGTGGTTCCAGCACGAAGAGAGGAGACCTGGGGCAGGAGATCCCGCAGCGTTATTTGAGTCTGCCTTCCGCTCGGGGGCTACTCCCTGGGCAGCTTCCCCGCGTTCGGCCAGGCGATGTGGAGTTGGACCCCTCGGAGCTGCGTGGCGGGAGGGGGAGGGCCGGCCGGGCGGGGGGGCGGTGCGGGGCAGGCCTGCGGGCAGGGGCAGCTGCAAACCAGGGGTTGCGGGCGCTGTCCGTGTCGGCGATGAGAGCCGTAAGGCAGGCGTTCCCAAGGCGATAAGAGGTGCCCGCCTTCCCCCGCTTCCCTGCCTCATGTGCCCGTTTCAAGGGAAAGCGGGAGCCCCGCAGCGGCGCCCCCAGCAAGGAGGCGGGAGCCCGCTTTTGTGCCCCGCTGCCTTCTGCCGCCCCGCGCGGCTCTCCCCCAAGGCGTTTCCTCGGCCCTCCTAGGGACAAGAAGCCAGGGACACCGAATCTGTTGCCTCGCTATGAGCGAGAGCAGTCTGCCTGCCTAGGTGACCTTTTGTGGTGCTTTTTTTCGCTGTTGCCGCTACGTTATGGTAGGAGCGGTGGTGCTGACGCTGGGATAGGTGGTGCGAGAGCTCAACCCAAGGAACTTTTAGCAGCCTGTATGAGGATAGGAGGACATAATACACACAGCTGAAGTCAAAAAAGGTCAGAGCACGTAATCAGCCACAGTAACGCTACTTGGCTGATCTTTCCAAGCTGCCTGGGGAGTTCATGGTTTCGTAGGTAATGAGGGTTTGCAGCTACCAGAACTGCGTGTGGTTAGAATCTGCAGTACGTGGTACTGGGACTACCAGTTGTGTTGTGGTCAGGATGGCATTCTGCAAAAAATGTGACAGGCCTTTCTGTGTTTCTCAATTCAATGAAGTCTATGAAATTCTGAAAATAAATTGTATAAAATGCCAGATTATTATTTTTTTCTACTAGTACTAGATACAAGTATAGCCACCTGGTCTTTGGGAAAGTAAAGGATACATATTTTTCTCCAACCCCATCAAGTTTTTCATCAGTGTTTGTATCCATGTACCTGTCTTGTTGAGCTTTGCTGTCTTCCTTGCAGAAGTCTAATATACTCAGTTGACATGTAGGCTGCAGACTGCAGTGATGGACTTTGAGGCTTCCAGCAGGAGGGAGATGCTATCCACGTTTCAGGTTTTCCTTTGTCCAAGGCTTCCCACTTCAAGCAGTTTGTAGAGCACCAAATTAAGATGTGAACATGTACTTGCTTTTTTGTCACCTCAGTCACCACTGATGGCTTAGTCAAGTTGTCAATTGTATTTAATCAACTAGTGAAGCATATGCTAAAAATATCTATAGTATTCCCTTTATTACCTTCCAAGAAAAATTTGATTGGAGAACAAGGAATTCTGAAGACAAATATTTGCCATACAAGAAGCAGAATTTAGCAGTTGATTGCAGAGCACTACATGCATAAATGGCTAAGAAGGATCCATCCTTTTTTGTCCCCTTTATGCATTGTTCTCATTTGAGATACTGAAAAATCGGCAGGTTGGGTTGTTTGGGGTTTTTTCACAATAGTGAAAAAGAACCTGTGTCCAAAACCATTGCTGTCAACAATTCAAGTGTAAAAGAAGGTCATAGAAATGTAGGATAGTATGAAACTGAAAATGCTTCAGAATTTACCTGGATATTTCACGCCAGCAAGGTGATTTTCCTTCACAGAAATACAGTGGCAGGCTTACACTGTTATAGAAGTAATGACCTTTTTCTGCCCTAAGAATAAAAAAAAATTCTAAAATTTACAAGGTATTTCGGCTTTTGGCTTAAAACCCCTGAACCAGTCTACTCGTAGGCTGCACACACTCTGGATGATGGTGCAGGAGATGCGGTCTGTAGCTGTGTGCCTTGACAAGGTGGAAACCAGCTCCTGCCCTGGAAGCTGGCATGACTGCCCCCCTCCAAACCCTTAGTAACCAGTGGGAAGCTGGGATGTACAGTTCCATATGCTTTAAAAACAAACAAACAAGCAAACAACAAACCCACTGTAAAACTATTTAAAGGAATCATCAAGCTTATTATTAGCACTTACTCAGTCTTTGTTGATGAAGCAAACAGTGTTTAAATGAGCAAGTGGTATTGCTGGTATTACTTTTAAATTAGGCTCCTAAACTTCCAGAAAAGAGGAGATGGTGGTCATGTACTGCTGATGGATGTTTGAAGATGTGTAAGATGGGATTCAGTCGTTTAAAGGTGACCGGGAGATGTGTTCAGCAGAGGATGAATGGGCACTCTGAATAGGTGGACTTAACCCACATAATGGATCTGTAGCCATCACTTAGGTTGTTGGACTGTTGCTAGTCTCTGTGTTAAGGAGTCATCAGGAGTAGCTGTTAGAATCTAATTGCAGTTTGACACCTCATAAGTCAATGTCACAGGGAGGCTTAATAGTTTTGATTGAGGGATGGTGCTGTCTCTCTTCAGACTGATGGAACAATTAAGAGAAATGTTCACTGCCATGACTATTGTTGCATCCTTCAAGAGATATGGGTAAGCCTTAGCCCTCTTTGAGAATTCCTGGTGATTCAGAGGTTTACAGTCTAGATGGTAAAGGCAAATGTTAACAAAGTAGGTCACTCTAACAGGACCTCTTTGGCTTTTAACATCTGGGGCAGAAGTACAGCATTGCAGGAAATTCATAGGGCAGCACTGGAAGATATCCAAGAAACTGGCCTTTATTGTACTTCAGCAGAGTGTAACTGAGTCTAGTCTAACAGGAGAAGTGCTGACCATCAGATTAAAAAAAAAAATAAATCATTAATTCTGTAAAGAAAAGAGGAAACTGTTGAAAATGAAATCTAAACAGGAATATATGTACTCATATTTTTGCACTGGAAGGATACTGGAGTAACCTGAAGAGAGGTTTCCTGTGAAGTACTAGAAAGCCTCCATAATGTAACAGGTTTTTCATGTAGTAGCTTCAGCACAGACTTAATATATGCATGATTTTGGATGTTTAATCATACTGGCTCAAGAGCCAGTGTTGAGCTTCTCTGTTTTAAATCAAGTCTTACAGCTCTGCAGGGATCACTGCACCATGACATTCTGACAAGGGAATGCTGATTCATGCATAAACCTTAGATCCTTTCATTGTATCTTCAACCAGCAGCTTTGAAAACCTATGAATATCTAGCGTGTTGCAACTTGGGAGCTGTGGCAAAGATTTTCATAGCCATTTTGGAATATAATGCTATAAACTGCATTAATAAAGAAATAGCATTCAGCATACTGCTGGCAAAATGATTATAGAATAAGAAAAAAATAAATACCCTGTAGTTGTAAAGATGGGATAAGACTAGATTAGTTTATTTCAATTAAAATTACTGTGGACCAATCCCAAATACATTTCACAATAAATGATCAGAACTGATTTTGAAGGAAAGGAGGGATTTATTAAATGCTTGTGTTTCAGTTCATTTGTATTCCTGGTCCTTCTAATTTTCTTTTCACTGTGAAACATTTCTCAGGCTCAATGAGCAGATGTGAAATAGTTTATGTGCCCCCTTATAATTAAAATGAACAAGATCAGATGGGTTTCTTAGTAAAATGATACAGTAAAGCTGGGATCTAGCTTACAATAGGAACTCTTGTCCTTTCACTGCTCCCAAAACGTTTCTCTCCTCAAAATCAAGATCTGTAGCAAACTTTAAACATTGTTCTACTTCTGAGAGTTATTCATAAAGTTAATCATAAAATAAATACCTGGGGTATTTATGGTGTGATAGTGCCACCCCTGCTGTGCATCTTTGCTCCTGGCTCACAGACCATTTTCACACAACTGTGATCCAGAATGTTGGCAGTTACAGCAGTTTTGGCTTGGCTACTTGACTTTTAGATTTTTGTTATGTGATTATTGCATTAATTTTGTTCATATATGTGAAATAAAATTTTCCTATGCAGTTTTGAATATATTATGAATATATAATTTACAAACTTTAAAGTGAGTTATCTTTAATAATAGTTTGTGAGTAGCTTATCAATCAAGCCTTGAATATACCAATCAACCTGTTAAATCAACTAATATTATCAGTATTTTAAGTATATTAATATGTTCCTATATGCTTTTATTTATATTTCATATATTAAAATGTAGTAACATTGTTTTTGCTAATGAAAGCTTTAATTTGTGCAGTCTTTGATAGGACTATTGACGGCACATGGCTGGGGATGTACTTAACTCCTTGTGTACATAACACTAGCCAAGGGCCACTGCCTTAAGTGATACTGTTACTGCTGATTTCTTTAGTTCTTTTATCAAGCTTCTAATAATTAAAATATATTTGAGAACGAAGGCACATTTAACAGAAAAATAATTCTTTTTAAACAGTTACTAATTCTTAGGGAAGTAGATAATAACTAGGAACATAGTATTAGTTTGAAAAGGCATTAAGCAGGTAAAGAATATTCTATTACTGTTATGTAGAGAACTAGGATAATGAGCATAATTAATTTATGTGAAAATATGATCAAATTTTACAAAAATATCTGCTCAGTATTTTCAAATTAATAATTCTCTAATGTGTGCTGGTAGGACTAATTTTTAGGAAACTGAAAGGAGGAAATAACCCACAGTAAAGATAAATATGCATGTATGCATGTATACATACACATATAAAAATGTACATAGATATTTACTTAAATAGTGAGCAATTGTTAATTTTGAATGTCACATAAATAAAAAGCAGGACATTGTTTAAACCCTGCAATCCATTTTCTGAATAGGTTTATCTCAGAGCTCTTACTAATAAGATAATTTATCATTTTAAACTGGTGTGTTCACTCCTGTGATTTGACTGCATGTGTTAGAAATTTTTTTTATATTGAAGATTCATGCCTATATTCCAGAACCAGCATCACTGCAATTGAAGCCAAGGAATGTCAGGTCAGACTGTAAATAACA
This sequence comes from Apus apus, assembly GCF_020740795.1. Lineage (NCBI taxonomy): Eukaryota > Metazoa > Chordata > Aves > Apodiformes > Apodidae > Apus > Apus apus. Next base: position 72,249,219 of record NC_067285.1, read on the forward strand.
CTGAAAAGATACCTGAATATGTAAAAAATTGGTGGCATATATCAAATCATCAATATATGTACATGTGGTTGGACTTCTCAAATGACACTTAACTGGAACTTTAATTTTTGAAATTAAAAAGATTTTTTCATTATTTTGTAATTGATAATTGCATTTATCAGACTGTCAATGTAGTGGCATCTGCTTTTAGAAGACTGGACAAGGGTTTAATTCCCTTTGCCATCTAGATTTCTGAAAAGGTATAGCCTGTGTTTTTTTATACAAAATATGTAGGTTTGTGGAGCAGTGTTACTATTTTGTCTTGAAACCTTACTGTTTTAATTTACTAAGTTCATTAAAAAAATAATCTGCCTTGTTAAAATTGAGAAAGGGCTTGATTTAAATGAATAATCATTCCAATAGTGAAATCTTTATGGGTAAACAACAGGGAGTGAATAAAAGCATCAAACATTCTGAATAAATATTGTAAAATGGATCAACAATAAGGAGTAAAAGCAGGTTTCAAATAACCTCATGTTGAACAAATTCATACTGCACCTTCTGAAATCAATAGCTGTGCTTAAAATACTGGTATTGCATTTATTTGCTGTCAGAAAGTGGTACAAATTATTTTGAAGTACTACTTACTTTACTTTACTACTTTATCTTTATCTGGGCCCCCTTGTTTAACAACTATTCTGTAACAGATTTTTGTTTTTTGTTTATTTATTTGTTTGTTTATTGTTTGTTTGGTTTTAGGGTTTTTTTTTTCATTGTTTTAAGAAAGCTTCTCAAATTAGGAAGCTTATGGGGAGTTTACCTTTTCTCCCCCAAAGTTCCATTTAGAAAATTAATGTAGCGAGTTAACATTTCTGTACGGAATTGGGTGTAATGTACAGGTATTTAATGCATTCACCTATGGCTAGTAGCTTTATGAGAGTGTAAAAAAAAAATTACAAGAAAAAGAATCTCATCATGATTCTGCAGCGAGGTGTGGTTCAACTCCAGCTCCTGCTTTCTCTCCTGCTCCCAAACCTGACTCAGAGAAATTAATAGGATTTTTTTGAGAGTTGATGCATTACGTGCAGTTCAACTAAAGGTGATGGAATCCAGCACCAAAAAATTCTTACTTCAGCTCCAGTCTACTCTTTTATATCAGAGGAGGGATATTCAGGTCTGTATTAATTAACTTAAATCAGTGTTTGATTGCTTTGTATATTTGGGGTGCTAGGTCTGTAACTAAATTGCCAGTCTCTTCAGTTAGTCCATGAGTGACTTAGTGGGCTTTATTCCACATGGAAATAGTGTCTTCATTACTGATCTGCAGAAGGTAAATGTGCTTGCATTTCACGGTTGAAAAGAAAGAATACTTTGCCATTGGTGTTTTGAAATGGAAATACTTTTTCAGAACGATTCTTCAGATGAGCAGGAGTTGGACAAAATTCTGTAAAATGTTTGTATCAGCTGTGAATCATAAATACATGCTCACACAGCTGGTAGAAGAGTTTCAAAGCTCAATAAGGGACAGTGGCTAATTACATGAAATGTTCATGCTGCAGTTATTCAGGGTGCTGTGGTAAAAGCTATCATACCACTCTAATTTATTCTTATTATTAATGTGTTTAAAAGTTTAGAAACATGACTTGGGGTGGAAAACCTGGCTCTGTTTATTGCAAAATGCATAAACTGTTTTACTTGCACACACTTTGAAAACTGCAAATAACATTCTTTCTAAACACTTGGTATGATAGATAATGTAAACAGCATTCTGTTGGGTAATGTCGAGATTTTCTCTTCATCTACACAGAGAAGAATGCTTTCAGAGATCATGTCAGCAACAGGGCTGGAGGGCTCAGGAGAACAGTTTTGCAATTGCTTTTCAGCCTGGAGAAAATACTTGTGTTATTTTCTTTGGGTTTCTGCCTTATATTTGGTAGTTGCAGGACTCTGTTCTGTACCCATGAATGAGAAAGCTAATGTGGTTTACCATCCCATATTATGTGCATCAAAAATCTTTCAATGTGTTGCACTCCCTTGTATATTTGTAAACTCTCAGAATGTCTGCAAATATATGCTAATGAAGTATATTGTACAGCTCTGACCAGGTCAGAGTAATTTGTTTAATAATCTTATAAATCTTTGAAATTGAGGACACTGAGGGTTAGCTTGCTCAAAATGTTCCTCCCTTGTACTAGTTAGGAGTTTTGACAAAATGTCCTCCAAACCAAAACGCTGTTTTTTTTTCTCTGTTCCTCCTTCATACAAATGTAGCAAATTCCTTAATGCTTTTATAGTACAGTCTCAAGTTCCTGGTACAAATGTGGGAGCCTGCAAGGCACAAAACTTTCCTGCATGATTGTCCCTTGTGCAGACGTACTGATATCAGGAAGTTTATTCCAGGTGTAATACTTGAAAAACAGGGTAAGTAGTTTGCATGGTTAGTGCATATCAAGCTCATATTTACATAAGCTACAGCAGTGCTACTTATAACAGAAGAAGGATTAATCCACACTGGAATAACAGTAAATGGTTAGAAGAATCATCGAGGATTTAACCCAGTTATTTCATATCTTGTCCATGTCAGGCAGAGGACCTGAATTTAACCCTTTATCTTTCACTTTCTAGTGGAATGCCCTTTAGTGCTGGGCCATTTTTGTTTTGATGTCAGCCTCCCTCTTCTATGTTTTTCCTGCCTCCATTAATTTTTGGTAAACAAAAAATTCAGTAATCTTTCTTGTGTCCTGATGCAGGAAGGGGGAAAAATGTCTTTTAGGTTTTGAGAGCAGGAAAATAATTTCTTGCCTTTTGTTGTTTTGTGGTAAAGCATAGAGAAAAATCAACAACATGACAGTGTTAGGAATATTTAGGTAGTAATTTAAATAATTGTTCAATTCAGAATATTAATTGGCCAGATTTATACACAGCTTTAAACTTCTGAAGCCATTTTAAATTAACACCTGGAAAATAATATTATTTTTTTTTTTATATTTAAAGACTAGATGGATTTGAGGGATCAGGAAATAGATGAGAATGAGTCACCATACATTATAAATTGCAGTCTAGGTGTGATTTTAATTTCCCTCACAACCTTACATCTGCCCCATTTTAAGGTGCTTTCATTTGGTCAGAGTGGATCATGCTGAAATTCTGAGAAGTCATGACTGAAAAGTCATTCATCTCTTTTACTGACTAATCGGATTAGTTCATGTATTCAGCAACCTGATCCCATAGTCTGGGAGTTCAGAGTAATAAGACCAGACTATTTTTGCTCAGTCAAATAAATGGTCAGGTTTCCACTGATGGTGGCAGGAATAAAAACAGATCCAAGATTCATATTATTTCTTTTTCTGTATGTCCATGGAGGACTGATTAAAATTTTTCTGTATTGGAATAGGCAGAGATTAAATTCCTAAAACATGTTAAAAAGTGTGAGCATCTGTTGGACCTACAGATTTTTTTTTTTTTTTTTCAAATTTGCTCATATATGGCCCCCTTTTTAAAAAATATTGCACACATTTCTTAAGTGCTTTGTCAGGATTCAGTATGGAAACCTTAGAAAAATTATTAGACCATTTCAATTTAGGATAAATATGTAAGTAGAACTGTTAGCTTAGCTAAAAAAAGGAAAAGTTTGATTCTGTGCTTGTGTAGGTGAAGAGGAAAAGTAACATGCTTGCTCCCTTCCTTTGCATTTGATCATGGATATTACAGTTTGGCAAAATCTGCATAAAATAGAATTTTTCATTTTTTCTTAACTCTTTTTTCACTTGTAGAAACCTGCATTTTGGTTTGACTTTATAGAACTCAGTATTGTGCTTTTACTAGAGAAGTAAGCAAGCATCTGTAAGCTGCCAATATTGGATTTTTAGCAAGTGAAGAACTTAGTATTTCTTTGAGCTTATCACTTCTATTTGGATATAATAAAAAGATAATATATCCTTCAGTGTCTCCATTTGTGCAGGCACTTTCAATTATCTTGCAATTAATACCTGAAGACCCAGTTTGTGATAGTCATGCAATGCTGTGTGACCTCATGGTGCAGCTCCAGAAAATGTCAGTGTCTTTTAAGTCCTGTATCACATCTGGCTGCCTATGGAGATGCCTGAGAGACTCCAGTGTCTACAATAGCTTTTGGTACATGTACATGGTAACCTGAATAACTTCCTGAATTTAGTGAGAAAAGAGCATGTCTGTAAACACCCAAACGACTTTTAGGAACTCTGACATTTTTGTAGGGTGTCAAGTACTGTTGCAGTGAGTTGGTATTTGTAATGGAAGACATGGATTATGTTAAGTCATGACTTAGTCATTCCAAATAAAGGTTACTATATGCCTATTCCAATATGTTGAAGAGCCTCCAGTATTACTACACATCTGTTTTTCCAGTTAGCTTTGTCCTTCTGGAGGTGCAAGCAGTTGTTCACTTGAGGAGTTTTGTTGTTCCCTTTCTGCAAGGGACTGTTTCTGGCTTCCTTTGGTCCCATTGATACAATGGTTCAGTCAGTGTTGAGACTCCTAGCATTACTTTCCATTTTCTGGTATAGAGAATCGAAGTTTCCTATGCCTGCGTTTCTGGCTTGCTCCTGCACTCCAGGAACTTACTGTGTTGAATTTATATAGTATTTTGTTGTTACATGACAGTTTGAGGTGGATATGTTGAAGCATGTAGAAGCCATTTTCCAGACTAATGATCATCTTCCTTAAAAAACAGATATACTGGAAAAAAAAGTTCGCTTTCTCTCTTCATATAGGGGATATATTTCAGCAATATAAATCTAATTTTTAAGTTTGCTTTTATTTTGCTTTTTTTCTTGCTCTGTTCTTGTGCTTAAAACAGTTCTCCAAAACAAGTGTTGTGACTGGGTTATTAAAACATGGCGAAAGTAATTATGCTATGTAATAATTTTTGACACATTGGTGGTTCTGTAGAAATAAATTTATGCCTTTGAAATTAAGTGTCTTATTTACTAAATGTAATTTTAAACTTCCTGAGGAAGCTGGCAATGTTTGCAGGAACATGGTTAGCCTGGTCATATCACTACAAATAGCTCACCAATTGTGATCTTAGCTAGGTGCACTGCAACTTAAGTATATCTGCTTTTGGTCTGATTTTTCCCTTTCACTTTGAAGAAAAATTCTCTTTTTCTTTTGTAGGCTTCCTTTTCCTCCTTTCATCATTGCCAACCAGCTAAGTATATAAAAAATATTTATTTCAGGAAGTCTAGTCCATCTCATTAGAATTGTCTTCTGCTTTCCATATCCAAGTTTGTTAAGAACTCTTTGCTGAGTAACTGATTTTGTTTAGGATACAGATCGATTGGGTGATAGTGACATTAGTGATGGATGTAAAGTGGTGGTTTTTTGTTTGCTTGTTTGTTTGGTTTTCTGAATGCTTTCTGTATTAGAACTCAAGAGACCTCATCTCATTCCAAAGCAGCTTCCTAAACATCTACGACAGACCAAAGGAGAGGCTATAACTTGACAAGCCAAGAAGAGGTATACCTCACTGTGCCTTTGCTGTAGGAGAGTTTGGGGCAGGGAGGGGAAAGGAAATGTATTGTGCAGTTCAGTTCTGTCCTACACATCCTTCCAGACTTTTAAGCCAGAGGTCAGATATGGACACTGTAGTTTAGGCTGCTTCTGGAATTTCTGGGAATCCTCATTCTGTAAACCTTGGCAGCTTTATGTACTTTCTGAGTCCATCCTAGCTGTGACGACATCTCCTGTTCTCTTCTATAAAATAGGCCAACATAGGCCAGTCGCCAACATGATTTGGCAGCTATGGTGTATAACACTGTCATGTTACAAACTAGGAATGTAGGAGAGTCCAGGAGTGGAACAAGGCTGGAGGCATCTGTGTTACCTAACCTGAATGCTAAGAATTAGATTCCTAACAATGAAACTAACAATTAGCACCTAATGGAAAAGAAATTAAGTCAGCCTAAATGACAGAAAGCTTTAGAAACTCCTTGGCTGAAATTGTTCCTTTCCCTTTCTGGGGGACTGCAACTCTGAGGGAAGGGAAGTGCGATTAATGGCCAGAAGCTACTTTCTCAGGCTATAAGGGGTTTAAATGCACTGGTTGTATGATGCTCTTGATGCTGTGCAGATTTCCCACCTTTTGATCTTAATGGCCCAATAGTGTAGAAAGAAGTGAAAGAGCCTGGGAGCTCAGAGCATGACTTATCTTCATGGAACACAGTTGGAACAAGGGAGAGAAGGATATTTTTTTTACACCTGAAAAGAGAAGTAGTTGTATTTTCAGATCTCCTTTTCTCAGATTGAAATTGTTCATCTTAATTTGTAGTAGTACACCTGTATTTTTGAATATGATACTGTAACAGAAAATACGTCTTTTAGCCTCCCTTAGGAGGAATTGAAATCTATGTTTCGAAGGACTTCATGATTGTCCTGTAGTTACAGTTGCTATTGTATGCTGTGTATTTTAGGTGGTAAAACTTAAAGCTGTGTTTTAAGTTGCACTGGCCATGAACAAGGTGATACTTTCTGTTCCCATGGGTCTAGTAGCTTCATTGTTTCTAGATTAAATTCAGGGTAGGGAGTTTAATCTGTAGAGTTCTGTGTATGTTTAATTTTGGCTATGTGAACAGAGATTTTGTCTTGTTTAGCAGTTATGGCAGCTACATTCATAGACACTTAAGCTAATGGGCACTAGATTGAAATATTAGGGTGCTGTTGACGGGTTGTTTTCTATGAAGGAAGCTCAACTTTCTATGTGTTTTTCATTATCTGTCAGACAGTCTGTTTTAACCAAAGTGTTTGTGGAAGGACCTTGCTGGAAAATGAGAAGAGAAATTATTTTTAGGAATGATCGTTTCCTTTTGATCATCAGATAAGATTAACTTGTTTATTTCCCTATAATCTTCACGCAGAGTATGATTTATTCCTGTCATGCTCCATTTCTTTGAAGGGGAAAGTAGGAGATAGCAATAAAACACTCAGGGTTTTTTTTCTCTTCCTTTTTCTGGATTACTGAGCACAAAGAATGGAATTTCCATTTATGGTAAAGTGTATGAAGAAAGTATGTTCTCTCACCCTTTAGAGGCACATAATATATGCTGTATACTATGCTGGTTTTTGATTTCCTGAATAGAAACAGGAAGCAAATTTCAAGGAAAACTAGACTTACAAACAAATAAAACAGTTTTGTCAAGATCTGGATTATTTATACATAGCACAAATACTGAACAATTTAAATCTGGAAGTCAGAATAATAGTATGAATAACTGTAATGATACACTGTTGAATAGCAAATGAGTGCATCCAGAGAAAAAGGAACAGAGCCGCCTTGTTCTGGTGTGTCTATACCTTTTTACAGGCAATCAAGTAACAGCGATCACAAAATCTTATGCAGCCCTCAGGAATACGTTTACTAGATTTTCCTTCAAAATCTCTATTCAGTTGATGTAACTCACTCTGACAGCTACTATAGGGCTGAATCCTGAAAGGTTCAGGGTACTTAGCATGCCAGCAACAGTGGTCTGGAATTGCAAAAGCTCAGCAGGGTTTTGATTCACAGGATTTGTACTAGTCTTCTCCGTATATTTGACTAGAGTTCATCCCATTTTAGCTCACCCATGTAATTTTTATATATATGTGTGTGTGTGTGTGTATATGGAAAGTTTTTTTTAAAATTTGAAATTAAGAATAAATGTTACAGAGAGTTCACACACGGGTGAATTAAATGGTGAATTTTCTGTTAATAAATTACAATGGCTGATGACAAGTAGAGGCTGCAATTCTAATCCCATTATGATTTCCACTGGGTACCAGTGCACACTACCATTCTTTGTGTGTCTCAATTTCCTCCCCACACAGAAGGGTGTTTTGGAAGGGACAGTCAGTGCCCTCCCCCAGGTGTAAGCAAGACATCTTTCCCAGACTGGCGGGGCTCCATGGAGCTCTTGACTCTGCTGACCACAGGTAGGCACAGTCAAGCGGTACACATCGTCCTTATTGAAATCATGCCATTTGCTTAGATAGCAATAGTACCAGCTCTTAGTGATTCATTTGGACTAGATAAACTGACTGGGATAAATAAGCTATAGTTAGTAAAAAAATACAGGAATTCTGGCAATTTTCAAGATGGAAATTCCTTTAAACTATTGCTTGTTATATATTTTTCTGGAGATTATTTGAAAACATAATTTAATAAAGATAAATCTTGTTGAATAGAAAGGCTTAGACTGAAGGTCTGCATGTGCACCTCTCTATGGCTTTAAAGTTATTCCTTCTCAGATTAATTATCTTTGGATCTTTAACCTTACATTAGCCCTTATACTGAATGTCATGGAAGTTTTCTTTTTTTGAGAAATGGTTAGTTTTTGTCTCATCTAGTTGTAATTCACTGTAAGCTGTAACTACATTTTTAAAAGGAATAGTTTCAACTAAATCATCAGCATTGTGGTTGAGTTTTCTGATAAAATGACAGCAGTTAATTTGATTCCTCTAAAAGTTTAACACCTTGATGGTATTTGTTTCAGTATTTTAATTTTTTATCACAAACTGTGTGACAAGAGAAACAAACCAAAATGTTTCTCTTCAGAAAACGTGCATGTATACCATATTGTGATGATAATCTACTACTTTTTTAAGTTTCAGGCAACACACAGAGCAGAGAATGCTTATTTGTTCACACTTTGTGCATAGTCTAGAAAACATGTAGAGGAAGGATTATTTTTTTTCCCAATAATTGAAGTTTATTATATAGTGGTTTGTTCTTTCTCTAATTTCTAGTTTTGTGTTCTGAAACTTGGAAGATGGGCTAATTTAGCAGAAGCTTAACCTACTGTCTGTCATTTTGTAATTGAAAGACTAAAAACTAGATGGTAACATTGAGGAGGGCTCTTCCCCTTCCTAGCATGATCTTAGACTTGCTTGTAGTAGGCAAAGGTTCCATGTGGTTGTTGTTTGTTTTTTTTCTTTGTTTGTTAGTTTGTTTTTAAGGGAAGAGTGTTTAGCTGTTTGGATATGAGTTGCCCAGCCAGTGGCAGTGGGGACAGAGTATGTGTAGGAGCTCATCTTGTTTTCTGTATCACTATTTTATTCACTATTCTGGAACATCAGGGATTCACTTGGCATTTTCTAGGTGACTTCAGATCCTCCTTCCTGTTCTATCTCCTGGTCCTGTGATTTTTCATATCCACCTTCTAGGGTGGATGATCTTTTAGAAGTACATAGTAAGCAGGAGTGAATGGGGACATGTATCAGGAGTGCATCACTTTGGAATTCTGCTTCATGTGACAGGATGAGAGGGGCAAGCCTCATCAGCATGACACAATTAAGGACAGTCTCGAGTTGACACCAGTGTTCCAGATTTCCTGTCTTTCACTCCAGGTATTATGAATGTAGAGAGGTGTCAGAAGTGTCTCTGTTACCATTCTCCTTGTATGACTTGGTCTTTCCTCTGGACCATTTGATAATAGGAACAAATGTGCTCCTACATTCATGTTTGCAGTAATGAAAAAGATTATTATTCTTGTGCCAAAGAAGATACTTTAAAACATGAAACTAAATTACTTGTATTTACGTTTAGCTTAAGAGAAAGACATCTCCAGAGAAAGGCATAACATTGCTTTCATAGCAACATACTAAATCTTTTTTCTGGTTGCAGTACTCTGTGGTTTCATGTTATATTCTCAGTTTTGCTTATTTCTAAATAAATCCACTGAAATGAAGAAGGGGAAAAAACACTTGCTATGCTATCAAGAAAAGGCCATACATACACTTGTGACAGGATGTTCTGAACGTACTGTGATATATCCTTCAGGGTGCAGTTTTTCCTGTGCTTTTCTGGAATTCTGGCAATGCTTTACAGTGGCATTACAAACCCCAGAGACTGTTTAAGATGCTCATGCTGCCAGGTTCAATCCATGTAGAACTTATAGACATGATACTTTTTTCTGAGAGAAAAAGAATGCTGTTTAAAGAGCACTCCTCTGTTGTTTGCTTTGCTGTGTTTTACCTTGTGTAGCATTAACAGAAGCAAAGTGCTTGATTTAGGAAATTGATTGTTTTACTGGGTCTAATTTAGTCCTGAATGTGAACAGCAGTGTTTGCATTATTCTGGAGTTCTGTTTTAACTGTCAGTGGTGTGTAATTCTAGTCCAGGATTTGATATTTCCCCTCAAGAAGAAACATAAATTAGACTGAAGTGTGGCTTTTTGATGCAAAGGTGCAGTTTGAGGGCTTTCTAGTATCAGGGAGCCCTTCACTGACAGTAATGTTTGGTAGGTTTGAAGGCCTTGTAATTCTCTGAAGACAGACACTTTTTTCAAACCAAAGGCTTTAAAATTGAACTGATTCTTGAAGTCAACTTGTCTTCAAGCATCAGCAATTCTATGGAGGTTGATTTTTGGGTTTTTTAGATTAAGGGTTTTTTTGTGTATGTGTTTTTGAAGGGTTTTTTTGGTGGATTTTTTAATTTAAAATTTTTACTGTAAGACTTCACCTTATGCTCAAGTCGAACAAAGTTTGTGTGCTCTGAATTAAAATCTAGGGTCTAAATAATAATCCCTAGGGAAGAACAATGGAAAGAGAAAATACTTCTGCCAGTCAATTGGCAGCATAGCATGAAACAGTAGATTACGAAGGTGAAGATCCTGATTTTGAATGCACACCATTATCAATCAAATACAATTTGTGTATATAATCATATCCTAAATCACATAATTACAGCTCACACCATAATAAGTCAGTTTGCATAAGACCGGAAATCTGATTGATAGTAAATCACTGCTTTTTTGAAGTCCTGGTATCACACACTAGTGACAATGGGAGTGTTGCAGATTATGAGAGGCAGTTAAGAGTATTTGGGCAGTTAAGAGGCACTGGACAAGGTTGCCCAGGGAAGTTGTGGATGCCCCCTTCCTGGAAGTGTTCAAGGCCAGGCTGGAAGGAGCATTTTGAGCCACCTGCTCTAGTGGGAGGCATCTTTGCCCTTGCAGGGGGTTTGGAACTAGATGATCTTTAAGGTCCCTTCCAACCCAAACTATTCTATGATGATTTTATTATTATTACATTTGGACTGTTCTGCATCTGTCAGTAGATTTGAACTACTTAGCCTTTTTGTGAATTACTTTTTGCATCAAACTGCTGGGGATAGCTGATTTGAGATGGCTTGATTTAGTCTTCCAGCAGGTATTAATAGTGACTGCTGTACATTTAGTAACTGTAGAAACAGCTTCATGGTAGAACCCTTCAGCAACTGTAAGTAAGAACTAGTTTATACTGCACAGCGTCATCTACATTTATTTGCATTACATGTGTATCTGGGTGTTGCTGAAGGTATTGCAGATTTATTATATTAAACATTGCATGGCTGCGTAAGTGCCAATTCTTGTTCCAAAAAGCTCAGAACTAAAGTATAAAAGGAAGACAGAAGAACATTGTTCCCTCTTTTCACATGCAGTGCAAAAGAGGGGTGGAGGGACATTAAATTATTTACTCAGTGTCATAATGAATGTTTGCAGCAGAGCTGGAAATTAGTCTAGATTTTCTAAGGGCTGGAGAGAAAGCAAGAATTCTCTTTGACAGAAAAATGAATTGTTTTGACATGAGTTTCCTTTTTAATAAATGAGGGAAAAGAATCCATCAAGATTTCTTATTGGTGAAGAAAAAAGAGAGTGTTGAAGAGGGGGAGAAAGACATAAGAAAAGAAAAGAAGAAGGCAGAAAGGGAGAGAGAAGTATGAGCATTTGTATGAAGAGTGGAAAATCAGTGTCACTTTCTCTGCTGCATGAATCGGGTACTTGAACTGATGTATTGTTTTAAATAAGGGACAATTAGAGAACACTTGCCCTTTTCCCTTGTGCTTTATATTTGTGATGCAAAACACTTATTTTGGACCTTAGAAATATCTTTTTGGGATGTGAGGGAAGAAGGAAATGTGGAAAAGACAGGTTTCAATACAAAGCTGCAGTTGATAACAAAATTAATGTCTTAGCAAAATATTTCTTACCAACCCTACTATTATATCCACTCCAGAATCTTAGGTCATCTTATTTTTGTTAATTACTGCATTACCCTGCTTTCAGTCAAGAATCATTATATTCCAGAAGGTGGACAGGTACAGAATAACAGATTAACTCTGATATGTCCTGTCTTTGGAGAAGAGTTAGAGACACACAAAAAACTGAACCATTTTTAGTTCTGGCCTACGTATTTTTAGAGCAGGCATGACTTCTTTTTTTTTTTTTTTTTTTTTAATATATATATATTTTATTTTTTTAAAAAAAGAGTATTTCTAAATTCCATTTAATACTAAATATCCAAGTGGTGACATAAAAAGGACTTTGCATTGATTGCTGTTAACCATAACAGACTCATAATAGTAACTAAGACAAAAGTAAAATAAAGAGCATTGCAGAAATAGATGCTAAATATAGAACCTACCTGGCTATGGGATACAGGTCTTCCAAGGCATGAGTTGCAGTGTAAAATTTATGGTATATAACCTGTGAAATGTTTCATCTTTCACTTCCTAGCTGGAATATAAAACTTTATTTTGCAATCATAAAATTTCTGATGGTTTTTGTTGGGTTTATTCCACTCCTGTCAGCAGGTATCTCTAGCAGCAAAGAACAAGTTAATTAAATGTGTTTTGTATCATTTAAAAAAATGTTATTCTTAGGGATGCGTGCAGAGTGCCAGGCAAAGCTTCCTCTCTTTCACAAACGGTCCTCTTTTGGTACCATTGTGCACAGTGAGAGGACTTCTTGCTCAAGACTTCCTGCCAGGTTTTGCATTATCTTGAGATTTGGAGCCTTCATGACTGCACATTTTCCTGACTGAAAATACAGGATTTACACCTTCAGTTTCATGCAGTATTGTAAGGAAAGCAACGCTGAATGAGAAAGGCAAGTATGAAATCCTGCTCATCTCTGATTTAAGGGTATTACTTCTGGTTTTTATACTAGCTGTAAACATAACATACTTTGTAGAGAGATGGTAAGATGATCTCCCCCAGGGTGGTCACCTTCTAAAACACCTTCTAAAAAATAATAGATGTATGAATATGAAGATAACTGCCTGGAAAAAAAAAATAATAATCTAAATTTCAGAATGGTAAGACCTGTGGGTTTGCATACAAATAAATCATAGATGGTTCGGGTTGAAAGGAGCCTTCAAAGATCATCTAGTCCAACCACCATGGGTGAAATGAAAGACTGTAGTACTGGTTTAAGCCAGGACAGAACCAGTTTTATTCCTAGTAATTTTACTTTTCAGTTAAGTCTCTTCAAAGTAACTACACTTTCTGAAATCCACAGCATGTTTTTTAGTCAGTGTGTGCTTCTCAGAATGATAACACTCAATGGTTGTAGTTACTGCTGGAGAATGATATGCAGAACCAAGGTCACTTCTCCCCTTTTCTGATTTTGATCCATTACCCCTTGTCCTGTCACTACAAGCCCTTGTAAAAAGTCCCTCCCCAGCTTTTCTGTAGGCCCTAGACCCTTGTCTTCTCCAGGCTGAACAGCCCCAACTCTCTCAGCCTGTCCTTGTAGGAGAGGTGCTCCAGCCCATGGATCATCTTTTTGGCCCTTCTCTGGACCTTCTCCATGAGCTCCATGTCCTTGTTATGTTGGGGGCTCCCGAATTGGACACAGTACTCTAGGTGGGGTGTCACGAGAGGTGAGTAAAGGGGCAAAAACACCTCCCTTGACCAGCTGGACACACTTCTTTTGATGCAGCCCAGGACATGGCTGGCTTTCTGGGCTGCAAGTGCACATTGCAGGCTCATGTTGAGCTTCTTATCCACCATCACTCCCAAGTCCTCCTCCTCTAGACTGTTTTTGAACCCTTTTCCACCCAGCCTGTGTTTTTGACCTTGCACCTTTTTGAACTTCATGCAGTTTGCACGAGCCCACCTCTCAAGGCTGTCAAGGTCTCTCTGGATGGCCTGCCTTCTCTCCAGTGTGTCGACCTCACCATACACTTTGGTGTCATCAGCAAACTTCCTGAGGGTGCACTCAAATGCTACTGTCTATGTTGTCGACAAATATGTTAAATAGCACCTGTCCAAGTACTGACCCTTGGGGAATACCACTCATCATAGGTATTCCATCCCATGCACATCATACTTGGTGGAGGATTCCATCCATTTGTCTGCCTTTGATCCCGATCTGTATGTTCCCGAATCCCTGTGTTCCTACATCCAGCTCCCATCTGCTGCTTACTCCAGGAGCCCAGACTGGATTTTCCCAGGGCCTGCCTTGGTGGTCACATGAGCATTATTGCAGGGGAGTGTGATACTGGTTCTGTATTTATTTATACATATTTAATTATTTTATTTTTCATCACTGTTTTCATTAAAGCTTTGTAGTTTAGTTTCCAACCTGTAAATCTTTCTCACTTATTCTCTCTCCTTTCCCTATAAGGGAAGGGAAAAGGGTTAATAGAGAGCATCCGTCATTTGTTTAATTGCTGACCCAGCATTAAACCTTGCTAATGTTCTGGTTTTAGAAGCTCAAAACTTTTATTCTGCTAATGAATGTTGCTTTTGTTTTGAATTAGTTCTCTTCCAATCACATGTTGTTTTTATGTAACTGGATTATGAGTAATTTTAATAATGACTCACATTTTAATGATAGAGTTACTGCCTATTTTATGATCAATGGGAATAGTACTTCATCATCCTTCTGTTGTTGATATCAATAGCCTTCATATTTTCCTGGTTGAACTGGTAGCTGTACATCAGTTACAAAGATGAGGAAATCAGTCTTGGTGGAGATGTTGCAAATAACCAGGTTGGTAGTTCTGGTTCCATTTCTCATTGCCTAAGAACTCAGATTATTTTTTATATTTTCATAGGCTTCTTCCATAGACCTATGATTAGGATAACAGTAGCCTTTGATTGACCCAGTAGAATGCTAGACAGTGTAAATTTTATTATACTAACCTTGATTAATGAATGTAAAGGAGAAAACTGCAGAGCTTAGCTGGTTCCTTTGTCAGCAGCTTCTCAGTAGTGGAAGAAAATTTACGTTCTCGAGTTTGTTACTTCAGTTGCCAGATTATGCTCACTCCAGAAGAGGGTGAGGAGATTACTTCACTAAATGGTACACTTACTCTTTCTGCTATTTGTTGCTATTTTGTATTACTGGTGTTTATTACAGAAAGTTGCATTAATTTACATGCATCTAGTCTTGAGGGAAAAATGTAGTGTGTGGGCTTTTACCAAAGTGAGATCGCCTTAAATGACTAGAAACTTAAAAATACAGGAACTATTAGATGGTGAGCAAAAGAGAAGCTAAAATGCATCTGGATCAATGAGGGACTGGTGTGAATCCACTGCTGTGCAATGATATGTGTATTGAAAATGGTGTTACAGAACCAGGCTTTCTACTCAAGGTGCTTTGCCTCTCTTTTATTCACTGTAGTTTATGCATGGGAGCTACTATTCCCTTTTGACCTTGACTGATTGACCAAGCTAGTATTTTCTTCTTGTTTCCATGTCCCTGAAGTTCAGAAATCAACTAACTTAGCCCAGACATCTGGCAGAAGAAATTACATAGTAAGCCACCGATACCAATTACATTAATAAATGCAATGGTTACTTAATTAACAATAAAAGAAATCCTAAAAATAAAAATCATTAAGTAATGTGGAAATAGAACTACATTTATGACACTAAATTTAAAATATTGCTATATCTTTAATTTATTTGTGAATGGAGGACATTGATTAAGCAAGATATAGGCTGTTCAGCAGGGTCTCTTAATCTTATCTGATTGTAGCAGTTGTCTTCCTTCCAGTATCTGAACAAAATTCTCAGAAATCATAAATTCTGTTGCTGTTGCTGTTGCAGAGATGTAATTCTTTAATGGCACTGATTTTTTGCAGCATCTGTTGTCATTTTTCTGTAATATATCAGACCAAATCTCTGGTGGTCTAATCAGTTTAAGACTAACTATTGGAAGATATACTGTAATCTCTCCAATTGCAGGGGGGAATGCAATATTTTATCTTAAATATTTGCTTTTGGTATGAACTATAACACCTATTGTTAAGATTATAGCATACCTGTTATTTAAAAAAAAATGAATAATTTTTTTTGCATCCTTTCTGTGTGAACAACAGCTTGAAAACTGGTTGGATAGTGCAGTGATCACGAAACATTTATTATACAAAAATGAGACTCATTTGATCAGCAGTACTTGGAGATCTTACTTCCAGAGAACGACTGGTTGTGTAAAGAGGAGTGTAATGAGTGAGAATTCATATGAGGTTCTTGTTTCCAGGATGATCCTGATGTGATACGGTGTCTAATAAGTAGATGAAAATTAAATTTCATTTATTCAGATGTGGTGGTGGTGCAAAGGATAGTAGATTCCTATGTGTAAAGAGAAAGGAAAACCAGTAGTTGGCATTCTTTAAGAAAATGATAGGCTAAAATGGGGGAATACATATTCAAAATGTCTTTTCCTGCTAATTCAGGTTCTATTTTTAGACTCAACAAACCCAGTGTTAAACTTCCACCAATAATAATCCTGTCCTAGGGAAATTAATTTTTACTTCCTTCTCTCTAAAAAGAAGCCAATTAAAAAGTTTCCCAAGGATCGTTAAAGACAGAGCAGGCTGTAAAATAGAAGAAAGATATGAAAAAGGCCAATCCTATCCTCAGTATTACTCTTTGTAACTGGCCCTGAATTGAATGTTTCAAATCCGTGTTCCTGGATATATCACATCAGTAATAGGTGCTTTATTTGATAAACTTCTCTCCTAAAGCTAAGTATGTATTGCAGATAATCTTGGCCCAATGGTCAGAATTCACCCTGTGATGGTGACACATGAAGGGAAGAAGGTACATCTGTTAAACTACTTCAGTCAGCTCTCTAAATCAGCTGTCATTTATTTCCTCTAGGTTTAAACAAATGAGTTGCCCATGTCTTCCAGAATATTTGGACAGTTTTTCCTTGAGATTCTCTTAATCTTTTCCCTGTTAGCTCAGCTTCTGCTCTCAATCCTTTTCTTACATGTTAAGAACCTGGTTAGCCTGGAAATGCATTGTTTTTATTTATCACTTCATTATTCTCTTTGAGGGGCCTAAAGTCTCATTTATTCTGCTTTTCTGCTTGTTTATTTTCAGGTGCTATCAAGGGCAGATTGGGTGGGGCTCTGAGCAACCTGATCTAGCAGGAGGTGTCCGTGCCGATGCAGGAGGGTTGGAACTAGGTGATCCTTAAGGTTCCTTCCAACTCAAAATGTTCTATGATTCTGTGATACCTTTTGTCTCTTTTTATTTGGTCTGTCTAGAAAATTGAGTGACTGAACAACTGACAGGAGTTTGTCTCCAGAATATATTTAATTTTAAGGTCATACATTTGTATCTCTAAGATTGTGTACTAAAATCTTGGCATGGCAGAAGTTAGTGGTTTGCCAAGAAGATGATCAGTAGAAATGTTGCAGTGTTGCCATGTGCATACTAATGGAATGTTGGACAATGATGCAATGGATATTTCTATTTTTGATCTGAGTATAACATTGATGCATTTGTGTTAGTTTTCTCAGTGTATAAATCACTGGAATTTCTATTGATAAGTATGCTGCTGTAAGTTCTTTTGAGGTAGCATTTGATACTATTTCCTTACTGTCATTGTACTATTTTACTTTGCATTAAATAATGATACAGTCTTTACATTTCGGAAAACCCTACTGAGAACACTATTCAATGCTAGTCTTCACTCCCATTCTCATTTTGTAGTTTTTATAGAATCATTGCAAACTTCTGCTCATGTAAATAGAAATCTCCAGAGGGAGTTTAGCATTTCTTATGCTACATAGTAGGGTTGATGTCCTTAGCTGCCTTCCTATTTCATGCTGCTTGCATCTGAACTAACAGCCTCTTTTTGTCTTTATCTTGCTCCAAAGTGATGTACATTTTACTGTAATTTGGTAAAAGCTGGTATACACTGCCAGCTCACAACTGGCAAAATGGAATTTAAAGAGCTTTGATGGGTTCCTTTCTAAGACTGTCATTCGTAATTACTTCATCTTCCATAGGTTCTTCAGGTTGTGGGGATTTGTTTTTTGTTTGTTTGTTTGTTTGAGTGTAGGCAATATACCAGAAAGCACCAAATTCACTGCAAACCCTGTCTTCCCAAAAGACCATTAAAAAGATTGGTTTTCTTCTCTGACTGACCTGCCAGCATTTAGTACCTTATGGGATCTTGCTGCAAGGGATCTGATCAGAGTTAGATAGGCTTTCCTGAAATGCTTTCTCTTTTGGGTCTTAATTTTATTCACAGTATATGTATGATTTTACTATTTATTTTTTCACTGAAACCACGCAGGTAGAACACTGTACAGAAAAAGAAAAGGGACAACTTTAATGATTAAGCTCTCTGGCATGAAAAAACAGTGAGAATTGTGCAATTAAGTTCTTTAACTGGATAAATTACAGCTTTCCAGTGCTGCTTTTGTAGTTGTTCTTTCTTGGCTTTGCCTT
The DNA here is from genome assembly GCF_020740795.1 of Apus apus. Classification (NCBI taxonomy): domain Eukaryota; kingdom Metazoa; phylum Chordata; class Aves; order Apodiformes; family Apodidae; genus Apus; species Apus apus. The sequence goes on from NC_067285.1 coordinate 72,267,667, forward strand.
TACTTTTTTTTTTTTTTTATTTGCACTTTTATCTTCATTCACATTAAAAGGGAACAGTTCCTATATTCACTCCTGTTGTACTGAATTCAGTTGAACAATATGGGCTAACAGTTGCAAAAAAGTTCTCATGGAGGGGGATCTGCATATAAATTGATCAAGACATATGGTTAAAGTCTCTTACAAAGGTTTGAAATTTCTCTACTGTTCTGGCAGTTTGTCTCCACCGTAAGTGTTGATGAGGTATTTGACTAGCATTTATATGACAAAGGTTAGCAGCAAAATGTACATTATCTCCTCTGTTATTTATCATTATCTAAACAAATTTATTCTCGCAGTTACAGAAAATACCTTCGTAAAGCTAAAGGCTATAAAAATGCTACTTTCCAGTAGTTCCAGATTCATTAAAAGCAAATATATCTATGCATGGAATGGCACTGCCTGATGCTCTAAACTCACAACTGTATAGAATCATTGGTTTCAGTGAGCTGACTGGAGAACCACATTTTCAGTGGGATTTACTTGGGTGTCTGCAAGGTGGTGAGTTATGTGGGGACTCGAGCCCTGATGGCTGAGGATGTGTTGAGCACAGGGCCCCATCCTGTAGCTCTTTCACCAGCACTGGCACACTGAGGCATGAGTTCCCAAGGTTTCTGTGGTAGAAAATTTTTCCATCCTTCTGAAGAGTGAGTTTTCACTTTTTTTCTGCACAGGGCTGTTCTGTATGTTACAATGGTGCCTTGAATTAATCTAGTGCTATTTGCACAATGGTGAGTGAGCATGGATTATTAAGCTTCTCGTATTTGATCTGCTCCCTATTTCAGTAAATAGCAAATAGCAAAACTTTCAATGACTCCAGTGAGAATAAGATTAAGCTGTTATTGTATTTCATATGTTTGCATGCTAAAATTGTGGTTCTTGCAGATATTTTCAATTTATTTTTAGGTACTGAAACACCAGCTTTGTTCAGAAATCTGAAGTTGGCTTTAACTGTTTACCATGTTTCATAGAGGATGAACTAAGGTGCTTCTACTTTGCAGAGCAAGGCATTTCACAGTACCTCCTAAAAAGGATGTTTGATGAAAATGTGAAAGTGCTGGGGAGAACAAAAAAAATCCCAATACTGGTTTATGTAATAGACTCAGCTAGATGATCTACAACATTTTTAGCATGCCTTAATATAGAGAGCAGCAAAAAAGTCATGTGTTTTTGAGCCTTCTCTGATTTATGAAGCATTAGAAGGTACCTGTGATACTGTAACAAATTAGCAGCATTTGAAATACAGAAGTCTTTCTGTCCTTTTTAAGGACAAAGCCTATTGAGCTCAGAGGATTTATCGAAACAGATCGTATCTAGCTAGGTGGAAAGCAAGAGGTAAAGAATGTGTTAATGGAGAGGATCTAGTTCACAGGGAGAACAGTTCTGAAATAAGAGCCAAGACTTGGGAAACCTGGTTAAATTAAATTTTCAGGTTTGCCTCACTGAAAATGAGCCAGAATAAATGAGATTTTGATTCCATAGTTACGACTCTGTTTCAGAGGAAGTTGGAGAACCCATTTGCTGGTGGTCAGACACTGTAATTTCGACTTTAAATGCATCATCCTTGTTCTATGGCTTATATCACTGTCAATGAGCTTTAGATCAGGCCTTGTTCTCCAAAGGGAAATGTGATCAAACAGTACTCAAATAATTAAGTATTTTGTCGTATGAAGGTGTTATGCAGAATTTATTTGTTTACTGTAGTAAACCTAAAGTAAATTCAGACAACAGGACTAGCATTGAATACATGATTGAAAGAGCTGATTTCAGCTTTGTTGCACAGATCATGAATTCAAGTGAAAGAATACACACCTGTGCTTTACTGGTGGCTCACCACCTAGGATGAGCCCTATGGTTAAATAAGTATTATGGAGTAAACTAGGTGGCATGCCACAGCTGAGATCTAGGCATACCCTTCACTTCACTGCTTTGCATGCCATATGCTACAAAATGCTGTATTTTACTGCATTACATGCTGATCAGGTGCATTTATAGAAGCTATTTTAAAAGCCTGGTGCTGTATGTGCCAGAATGCTGTATGTGAAAAAGCTGATTACTCCAGGCAAACAATGCTAGATTACCCCGAACAAAATTATCATAATATAAGTGGCATTTCAGTTAAATACAGTAAGAGTGGCTTATAGAGATAAATAATATTTTTAATAGTAATTTTGAATAATCCAAGTCTTTTTTCCTGATCTAACTATGGAAAAATACCAAAATAAACAAGCATGCAAACTCCCCAACTATATTATCCAAAATTTGAAATAGCCACTGAATTTCAAGTAGGGGAAACACTGGAAAATACATTCTTCCCTTCAGTATTAGGATAGAGCAAAAGGTCTTAGCTGTTTAATTTGAACTTCAGCAGTTGATCAAGCTGTTGTTTCTTAGCTGTGACATTTAGGTTCTTCATCAGTGAAAGAATAGTGCCTCTGTCATTCAAAACTTTATCATTCTGCTATTTGTATGAGGAGGAAAGAAATACTTTCAGTCTACAAATAAAACTGTTTTGATTTTCCAAAAGTAACAGAAGATGTTAGTAGAGCTGAGGCACAGTAGTTTCCTAACCTGTAGCAGCTCCATTGTGTTTTATAGCTCTGAAGTCTAATTAGTCAAGACTGGACTACTCTGTCTGCAATGCACAGCAACCTCTCCACCTGACTTGTGCTAGAAATTTTAAATAGCTGCTTGTATGTAAAACAAGTCAGGCTGCAAGATCTGCAGCATTATTTACTGTGCTTTGCTAGTGCCTGGTGTTCACTTCATGAAACAGAACCCACCCAAATCATGACACGTTTTTGAAAGTCATGAGTTTTCAAAACAGTGAAGAGAGGTAGTATTTCTTTGGGAAGATGCATTTAGGACTGCATTTCTTTGATACGTTTCTTTGATGCATTTAGGATTATTTCAGTCAACTAGGACTTTAAACAAAACCCTAATGGTACGACTGCGCAAGGTGGCAACATGGGTAAATATCTTTTGGGTTGTTTTTTGGGGGGAGGAGAGAGCTGGTGTAAGCTGTTCATGTATCAGTGTAAAAAATAACTGTTCAGGCAGTTAAAGAAGACTTGAAGCTTGATATTTCTGTTCTTGGAGTTGACTCCTTTTTAGAACATTATCAATGAAAGAACCCAAAATACTCGGTTGACACTAAATGTGTACAGCCCAGCATAACCAGTTCCAATGGCATGCCATCACAGCAAATTTTACTGGAGTCCAAATGGAGGTATGTTTTTCATACCTGCTGAAAATACATGGGTGCTTGCAGCTAAGTTGATTCAGTGTGGATTAAGAATGTTTTTTTGAAGGAAATTTTGTAATCAGCTCTGACTCTACTACTTGCTTCTCATTTATGGAGTGGTTTAGAAGCGCAAGGAACACATTATTTTGGATTAAGCTCAACTGGAGGGTGTGTTTCTGGAGTTCCACCGATGCACTCAGGCTGCTAGTGGGCACTTAGTCCATGGGAATGACCTAAAGTTACCCCAAAGTAAAATGTGTAAGAGGTAAGCAATCTTCAATATCAACTTTCCATTCTATGTATGTGCTCCTCGGACAGTGCATTGCTTGCTAACATACACATAGTTAAAGGCACAGTATGAATTTCCAGAGAACAGTATTTGCAATGAAATGGTCTTCCAAGTGGCTGGGACATTCAAACTAAATCCTTAGTCTGGCCTTTTGATTTGCAGTGCAGGTGTTTTGTTTGTTGATTTTTTTTTTGCCTAATGGTAGTTATCTATTTCTAGTGGGTTTATCATTGGCTGCTTTAAGTTGGTGCTGCTTTCTGGAAGCAACCTGCAATTTTCTGGAAGGATGCTACGCTAAATACTTGTGTCTGGTATTTGATACAAAGGAGAAGTGGATTTTCGTTGTCGTGATGCAAATTTGCCTGGAAAGACCATTGTTTGCCTAGAAGCTCTTAGTAAACGGAGTCAAATTCAGGTGACTTTGCAAGGAAAATTGCAAAGCTTTATTTACTTTACTAAATTAAATTTACTTAGTAGTATTTACTGAATAATGTTGGTAAATATTTTAATGATTGTTTATCTCAGTTAAATTATGATAAGATTTTAAAGCATAAAACCAAATCCTTATGGTGATAAAGCTCATTTTCCAAAAATTAGTTACTGATCTGATATGCACAGCGGTTTCCTGACATTGAGATCTACTTTGTTCAGCTAAAGGAAGAGGTGCGGTTTGGAGCTATAAAGTCATACAATGTCTTTCCTTGGGCTCTCAACACAAACAGGGGTTGCAGTGTGTAGATGTCATAATTTTATGAAGCCCAGTCTAGTAATCCTGTAAGCCTCTGCAAAACTTTGATATAGTGAGAGAGCATACATAGTATGTCTGTGACCCTCAGACACTAGCACAAGGCTGAATGGGAGCATGTTTTCACACTGTTTTAGGTGTTGGACATGTTTCCTCTTTATTTTTTGTTTGGTACAAAATAGGTGCTCAAAATTAGCTCATGTAATGTAGGCAAAACTTAAACAGTGTAAAACTTCACCTGAGCTAATTAGCCTCAGTCCTGTGAGATCTCAACACAGGAGGAAAAAATCTGAAACGGTAGTTTCAGTCATGGTCAAGCATATATTGTAATATCTTCCACTTTGAAGAGTGAATCATTGCTTTGTTAAAGTAACTGGCAATGATATACTTTATCACATCTTTTAAGTTTTGTTTAACAAGAATTTATTCCACCAGAGCTAAACTGAATTTTCCTAAATAGGAGCTAAAAAGTTAGAAACTTTTAATACATTTTGAAGTGTATCAAGTTTTTAAAGATCAAAGGAGCTAGCAAAAGAGAGGCAAGGAATCTAAATTTTCTTCCTGTGCTTGCAATGAATTCTCATTTTAGTTTATCATTCTAAAGCTCTCCATTCTGTTTTACTTTTGAATAGCTTCTCTTAATTAAAAAAGTCATAATTAGGACCAAAATCTGTTCACTAGGGTGTCATAATTAAGAGGATTTTGCTGTGTTTCTGATTTGTATTACTAATAATGTTTACTGAATGGTATTTGGATACTTCATAAATAAATAATGTTTCTGTTATTTCTACAGTCATTGAAAAAACAAGGCAAGCAGATAGGATGATGGGTGAAGTGAGTATTAGACCATTTGTAAATACAAATGAAGTCCAGCAGTTAGGCTAACAGCTGATTATCTCAATGAATGTCATAAATCCATAAGACATTACAGGAAATTAGACTATGTCTGGAAGTGCAGCCTAAAAAGCCACTGAAAAATCACAAATAAGTATAAGCCACCCTTTGTTGGTCAGTGGTTTTAGGTTGGAACAATGCTGGGTAGAAGTTCTTGCAGATGGAAGAGGCCAGTCATTTTTCCTATGAGGGGCAGGCGATGTTAGACCCAAGACAATGTTGGAAACTGAAGTCTCTTGTCTTGCTTATTTTTACATTTTAATCATTAGATTGTGAGAGATACTATTCTCTACAGAGGTATGTTTATGCCAGAACTTTTACTTAAATGTTTTAGTTTTAAAATCAGGTTCAGGCATCTAGATTGACTGAGACCTTGAGATAGGTATGGCATGTCATTGCAGTAAAGCTGTGTGGTACAGTGCTAGTTGTGCTGAAGTGCTAAGCTGTAGGCTGCACTGCATTGGGTGAATGAAGTAGACTCCCAGTTGCATCATTTCAGAGAGAGATATGTAAGCAATAAATGTCTTGACTTTCTCAGAATAATTTGTATGGCAGGTCAGAAATGACCAGTTGGAGAATAACAGTTTGTTCCTTTAAAAATGTAGTATAAAGTCTTCTGAGAGTAACAGATCACTTACATATTTTCCACTGTACATTCGCTGCCTCAGGAAATCCTCTTTATTCCTTACTGCAGTTTCCTTAAAATTTGTGAATTTATTTTTTTTTTAGTGCTTTTATGAGTCAGCCTCTGAGTCTTGTAGCTATCCATATCCTTCTAACAGTGAAACTTGGGCCTGAAATCATGTTTCCTTTTAGATAGTGTAAGGTATTCTCAGGCAATGTTAGGCAATCTGTTCAGGAGTGATTGTTGGCCCTTCTTGCTCAAGGAAAGAAAAATGGAGTTTCACAAATTCAATCCAAACCTGCCGCCATTTTAACAAAAAGTATTTGCACCAACCAAGTTAATTTTATCCCTTTCCAAGTCCTTTAACAAGTTTTCAAATGCTCCATTTTACACAATGACGTTTTCTTGGCAACTGAAAGATGATTAGTTTAATTAAATGTAGAAAAGGATGCTTCCAGCAATGCTGATGAAGGGGACGAGGAGATAATGAGGGTTCCATTGTATCAACATTTTTGGTTTGAAAAGTTTTTGAACATGATCATGTTAACTGGTGAGCTACCTTTTTTTTTTTTTTTTTTTTTTTTTTTAATTAGGGATAAATTATTTTGGATCTGTTACATTCAGCAGAATTATGCTGCTTGCTCAAATTAAGAGCCTCACCCTGAAAGAGTTGATTTCTCCATGACTTGCAACATGGCTCTGAAAAGCAAGTAGTCTCTTCTTAGAACTGATTACCTGCTTCTACATCTAGGAGATAATACTGTGTCAGACACTAGGAGTTTTGTGTTACTGCAAGGTTGTTATTGTTGGGAAAGGTACAAACACAGTGTTCTGGTTGGACTCAGGATAAAGCCAATTTTCTTTCTACTGATTTTTTTAAACTTTTTTTTTTCTTCAGTGGATGCTCTTCTAAGCAGCACTCTTGCCGAAAGTAAGAGCAGGTTTTCCAGCTGGTGGAATGTTAACGCTTGATGTTTATAGTTACTGCTGGAGACCAAGGCCACTTTGCTGGGCTTGTCATATCTCCTGTTTCAGACACTAAGAAGGGTCACATCTACAACCCTCCCATATGGAGGAGCAGACTAGACAGGAGACCAAAATTGTCCAAATGGAGTATTCCATCCCATACATGTCATATTCGGCATAAATTAAGGGATCACAGAAGTCAAGTTCTCTTTCATCCATGGCTGGCATACAAGAAGGACTCCATCTATCCATCTCCATGGATCCCTAAGCCCATGTGTTCCTGACCCTTCTGTCTCTACCCTCAGCTCCTCTTTGCATTGCTGCTAGCTCTGGAAGCGGTCCAGAAATTTTTCAGGACTGCCCTGTGGCTCAGGGGAGTGCCATGAGAGTTGCTGGGGGCGAAGGTGGGATTGGGGTTTTGTGAACTCCTGCATATATCTATACATATTTGTACATATTTTCTTTTAGCACTAGTATTTAATTAAAGTTATCAAGTTTAGTTTTTAATCCAGAGAGTCTCTCTCATTGTTCTCTCTCTCCTTTCCCTATCTGGATGGGAGGGGAAGGGACTAGAGCTTATTGTCATTAGTTTGATTGCTGGCACTGTGTTAAACCGTGACACACAGTCAGAACGCTGGACAGGCAGATACGCAAGATGAGTTCTTACATTTGTAGGAAATAAATGAATTAAATGTTAGGTACTCTAGTGAAAATAGCATGAGTTTTATTTGGGGTGGTGGGAGGAGGGAAAAAAGGCAGACAGGGGAGAGGAGCTTCCTGAAGAATATTCTGATTTTGGAGACAAGATAAAATTTTGTTTCTATTATTTAACAGAGGTACCAGGTCACCAGATTTAGAGTTCAAGAAGCATTGTGTCTCCTTCAGCTGGCAGTAATGGATGTTGACATAAAATACATTATGATCCTAACATTTCTGGAAAGAGCTGTGTAAGAATTGTATGGAACATGAGCTAGTTTTCTTGATGAGAAGATATGCATTGCATTTTTATTTTATTATAGAAATCTAATTTTATTCATAAAAGCATAATTATTTAACATGGTTCTTTCGGTGGTGTCTGCAGTGATTTCTTTTGCCTCATGGTAATTGTCCTAGCAATGAAAAAGATTCTCAAGCTCTAACATTACACAGCCAAGCAATATGTAATTGAATGCAACCGTCATTGAAACAGACTAATTTTCTGACCTGTTGTTTAAATCTGAACTTGATGCTTATTTACTACCCTCATTATTACAGAATTAGCATGTAGAGAAGCTGTGCCATATCGTCATGTACTTGCCTGACAGATGGCCATTAACTTACTGAAGGCTTTTTGTACTCTCTTAAAATATTCCATATTGGCACTAAGTTTCTTTCCTCACTGTGAAGTATGATTGACTGGTTGAAATAGATTATTCTGCCTCTCCTCTGGTCTTTGAGCTTGTTTCATACTCCAGCAACCAGGTTTTGACTAATTTTGCATAATGATCAAAGCCACTTTTGCTAATGATATGGTGTGGAAAGTTCCATTAGGTTTTACAATCTCTAAACAAACAATTCAGGTTGTAGCAATAACTGAAGACCACATTTCTACCAGAAAAGGCAGAAAAGTGTCCTTTATCTCTCCATCATCACTGTACTCTACAAACATTCCAGCCTCAGGATTTAAATTTCGCTTTCTTCCCTCTCTGAGGTGGTGAGAATTTCCCTGGTTGTCTCTGTGCAAAACTGAGGTCTCCTTTCTGGTACAGATTGGCTTTTTGCTAACTGCCTGGCTATTGCTCTGCATTGTGTTTTGTTCTTTAATGCTGAATGTAGAGGTGAGGAATGCATCATGGAAATATTTTCATTCTTTATTTTTCAAAGAATCATAGAATGTTTTGGGTTGGAAGGGACCTTAAAAATTCTATGCTTCTATAATCTAGTTCCAACACTCCTGCTATGGGTAGGGACACCTTCCACTAGACTATGTTGCTCAAAGCTCCATCCAACCTGGCCTTGAACACTGGGCAACCTGTTCCAGTGTCTTACCACCCTCACACACAATAATTTCTTCATAACATCTAATCTAAATCTACCCTTTTTCAGTTTGAAACTGTTACCCCTTGTTCTATAGCTACATGCCCTTGTAAAAAGTCCTCCCCCATATTTCCTGTAGGCCCCCTTCAGGTACTGGAAGGCTGCTCTAAGGGCTCCCTTTGAGCCTTCTCCAAGCTGAACAACCCCAACTCTCTCAGCCCATCTTCATAGGAGAGGTGCTTCAGCTCTCTGGTTATCTTTGTTGCCCTCCTCTGGTGTCGCTCCAGCATGTCCATGTCCTTCTTGTATTGGGGACTCCACATCTCGACACAGTACTGCAGGTGGGGCCTCACAAGACCAGTGTAAAGGAAGAGAACTACCTCTCTTGAGGCTCTGCTGGCCACACTTCTTTTTGATACAGCCCAGGCTGGTTTTCTGGGCTGCAAGGACATATTGCTTGCTCATGTTGAGTTTGCCATCAGCCAATACCCCCAAGTCCTTTTCCTCAGGGCTGTTCTCAGTCCATTCTTCACCCAACCTGCAATAGTACTTAGGATTGCTCCAACCCCAGTGCAGGATCTTGCACTTGGCCTTACTGAACTTCATGATGTTGCCATAGGCTCACCTCTCAAGCCTGTCGAGGTCCCTGTGGATGGCCTCTCTTCCCTCCAGTGTGTTGACCACACCAAACAGATTGGTGTTGCTGACAGATTTGCTGAGGGTGCATGTGATCCTACCATCCATGTTGCCAAAAGAAATGTTAAACAGCACTAGTCTCAATACCAACCCCTGAGGCATGCCACTAGTTTGTGTGTGAGTGCCACAGTTTTGTATGTGAGCTCAGTACTCAATGCTTATCTTTCCCACTGAGGTCTGTTTTCTTACCATTTTATACATGCACAATCTGCGAAGAAGAAAATACAGAGTTTAGGTCAGTATTGAATGGCTATAATTCCAGGCATGCAGATTTTCTTCAATGTTCAAAAGAAGATAAAAATCCACATTTGTTGATGCTGGAAATAAAAATCGCAAAAAGGGACAAAAAGGAAGGTCCTTTTCTGTGTGATTCAGGGTTTTGTTATCCATAAGTAGTGGCATATTTTTAGTTCTGATTGCCGTTGATTTTTCAATTGGCATTGATTTGCCTCTCAGCTTTGGTAAACTATATCCTAAGATTTTAAAATGCCAGCCTTTATTTGGTTTCTCTGTCCATATTTTATTGAATTATAACATGAAGCTTTGGTCCACTGTCTTTATCTTTTTATTATTGTGCTCTATATTGAGTCTTGGGGAACTGTTTTTTCCTAATTTTAGTTAGGCTACCGTGGCTCTACAAAAAGTAACTTCATCTGAAGTTGTGCTGTTTAAATACATAGAATCATAGAATCATTAAGGTTGGAAGGGGCCTTAAAGATCATCAAGTTCCAACTCCCCTGCCATGAGCAGGGAACTCTACCACTAGATCAGACAAAAAACCTTGTCCAACCTGGCCTTAAAAACCTTCAGGGATGGGGCGTCAACCACCTCCCTGGCAACCCATTCCAGTTCCTCACCACCCTTATAGTGAATAATTTCTTCCTAATATCTAACCTAAATCTCCCCTCTCTCAGTTAAAAACCATTACCCCTTGTTCTATCACTATCTTCTGTGATGAAAAGCCCCTCCCCAGCTTTCCTGTAGCCCCTTTAAAGTACTGGAAGGCCACTATAAGGTCTCCCCAGAGCCTTCTCTTCTCTAGGTTGAAATAAACTAGGCTGAAATAACATACTCCTTCATGATTGTAAATGACACTTTGGATGGACTTATGTGATTCCCTATGCCTTATTTGCTCTTCCTGAAGAGACGTTTACCCCTCACATTTAGAAGGTAATAGTATAATCAGAATGGGTGAAACAGACCATGCAGCTTATATATAATGTTAGTACAAAAAATTTATTTAGTCTATTAAAGTGTATACAATAAGCTTTCTGCTATGCTGCAGTTTTCTTAATGGTTTTGGAAATTATCCATTTAAAAAAAAATGTTCATAATTATTTTCTGGTGCAGTTTCAATCATACATGAATTTTTTTTGGCAGCTGTGGTTCTCACTTATTTTTTGCTACTTTTGTTCCAGCTGTTGTTTAAGGTTCCTTTCTACTGTCTGCTTGTTCTTAATGTTGCCTTTCAGAAGCTGAAACTACCAACTGGGCACTTGATTTCCTTGTCTTGTTCCTGGCCGCTTCCTTCTCATCCATCAGCTTTTCAGACCAATAAGTGTTTCCTTTGTGTTGTAGTCCTCTGTTGCAGAGGCAGTGCTTGACTCTTTCTTTACACTTGTGCTGTGTTCTCTTTCTCTTCTAAGAATTAATGTTCTATTAGATGTGATTAAGTAATAGGCACTGAGGATATATTTGCCTGTGTTAATATTAAAACTGTTTGTTAGCACTATGGTAAACTAACTTAGTGTAATAAAGTAACATATAAAGTCACATTAATTCTAGACAGCATTTAAGCACTTTCTCAGTAATTTTACATTTTCATCTTTGGACAGAAACCAAGTATCAAAACTCTTATATAAATAAAAATGCACAAATACTGTGAAAAGTTAAAAGAATGCTAATAGTCATAATAACACTTCTGGGAAACTTACATATAGGCAGGTACAAGTAGACATTTGTTTCAGTAATTCAAGTGAGCATTTTGGTAATTCTCTTTTTCCAATTTAATTGTCCCTGAATGTAAACAATTATTAGGTTCATTACTTTGGAAATAAATACTTGGCTTAGGAAGACTTGATCCAGAGTAGTTTCTCAGCATTTGTACTGAAACGCAACTATTTCTAAGTGATTTTATGCCTCTAAAGATTCAGATCTTCAGTCACAAAAATGAATTGTCATTCCTAAAGTGGCATCCCTTTGTTGTGTGTTGTAATATATATTTTGAATTTTCAAATATATTCTTCAGCTGGCACTTTTTGCGTCTTAGGTGTAAGATGATATGCATCACAGAAATATGTTCTATATGGTCATAGAATCATCATAGAATCATGGAATGGCTAGGCTTGGAAGGGACATTTAAGATCATTTAGTTCAAACCCCCTTGCATGGGCAGGGACGCCTCCCACTAGATAAGGTTGCTCAAAGCCCCATCCAGCCTGGCCTTGAACACTTCCAGGAAGGGAGCAAGATGATGAGATGCAAAAATCGCCTGTTGCTGCATTTCTTTGTTTAGGAGAACCAGTTACTGCCACAGGGCTAAACACTGGATTAACCTGCCTATACAGTTAATTGACAAAGCAGGACAGTGAAATGGGGAAAGTATGAGAGAGAAAGGTATGAGCCCATCTTGGTAAAAAGGAGGTCTAAGAAGAAACAAGCATAGCTGACAATGGAAGAGTTAAGAATTAAGCAAGTAATTTTGGCCCTATGCTGACAAGTCACCTACTTCTTATTGCAGGCCTAAGCTTAATTTTATTGTTAAACAAATCTGGGCCCTAGCTCTTGGAAGAAGAGTCTAGGACACATTTTCAGTGTTCCAAAAAACATGGGCTAACTAAGTTTTTGCCTGACTATGTTAGTAGGAGAACAAGAAGTAAAATATAAAATACTTAATTCTTAACTATATTAAAGCTTTCTGGGAATTATTGTTTCTCAGGTACCTTTAATTGTTTATCCTTTTTCTTGGGGTTCCCAGTTATTTAACAATCTAGTTGAGTCTCTCTAGAAAAGTTAGCACAAAATGAGCTTAACATTTCTTATCCACTTTTTGCTAAGTAGGCCATTGGCTGTTTCTAGAAAGGACAACATAAACCCGAAGAAAAGCAATACATATAGAAGAGCTTGAAAGAAATTAATCCTGGCAGTTGCTTCTAATGTCTGTAATAAAATAGATCTTTAGTGTTTCAATGGCTTATGAGTCCTAATTGTCAAGATTTTTTAAAATCTAATAACTGTGAACAGCTTGTGGTTCACCATTCTAAAACAAATGTGTCCAAGCAATAACAACATGACTGTAGACTCAGTCTAAGGTGGGAATCCTGCCAAAAACAATTGGACTTTCTATATTATCCACTAGATCACCTATATTTAGAAGTAACATTCCTTCTTTTCCGTCCTGCTCCTGAGAGACTAAATGCCCCAGAACAATTGCAAGCATTTATCTCTTGACAAAGTCTAAATGCTTATTTTTAGCAAGTTTTTATTATATGGCGTAGGAGCCCCCCCGCTTATCTTTAGAGGAATTTCATACACAAAAGCACAGCACTGAGGTTTTTCAGTGTACAGCTGTGATCAGTGCTGATGAAAATTTATTTTTACCTGGATTAAAGTTGGTCCTGAATGTTTGGCTGACCCACATAGCTTAGTATTTGCTGATGCGTGTTTTGTCCTTAATTTCGAGATTTGTGTTAGGAAGAGTTTTGATGTCACATTCAGGGTGCCCTGGTTAAACTAAATGAGGGTTTATAGCTGTGTGGCAGGTTTCCTAATAATTTTAAAAATACGAAATATTTTTGCTTTTATCTTAGTATTTGTCAGGATTGAGTACATATGTTTGTAGAATTCAGCAGAGGTCATGCTTTGTACTTTTCTCTCACTTTGTGCAAGAGAGTTGAAAAATCCAGATTTACCCATCTTCCCCAGAAGATGACACATACATGTAAGGACCAGTGCTGTTTAACATCTTTGTTGGAGATATGGACATTGGGATTGAGTGTATTCTCAGCAAGTTTGCTGATGATACCAAGCTGTGTGGTGTGGTTGACACCCTAGGGGGAAGGGATGCCATCCAGAGGGACCTTGACAGGCTGGAGAGGTGGGTCGATACCAACCTCATGAAATTCAACCAGGCCAAGTGCACGGTCCCACACCTGGGTCGTCACAACCCCAGGCACAAATACAGGCTGGAAGGAGAATGGCTGCAGAGCAGTCCCAAGGAAAAGGACTTGGGGGTGTAGTAAATGAGAAGCTCAACATGAGCTGCCAGTGTGCTGGAGCCTAGAGAGCCAACTGCATCCTGGGCTGCATCAAAAGAAGTGTGGCCAGCAGGGCCAGGGAGGTGATTCTGCCCCTCTACTCTGCTCTGGTGAGACTGCACCTGGAATACTGTGTACAGTTCTGGTGCCCGCAACACAAGAAATATATAGACCTGTTAGAAAGGGTCCAGAGAAGGGCCACCAAGATGATCAAAGGGCTGGAGCATCTCTGCTATAAAGACAGGCTAAAAGAGTTGGGGCTGTTCAGCCTGGAGAAGAGAAGGCTCTGGGGAGACCTTATAGCAGCCTTCCAGTACTTGAAGGGGGCCTACAGGAAAGCTGGGGAGAGACTTTTCGTCACAGAAGATAGCGATAGGAAAAGGGGAAAAGGTTTTAAACTGAGAGAGGGGAGAGTTAGGTTAGATATTAGGAAGAAATTCTTCACTGTAAGGGTGATGAGGAACTGGAATGGAATTGCCCAGGGAGGTGGTTGATGCCCCATCCCTGAAGGTTTCTATGACCAGGTTGGATGAGGTTTTGTGCAACCTGGTCTAGTGGTAGAGTTCCTTGCTCATGGCAGGGGAGTTGGAACTTGATGATCTTCAAGGTCCCTTCCAACCTTAATGATTCTATGATTCTATGATTTACTAGGTGTAAAGATTATTTAAGAGAGATTGTCTCTATTTGGTAAATAGGCAGTAAGTAACTTGTAAAGAGAGGCAGTATGAATCAGTGCCATGTCAAGGAGGATGTTTAGTTTGAAAGAACAGCGGTTTTCTTCTGAAGAGTAAACTGGTTGCATATTTGTGTCACTGAAGGGGTACAGAGCTGCATCACAGCTTTGGGTGCAAGCCAGTGGTATTAACAGGTCTGTCCTGTGGGTGGAAGGTAAAATAATACGTTTTTCCCTGTGATATGCTCATCCCAGCAAGCAGCAAAACACCCACACAGCTGCTCACCTGCTCACCTCTGCCCCAATGAACAGAGGAGAGAATAGAAGGAGCAAAAGTATGAAGATTTGCAGGTCAAGGTAAAGACAGTTTAGTAAGTGAGGGAAAGAGGAGAGGAAAAACCACAACAAAACCAACAAAAAACATCCGGATGATGCAAAGGCAACCACTCACCCCTTCCTACCACCAGACTGATGCCCAGCCATTCTCCAACCACCAGCCAGCTTGGAAGTCAGAACCCCCCTCCCTCTTCTTCCTCTACCCTAGTTTAGTGGCTGAGCATGACATTACATGACATGGCCTATCCTTTTGACACATTTGAGTCAACTGGCCTAGCAGTGTCCCAGCTTCTTGCCCACCCCAGCCTACTCACTGGGATGGCAGAGAGAGAAGGAGAAAGCCTTAATGCTGTGCAAGTGCTGCTGAGCAATAGCTAAAACCTTGGTGTGTTAGTGATGCTGTTTTGGCCATGAATACAAAAGACAGCACCATGTAGGGCTGCTGTGTGAAAAGTGAATGCCATACCAGCCAGACTCACTATGTGACCACAGATCATGTGTGAAGCTTAGTGTTAAGTAATTTGTGCTTTTTTAAATTGCCATCACAAATAATTGTGATTATTTTTGGTGTGTTCTTTTGTTGTTTGGGCTTTTTTTCCCCGAGTGTATTGTTTTTTTAAATGGAAGTTGATACCTAGTTACATGAGTTCAGGAGACAGGACAAAGCCTTATTTAAAACTTGCCAACAGCATGGGCAGATTGAACTTTGTTACCCCAAAGACGTTTAGCTGAGGCCTCACAGGTCCAGATGTCTCCTGTGTCACGTAGGGGAGGGACAAATGGGGAAAGAACAGAGTCATGGACTGGAGTACAGTGCTCCAAAGAGCGTTTTTCTCTATTAGAGGTGGCAGTGTTGCTTCTGAGAAGGCACCACCAACCTGTGGTGGTGATTTTCTGTTGCTGGCAGCTGGCCCCAGTTGTTGGCTGTTGTAGGCACCAATATTTCATCTATGCCTAAAACCATTGACTGGTGATTGAAGAAAGTGTGCAGTAAGTGTGACAGGAGATGTGAAAGCATTCTAGGAGTCAGCAGTACTGACATAAAACTTCTTTTTGTTTTTCAGTGATCCTGGGATGACACTGTTGTTGTCTCTGTTACCTCACATGCAGCATTACAATGGTTTAATACAGAAGATCACAGTAGTGTGCCAGTAATAGTCTTCTGCAGAATTCTCACCTAGGGATCCAAAGCTAAACCGGTGCTTTATTTTTATGTGCATTTGTGAAGGTGGATTATGAGACATTAACACCTTTATTGTATGAAGTTCTGCAAGTATTTAGCTTTCACTGCAGATGGGAAACCACTGTTCACGAGTGTGTGGGGAGGTAGTTAGTTGGTTTTGTCTCATCAGAGCACAGTGATTTGGAGTAGAACAAGGACTTCCAGTAACTTAAACAGAAAAGGTATTCAGAAAATTCACAGCCTTTTTCAGAGGCCTTCTTTCAAAGTGAGAAGTGTTGTACCCTTAGTACTCTTGAGATGAATACTGGAACTTTACAGAACAATTTGCAGTTTGAATGGAAGAGGTCTGACCATCTTGTACTCAAGCCCTGGAAAACCTGCAGCATCCTATCGTAAAGGGAAATTGCTCATCAAGTTTTTTAATCACTTGCATTCTCTCACCTGAGGTGAAATTCTGACCTAATTAAAATTAATAGGTATTAACTGTTGAAAATGGCAGGCTTAGAATTTCACCCATGCTGTTCAAGTGCTTTCAATTGGAGTACAGCAAAAATTAGAAGATGAGAGAGGCCTGCACTGGTGGCAAAGCATTAAAAGAGAATAGCAATGGATAATAACAGGCATAAAGAGATGCTATTTGAAAGTAATTAAAGATGCAGTAACTTTAAAAGAGAAGAGATTGTATTAATATTAATTCAAATCTGAGAAATTTTAAAAACAAGTATATTTGATTTTACCCTTATGTGGATTATATTCAGGGATCAGTGCATTAAATAGCAGTGCAAAATTAGGTTCAGTTACAGTGTGATTTATATCTATAAACAGGTCAGGTACAGCAGGGACTGCAACGAGGCTGACCAGATGTTTTCTCTAGTCAGCATAGCTCCTGTTCAACGGACTTGACTATGAGCAAAGCAAATAATGCATAGGTGATAAATGAGAATTAATCAAAGATGAACATTTCCTTACTGTATGCTCATTTGAGAATTTATGCACTAGTGTAGCA
This sequence comes from Apus apus, assembly GCF_020740795.1. Classification (NCBI taxonomy): domain Eukaryota; kingdom Metazoa; phylum Chordata; class Aves; order Apodiformes; family Apodidae; genus Apus; species Apus apus. The sequence continues at coordinate 72,284,632 of NC_067285.1, forward strand.
GTGTCAAAGAAGAGAATAACCCAGTCATTCTTACACAGACTATAGTGGTAGGTAGCATAATCAATTGGCTTGAATTCTCTCCTGTGATAATAAGTGAATAATGAGCATGTTACTTATGCCTATGAGATTATTCTTTCTGCAGTATGACTGATTGCAAGTGTCATCCAGAAGGACCAGCTTTTGCTTAGTCCTACAAAGCAGGAATTAAAATGACATCTGGAAATGGAAGGGTTTTAATGTGAATCAACTTTTTAGTTTTCTCCTGTTGATAGATTTGCTTCTGCTTTTGGTTTTATTTTCCTTCAAATGGGAACTTATTTAAGGTATTTTGCAAAAAACTCAGTGAGTCCTGACTTTAGAGCAAATTTATTTTTAACATGACAAAAAGTTACATATTTCCATAGTGCTATGTGTTGTCATAACCACACATAAATTACTGCTGACATTGATGTTTGTATCACTATTCTTTACAGTATACCTTGAATTTAAGAATAACTTGGTGAATTTTATTTCTAAATTAATTATCTAGGAGTGTGAACCACATCTCTGATTTTTTCTGTTGTTGTTTCTAGCAGAAGCTTTATATTACTGATTGCTAATGCCAAATACAAATAATAATCTCCATAGCAGAGTATGGCTGTTTTCTCCTGTTACTATGTGATCACAAAATTTAATTATTTCTCTTAAATATATACATAATAGAATTTTCAATAAATTATTTTTAAAAAATTCTCCCGCCTAATTGCTTGGCTTTTTTCTCCCTCCTAGTCTGCTCTCAGTTTTCAAGAGGAGTCTTTGCTATTTTTGGATTCTATGACAAGAAGTCTGTAAATACCATAACATCGTTCTGTGGGACTCTTCATGTCTCCTTCATAACTCCCAGCTTCCCAACAGATGGAACACATCCCTTTGTCATTCAGATGAGACCTGACCTCAAGGGAGCTCTTCTTAGCTTGATTGAATACTATCAGTGGACCAAGTTTGCATATTTGTATGACAGTGACAGAGGTAAGATGTGTAGTTTTTATCTGTATGCTGTTTGTTAGATATATCTCACTGAAATGCTGAATTGTTATTAGAAAAGTGAAGAGGGAAAGAAATATTTACCTGTAGCAAGTGCAGAATTAAATTTAGAAATGAGCTTTTGGGACAGTAACAAAATTGTCAAACGAGAATGGAATTTTTATAGTATGTATTATTAGAAGTTTTTCCTTTTTTTTTTTTTTTGTGAGACTCGTGTAAGGAGGAAAAAAAATCTTGAGTATGAAGGGCAGTCTGCTACCACAGATTTACTCCACACATGCAAAATTTATAGTTGGGCACTAAGCAAGCAGGAATCGTGGACCCAATCCTTGCTTCTTTGGAGTCTGCTTTTGATTACTTGAGTTCCTCTCCTCTGTTGAGCTAATATTTCATTTGTTGTTGTTGTTATTGTTGATAAACCCAAATCCATGGCTTGTGACCAATTTACTCTGCAGTACAGCCCTCTCAAGTCCTATACCCTTTTATGGCTGTAGTAATAATAACAGTTTATGAACTGGGAAAAATCACTTGCAAATTGCTGTATATTAATTAGCTTTCTGAGAAGAAGCAGTATTATACAGAAGTAGGGTTTTTTTTAATGCCCTTTCTGGAATTCCATTATTGTAATTATATTTTCAGGTTCTACTCACCTACACTAACTTTTCTATTCCTACCTTCTCCTGTCCACTTTAAAAAGGCTATTTTGTGGCTCATCTGCATGTTCATTGGTCAGAGTTGAATAGTAAGTGCACATTAAATGGTAAAGTGCACTAGATTTAAAGGATGGTTATACCATACCACGGTTTGTTGAATTACAGGGTGACAATAGATTGTATGTCCTCTGATGCCATTTTATACATTTATGTTGTTTGGAAGCTGAAGGGTTCTCCTCAACTATTGTAACCACTAAAGTTAGAATAACTAATACTGGCATGTAGTTTCCAACAGTAATGTGGGATGATGAACCCTGTGCCAATTTCTTTGGCAGATCCTTTTCAAATTCACATTAGGCTCAGAAACATTCACTGCCTTTTTAGAAAGGACAAATGTAAGACTATTTGCTTAGCCAATATTCTGTCAATCACCTAGCAGTGTGTGGTATGTGACCTGTGTGTAATTTATATTTAGGAGATACTGAAAAATGCCTAGTTCTTTTGTGAGGTACACTGGCTGCATCTGGACAGGACTAACAGCATGAAATTGTTATTTGTAGTCATCCTTTAGATGTGCCTTTTAAAAATGTATTTCTTTGTTTTAATTGTGGCAAGGCACCCCAGCGATAACAAGCTCCAAGGCATGAAACTCCTACCTTTATGTTGAGTAAATCATTGCTCCCCAGTGCTCCTACTGATTGCACAAGGTTAACCTGCAGAGTCATACATACTACATTATGTAGTCAGCAACACTGACATCAAGCATTGAATACACAGTGTCCTCAATTTCTCTAAACAAGTTTTCATAAGTGTTGATGTAGTGACAGTGACATATATTTAAGGAACTACATATATAATTTAAAATTTTCCACCTTCAGGAGTGAGATAAAAAAGGCAGAGAGACTTACACTGCATGGAAGCTGTGAAAGCTAATAGGAATTAGTTCAATTATATTTTCCGAAAGAATAATTTTTTGCTGCTTTAACAGCTCCTATGTGGTTAGGAGCTGACTGGTTGAAGTGCAGGGCAATTTTGTATCTCATTCCTGTCTATAAGAAGTAAGGCCATTACATACATGCATGTCCAGGCTGCTACTGCCTTAGTATGGCCATCACTCTATAGTGTGGATTAATGTCCTTTATCTTCCTTGTCTCCTTTGTGTTGCCAGTACCAAACAGTGGGATCTGGAAAAAGCAGTGACATGGAGGATTCTATCTGTAACAGAATTGCTAATTTACTCAGTGTCTGTTCAGTCCTCCTTTTCAGACCTCACTGAATTTAGAGTTTGTCTCATGATAACCAAGAGAGATTCAAGCACATGAGGTTCCCAAACAAAAGTATTGCTGCAGTTAAAGGACCTGAAGCTGTTGGAGTTTTCTCTGCAGAATCCCACTTCTATTACCACACTCCAGATACTTCCATGTCCAGAGAAGTACTGCTGTGAATGGTTTTTTTGTTTGTGTTTTATTCTTTTGCAATCTCTTATTGCTATCAGAAAAAACTAAACTCTATGGGGGTGACAAATCTACCACCTATAAAGAGTAAGAAATCCAGGCAGCCATTTGAGATTTCTTCAGAGAGCACCTCAGGAAAATGGAGTATCTAAGAAAAATGGAAGATTAAAGAGTAAATTACAGAAACACTTTGTAACAGGTAGTATTAACATTAATAGACTTCATTAATTTATGTCTAACTGAGATTCTGTTTAATTCAGAAGAATCATATAAGCAGACAGAGGACTTGAAATCTACTAAAGGAGATCTGAAATGTTGATTCAAATCATACTAATTTCAGTTTGTTTGTTTGTTTTTTAAAGTAATTTAAATTATAATTTAAAACATTTATTTGAGGTACAGGCTTATTTTAGCACTTTTTAATGTTTTAAGATAAACCCTATATCTTTTTGTTTGCTTACATTAATTATTTTTTCCTTTTCGCATGGGTTCTCCACATTGATCTTTAGCATGTTACAGTTTTTATGTACCCTTGGACTGTAGTTTTTTATTTTAAAATAAATATTAATTGCTTGACATACAAAACTTCAAATCAGTCTTCTCTAAAGATAACATAGAAAACCAGAACGAATTTTGCTAATAATTTAATTTATGCATTTGGAAGCCTGCCATTTTCTACCTTTGCTGATGACCAGTCTTGTACAGTACTTATGGCTGGGGGGTTGGAACATGATGATCTTTAAGGTCCTTTCCAACCTTGATGATTCTATGATAAAGCTGAATTGCTAAGCACTGACCAATCTTAATGATGTATTTACAACTATGAGACAAATTAATTCTTAGTGCTTTATTTTTACATTTATGGGCATAACTGCCGTTCTTTCTCATGAGGGTTAAACCTGAAGCTTATTTGACATATCCAGTCAGAAATCTGTCTTGAAGAAATTACTCCCGGTGTTTCCTGTTTCAGGGGAAATGAACATGCAGAAGTGTCAACTGGTTTGTGGGAAAGTATGATTTTCTTTTTTTCTGTAATAGTACCTGCTATCTTAAAAATAGCTCCTTAGAATTATATAGACTGCTCTGGAAGGAATTTAAAACATAACAAGTCCAATTCCTGTACTCCTGGAAATTGTTAAAGTGGTATTTGTTATATAGCAGAAATTTATTTACAGAAGTAATTTTCATGTTTCTGTACTCTGTTATGTAATCCTTGAAAGGGAAAGCCAGGGAGCTAAAATCCTCACTGATTTTACAAATACTGTAGGCAGTTGCAGCTGTACAGACATTACAGCTTCCTGGCAGGAATATGACAAAAGGATAAAATGGAAGCAAACTTCTGTCAAATGCTTGTAAGTGTTAGCATTGAGCCTACTTAGCTATATGGAAAAGTATGTCTTGGCACAGCTGCTTTCATAATCAAGGATATGTTTGTAGACAACAGAAATAAAAACTCTGTTAGCACCTCTGCAGAACCTCAGTGAGATCAGAGTTTGAATACAGTACTGTTCAAGTGCCGAGTACAAAGGCAGTTCAATAGCATTTCATAATAAGCAGCTGATCATCTTGCCATAATTTAGTCACCTTTCTTCTAGAAAACCTCTTTGCCAGCATGTGGAATTAGAGCAATGGATCAGTGAAAATGACAAAATACCATCCTGAAAGAGGTTGAAGCAAAACCAAAAGGTTGTCCTTATAAGGCTTTTACTCCTTGTGGTGATATAAATAGAAATTCATGCAATAAGAACTGATCGGGCCCAGATATATCTTCATTTTTGAGTCCTAACAATGTGTCACAGGTCAAACAAGTTACAGGGAAATCTTAAATAAGTAATCTCATAAATCATGTTCTAGAAACCTGTTATTCCTGAAGCTTTATCACTCATATCTTCTGTTTTCTCCTGTTCTTCACTAGGCTTATCAACACTGCAAGCGGTCCTGGATTCTGCTGCTGAGAAGAAATGGCAAGTGACTGCTATCAATGTAGGAAATATTAACAATGACAGAAAAGATGAAACTTACCGTTCACTCTTTCAAGATCTAGAGGTGAAAAAGGAAAGGAGAGTGATTTTGGACTGTGAGCGCGATAAAGTCAACGACATTGTTGATCAGGTTTGCTATTTTCTGTTTCTCAGTGACAGCAGCTAGCTGTTTTCTGTAAGTAAATGTAATGAGTTAATTTATCTTGATCCTATTGTTGTGAGTATTACGCATAATTTGGAAGTGACAGATTGGTATTGAGGACCACATATATATCAGGCAGAAAGAGAACAAACTAATCCTTTAATCTCTCCCTCTTCTTAAAGTTCTTTCCTGATGTTCTAGTATGGTTTTATATAGTGATTATTAAAAATAAAAATAAATCTTGTTCAGATTATTTCACAGCCTTAGTATACTACATTATATGTAGTTGATACACTGTTATATATGATGCATTATGAATAGCTACATCTAGGGCTTAGTTCTCTTTATACCTAGAAAATATTTTATACTTCTAATACTTTTTCCAGGAACCTTTTACATCTTGGAAAGGCTGTATCAATAGCTTGTCTCTTTCTTCTGACTCCCTTTGTAGTTCATGTTTCTAAGCTCTATGTCATTCATACTGTCCTTGGGTCTCTGCAGTTTGTCTCCCTCTTAAAGTGTGTTAACAAAAATTGGATGCTGTTTTCCACAGCTAAGGCTCCTGAGCTTTACACAGAACAGGAAATTATGTCTTCTCTTTACGTGCACATATATTATTATTTGTTGTTGTTGTTGTTGTTGTTTTGTTTTGTTTTGCAACAGCATCACAGTGCTCTGTTTCAAATGACTGTAGTTTTCATCAGTTTCTCCTGTTACGACTTTTTAAAGACAAGAACCCTATTTACACTCTAGTTATCACTCATTTTTGCTATATTTGTTTATTTAGTAATAGACCTATTACTTTCTTTGTCGTCTTATTTTTATTACGACTGTGGGATATTGCACTTTGATGGATTCTGCGCTGTTTTGAGTCCTGGCTTATTTTTTCTTAGCCTATCCCCACAGACTTGTGATATTCCTTAAGGATACAGATGGATAAACTTGTTTTTGCTGATTTGATTTCTATGTTATGAATAATTCTAGATAACTGTGTATCAATCACACAGGTCAGTTAATTCCAATTAGTTGTTGTCCTCGAAATAGTTTTCTGCTGTGTCCTAGAATATGGTCTCTTACACTGCTGTCAGCTGTTTCATATGCGTTTCGCCTTGAGGTTTCTCCAGTTTTTAAGTCCATTATCCTTACACACTGCTTCTGTTAACTTTGCTTCCTTACTCAAAAAGGCATCTCTCAATTTTTCAAGTAGTGTAAAATAAAACCTACAATAACCATTTCTCTATTACTTTTTCTATCTCTTAAAATGAAGGTGTCTACTAAACAAAGGGTTTCTTGTCCTGTGAGTATCCTTGGAGTGTGGATTTACTTTTGTAAAAGCAGAATTTGTACTTCAGATCTATTATTTTAAAAATTCTTTTAATTCCTGCCCCCAAACAACCATCAGTAATTTCCTTCTTTTCGTCATGGTGCATGAAGTAGACCCTTCAGTATCATTATCCATTTTCTTTTTCTATGTATTTTTTACTGAGAGACATGCAACAGGCTTTCTGCTGATCAGATTGCTCTTGAGTGCTGAAGTATTACTTGCATTTTTAATATACAGAACAGCATTTTCTTTACTTTCTAATTTTTTTCCATTCCTGAGCAAAACTTACGTTGTAGTGCTTTGATTTATCTCACTGACTTTCTAAGCTGTGGTGGCAACATCAGGTTTGCCCAGTTACACTCCATGACCCTTGGATCTTTGTGTAGACACACAACAAGTTTGCAAAATTGCTTCATGATTCTTTTTTTTTGTCTCATAGTTTCTCTTCCAGATTTCAGTCATTTATATGAATTGAAGTTAAAAAATATTTTGGTTCCCCAGCTTTTCTAAGATTAGTTTATATTCCTCTTCTCTGATTTGACAGTTCATGTTACCATGCTCTTCGTTCTATAGCCCCTACCTCTTCTCAGCCAGCTTTCTTTGCAGAATCTCATTTTCCCCTGATAACACCCTTTGGGCAGCTGTGCAATTACTGCCACTTCTTGTCTATTCCTGCTTGAGATGCTAGTCTAAACTAGTGACTCTGTTGAATACCTTTTCTGTCCACAACTCCTTCATCAAGGCTTTTGCAGCCACTCAGTCTTCTCAGAGTTTTAACTGGCAGCATTCTTACTGCTCCTATAGATGAGTAGCACAGGGTCATGTTTTAGAAAGCTGAACTAATGAAATAGTACCCAGTAGCAGTCAGAGCAGAGTTACTAACAGTTGATCTGAAACTTGCAGCTGCTGGTCGTTTTCTTAAGATACTAATGACAAAAAAACTTTTTAGGCAGAAGAGCTAATCCATTTGGTGTAACTGACGTTTCTTTGGAATCAGCAGCTGCATAAGAAAAACATCTTAAACCTTTTGATAAGTAGTGAGTTTTAAGTAGTAGGAACCAAGGAGCTGTTTTAGAATAATCATGTTCATATATCATGTCTACATTAAGCTCAAAAGTGGCATAATTTAATAACTTCTGTGGTCTATGTAATGTGAACCCTCTCAGTCTTAAACTCTAGTAATATAAAACTGTTAAACACTGCCTTCAGTTGTATTCCTGTAACTTCATTAAAGCAAGTATGTAGAACGTTGCTCACTACTAGTCTGATATGTTACAGGATACCTATTCTGAATATTTGAGTTATATGTTAAATGAGGAAATAAATTAATCATCCTCTCTTAAATTTTTCTCATTGTTCAGAAGATGGAAGAAACCTCTAGAGTCCTCTTATCTCCCATATCTGTTCTGTGGAGAAGTGTTTTCCTTCAAAATACTAACTTCCCCATGCAGACAGCATCCTAATTAGGTTTATTTGGGAGAAGAATCTATGCTGCATGCCTGCCAGTCGAGACTGCTGAGAAACCACTCCGCTGGCTTTCAGAGAGATTGTGAGGAAGCCTTAGGGCAATAAACAATTAGAACTTTAAAAGACTTCCTTATAATGCGGATGCTTTCATTAATGTCAGTGGGCTTTTAAACATTTTCTAGTGCAAGGACTGTTAAAATTCTGCTACAAAGCAAGCAGAATCTAAGCAGGAATCTCTGAGGCACAGCTCTTCTACTGCATGATGCCCATTTCCTCCTGTCCAGGTTGTGCCTTTAATACACAGCATAGTGACTAGCATTCAGCTCCTCTGTTTAGAGATCTTGGGAGCTGAACTTCAAGATGACTGATTTCCACCAGCAAAGAGTGTGTTCGATGGTGCATTAAGTAAAGTAAAAAGTAAAGCACCAAACAAACTCACTGTTGCATCTCATAAAGCTTACAACTAGCATTTACATCATACTGTACTTTGTAGTTTTTAAGTCTCAGTCTGTGTATCAGTTGAACATTCTCCATTATGAGGGTATTTCTTCTTTTTACAGGTTATCACAATTGGTAAACATGTTAAAGGATACCATTATATCATTGCAAATCTGGTAAGCATTTTTAAAATGTCAAATACCTTTATTACTCACTTTACTGTTTATGGAAGCAACTAGTATTTTGTTTTAAATGCATTTTACAAAATATGACAAAGCTAAATGGCTTTATTCTTGCTAAATGAATGCATGTGTTGAGATGGTATTTGTTTTGTTGGTTGAGTCTTTTCAGGGTTTAAATGCCTCCTGTGATATTCCCATCAATGGGAGTAAAGGTTACTCACCACCTTCAGTAGATCTTTATCCCTTTTTCTACAAACTTTAGAAAGGTAGGATACAGAAATCAGAAAAATATATTTCTGCATTTTAGGCTGATACAGTCATTCAGTAAATGGATATTTTTTCTTTCACATCTAAAGTACTTAAAAATTATAACTCTCAACTTTCATTCTGCTAGTCTCGTGAGTCTTAGCTTTAAATATCTTCATTCCTCAGGTTGGCTTGGTAATTTGTTTGAATGAATCTTTTCTTGAACGTAGGTAATCAAACTATATAGCTAATAGTGTCCTTAAGGCAGAAGGTTCAGGAAACTCACTAGATTTTATCAAGGTAATTTTTTTTTCAATTATGTCTAAACATGAAGGGCCATTTTGCTGACATTAGAGTCAATCATGCTTATTTACTTAAGCTAGAGAATCTAATTCATTGGTTTTTTGTAACAGATAAGGCAAATTCTGTGGGCTTGAATCTGAGTTATTCTGTTCCAGAAAAAAGTTTTGGGGTTTGCATGGTATGAGCGTCACTAAATCATTTTCTTCATCATTTATTGTTGGATTGTGATAGCGTTTGATATAAATTCCAGCAGGGCCCAAAGTGCTGTAATTTGCACTCAATCTTCTGTAGTCTTTTGAGGGCCCTGAGGAAACAGAACAAGTGTGTGTATCGTGCTTCAGACATAACCCCTGTCTCTTCCCAATCTTTCATCTAAACACTTCGCCCCTCCAGGCAGGTGGTATTCTGAAGAATCCTGTGTCCTTACACAGGTGTGAAGAAGCCTTATGCTCTAAAGGCCTCTTCAAAAGCAGAACAGTGGGATTTCATTTTTGTGAATATCAGTACTTTAATTTCTTTATGCTAAAAATTAGTTAATAAATACAAAGCAAGCATAAAAGTCTTACAAAATCTGAAAATTCCCTTTTAGACATGTGTATTTTGCATTGCATTTGTTTTATAATTAGTACTTAAAGTCTTAAGGAAAGTAACCATTTCAGAAAAGATGCCTAATGTATTTCATTATGTTAACTGGTTGCTATTTAGCCATTACTTTTACATTTGTAACAGTAAACTCGTAAGATCTCAACCTTACTGAATTCTTTCTTTTAAAGCTGTTTAATATCATATTTGCTTCCTTCAGATTTATACAGCTTAAATGCTAATATTGTCACCTTTTGTATAATATCATAAAACATATATGGCAGTGATTTTAAAACTGCATTTTTTTGTCAGAAAGAAAACTTCCATACTACTTGATCATATCCTTTCCTCTTCACAGCTGTTGTGTTTTTTTTCTTGACTGTAATAATTTCCTCCAGTCTGATCAGTCAGCCAAGAAATTGATCTATTTTAAGAATAGAACATTCTGATACATGAAGAGAGGTTAAAGTAGACAATAAGTGTTCCTATTCAAATGTCAAGCTCCCAATAGCATTGAAGAAAGTTTTGTGATCCCTGTAGAAGTGTCAGTATTAGTGTGCAACAGCACATCATTGATATGTAATATTTAAAGGGCACCTAATATAGCAATTGTAGCAACTTCTGATAGTGTGGTCTGAAGTTGCTTCTACTTTCTATGTTTCTGTCAGAACATTGATTTAAACTGAAGTGTCTGAAATAACTATTTCAATGTAAATTCATTTGTACGGTTATTTGGGGCAAATAAAACACAGAACAAGGAATGTAAAACATATGTACTATTTATAAGAATGCGAAGTAGTTCTTTATGGCAGAGGAAGGAGGCAGGGGGAGATGGAAAGTCCTTCTACATGTTTTAGTGTTCCTAGCAAAAAGAGGACACAACTGTGACTGTAACTATTCCTGACTAAAACTTGCTTGCCTAACTGTTACTCATGTCAGTGTTCCCTTTCTCATTTAAGCAGTCCCGTTGAAATTTACAGGATTGTTTAGGAAAGTAATGGTGGCAAGCACAGATCCATTCAGCCATTGCTCTATAAATGTGTATGTCCAGTTAAAGGTGTTGCTGGCTTGCAGAGCTGATGACTTAATCCTGGCAGCCCAGGAATTAAATTTGGATCCTGTTTGAGGAAAATGTGGACTTCTGCAGTACAAGTCATATGGTAACTCTGTGTATACACTCTTGAGAGATCTGCCAAAACTGTTGGAGTAACATACATGTTTTCTGTGCCCAGGGATTTACTGATGGAGATTTGTCAAAAATTCAGTTTGGAGGAGCTAATGTCTCAGGATTTCAGATAGTTGACTATGATGATCCTCTGGTGTCAAAATTTATACAGCGTTGGTCAACACTGGAGGAAAAAGAATATCCTGGGGCACACACTAGTACAATTAAGGTATGTCTTATATTTGTTTAACCATGCCAAACGTACAGGAAGTGAGGGAACTGGAGTAGAATAACAAGGGACAGAAAGCTCTTCAAAATCAGCTGTGCCAACACAATTTTGTATTTCTCTGGGGTACTTCTAACACTCTATCATAGGACTGGTTGAGTAAAGATGCTGCACTGTCAGAAATGTTCAAGACTACTTTACTTTTTCTTGTGTCAATGTAAATCTGTGCCTGACAGCTTGCTAGATAATTGCTTTTGGACGTGATGATATATTAAGTATCTACTGAATATTTTTTCTCTTTCTCTGTGTTTTGAAATGGTTTAAAGGCCAGTAGGTAATCATACATAGGCTTCCAGGGAGCACAGATCTAGCACTTTCTGATGTAATATAAACTCCCAAAAAAATGGTAAGACTGCTTTGAGACAGATGTCTAAATCCTACAGAGTCTTTTAAAATTAAATGGCATGGCTGAGGTACAGAGTCATGGTCTGATTTCAGGCCTGAGGGACACTGGGCAAGTGATTAAATTTCCTTACTTCAGTTTTCCTTCTGGATAAAATTAGGATAAAAATACCTTCTTACGTTTTGTGACTGTTATGTGGATCAAGATGTTAAAAAGAATAACTAAATTTTAATGATAAATAATTTTTCTTTTAAGCAATACAATCAGAAATTTTGTTAAGAATGAGTATACTTAGAAAACTCAAATGTATTAAGACAAAAACATAAATGGCAAATGTTCTAGGCCTAACTTTTTTCTGTGACATAGTTTGATTATGAAGCATAGTCTTGATTTATAATGAGATGGATAAGAAGTTTCAGCAAGAAATGGAAGAACCATGTTTTAAATTCCTGAAACAAAACTCCTTTAAAGCACACAACCTTGATAAAAATTTTAAAATAAAATTTATAGATTTCTTTTTCCTGGGGTCAAATTTGGAAGTGACTTAGTCAAGGGTGTGATTTTTTTCTGTGGTTCTTTTTGTATTCTGAAATCTTTATTACAGAATAAACTAATTTCTCATTTGTTTAATAAAATACAGTATGTCATGCCTTTAGATACATTCATATTGCAGGCATATGTAATATATGTCAAATGTATTGCTCTTATTTAGGAAAAAGGGAGGTGATGTGGCTGTGGGTAATCAGTAAAATTATTTTGTCTGGTCTGATTCTTGAGTACCCAAATCTACCTACCTGCCTCCTAATGTTGTAGAATGGTAGTCTGGAAATTATCACAATGCAATGCATGACTAAAGTAGAAAGGTCTAACTGAAACAAAGATGCAGTTTTTCTCATTGATGGAAAAATAAATCGGTGGGGCACAGTGCTAAGTAACACAAACCTAACACAGTGTGCTAGGTAAGATTAAGTGGTTGCAGTGTTTTATTACAGCATTAACATCTATAACTTTATCACAAGTATTCCCTCTATTTCTTACACGATAGATCCTTTCAAGAAATTGAAAGGGTTGAAGGAGGAGGAGATTGTTTGGAATATCCTGTGTTATTGAGGTTTATTTTCTTATCAGTAGGAAATTAATCAAAACATTTGTTTTAATTAATTTCATTAGCTTAAAATACAATTTAATTTCATTTCAAAGGGCTGGTCTGTCTTCCTTTATACATTGTCCGCTCAGAGAATATACAGGATCGCACTGATACTCAGTCAAGATATTGAGACTTATATTATGAAATCACTTAGAAATGCTAGAGGTATTGATGGGGATGTATATTACAATGTTTGGAGAGATTGATTTTATCAATTTCTGTATTTCTTTGTGTAGCTTTCTGTCTTTTACCCTTATACATACATTACTTGTCATTTTTGCCTGCCATTACATGTAAGGACAGAGATACGTCACATTTCTCTTCCATCTTCGGAGGAGCTGGAGGCAGAGCAGGATCACAGAAATCATAGAAACAGGGCAAGAACAATCTTTAAGCAGTCAGTCACTTGGCCCATTCTCCCTGCCTGAAGGCAGAATCAGGTATACCTGTGCAGTTCGTTTGGACAGGGATTTCACAACTTCCCCAAGCATTCTATTTCAGAGCTTAAATAGTCTTATTTTTTTGTTTTGTCTAACCTAAGTCAGCCTTTATGTCACCTAATCTGTTACTCCTTTATCTGTTTCTAGCAGATATGAGGAACTTCTCCTTTTTAGCTGTCCTGTATTTTAAGATGGCTGCCGTATTTGTCTCCCTGCTAAACTGTGTAATCCCTTTTTCTTTGAATTTTCTACTCTCAGATCATGATCTGTTTGTCATTTTGCTCTGGAACCTTTCTGATTGGTTCCCATCTTCTTTGAAATGCCAGACTGGGTACTGCACTGCATCTGAGTGTTGTGCATAGAAATCAAAATGATGGCTTCATGTATCTCAGAGACAATACTCATTTCACGGATCCCTTTTGTGTTAGTCTTTGTTTTGTTGTTTTTTTTGTTTTGTTCCCTCACCATCATGACACTGTTGAAATATATTCATCAGGAGATTACACACTAACATCCAAATCTTTTTCTGCATTGCTTTTCTGTACTGCTGCAGAGTTAGGGAGTCTCATACTGCATCCAGGCACTTGACTATTCCTTTAAAGTACAGCTTTTCTCATCTGTTCTTGTTGAATTGCATTCCCTACCTGTCCTTCATGAACATGTAATTCCTTCTTATATTAGTATTCTAGCTACCCTTTGTTTTGTGTTGTGTGTGCTATACTTTGCTTCTTGAAATAGTATATGAACAATTAAGTTACTGAACCGGTTAAGTCATTGGTCTCCCATTTAACTCTGGGATTGCAAGTGTTACCTTCTTGCACACAATAGCATCATATCTTCCTTTTAAAATCCAAAAGGAGTATACATTCGTTTTACATTGTAACATGCAAGTCAATGGAATATGAATGGGTTGACTTGACAAGACATATCACAGCATCCAAGTACAGTCCTGAAAATGGAGAAAGAAACCTCTTTCTAAGACAGTGTGCATTTCAGAGGAATGTGCTCTCACAAAAGAAAAACATAGTTGAAAACCTGTTCCACAGATGCCCAGAAGAGGACATGGATCAAATTGCTTTAAAAATGTATCTTCACAATCTATGAAATATTAATTATAAGAAATTTCAGTCTTAGGACATAAATGAGAATAAACCCTGATTTTATTTGTTGCTGCACTGTACTTCTACTGATAAAAACCACAAGATTTGAACATTAAGCAGGACACTTAAAATTGGTACTTCACTGCCTTTTTACAAAAGGTCTTCTCACCTTTCAGAAGTAAAGCTGATACACTGTTTACCTCAGATTAAATTTAAAATATGTCTGTTGTAACTGAGGATGTTAGCTGTCTCTACAAACAATTCTAAAATAATATGTGAGAGGAATAACTCTGCAGACTAGGTCAGTGAAGAAAGGAGGGGCAGGAGGAGCTTCAGATGTCAGAGCAGAGATTACCCTGCAGCCCATGGTGAAGACCATGATGAGGCAGGCTGTCCCCCTGCAGCCTGTGGAGGTCCATGGTGGAGCAGCCTGTGGAGAACACCATGCCAGAACAGGTAGATGCCCAAGTGGGGCTGTCACCCCATGGGAAGCCTACACTGAAGAAAGCTCCTGGCAGGACCCATGGAAGGACTTTGGGCTTGTCTGTTTTGGACAGAATGAGGCTGAGGGGCGACCTCATTGCTCTCTCTAGCTTTCTGAGGAGGGAAGGGAAGAGGGAGGTACTGATCTCTTCTTTGTGTTATGCAGTGATAGGATACATGGGGGTGGTTCAAAGCTGTTCCAAGGGAGGTTTAGACTGGACTTAGGAAACATTTCTTTACTGAGAGAGTAGTCAAGTGCTGGAACAGGCTTCCTAGAGACGTGGTCGATGCCCCAAGCCTATCAGTGTTTAAGGTGCATTTGAACAATACCCTTGGTAACATGTTTTAACTTGGTCAGCCCTGAATTGGTTAGACAGTTGGACTGGATGGTCTTTGTAGGTTCCTTCCACCTGAAACAGGATATTCTATTCTGTAAGCCATCCTACTCTGTGATGAGCTTTTCTAACAGCAACCTTAGGCTTGCTGTGTGCAAGGATCTGGGAAAACTTGTGTATGATATATACAGGAACTATGTGCAGCATGCAGGAAACAATTTCAGGCTGCCTCATTGAGGACCTAACGCAGCTCAGACTCATGGAGAAAACCATTATGTTGGAGGTTGGTAACAACCCCCCAGTAGTTATTGCAGCTGTTTTTGATGGCTTAGACTGCTTCATGCTGATA
Source organism: Apus apus (assembly GCF_020740795.1). Lineage (NCBI taxonomy): Eukaryota > Metazoa > Chordata > Aves > Apodiformes > Apodidae > Apus > Apus apus. The sequence goes on from NC_067285.1 coordinate 72,300,076, forward strand.
CATGATGTTTCAGATGTTCAGAATTCGTATGATTGTATTTTGAGCTTCATAATCTCTTCCCACACACACACATAATCAATGCATAGCCAAGATAAAACAATAGATTGTATTTGTCTTCTGATTTTACCTTTAGTAGTTTCACATTTTGCTCTTCTATGGCCAAGTCATCAAGTCTTTTAGAAAAGAATTATGAAATCTGTTTTTGTTTTGTTTGTTTTTTTCAAGGATGATGTGATTCTAGAATTTGAAGTGTTTGTATAGTACCAAACAGTGGGCTCTTTATGATAAAATTGCTAAAGTGGAAAACTGCCAATCTTAAACTATAAGTCAGGAAAAATGAACCTTGTAATTGAAAGCTGCTGGTTTAACTCTGCTGATGCTGATTTAGCTCAAAGATGGAATACTGAAAACATGCAGACAATTAATAGAATTGATAGACCTCCCAAGGAACTTAAAAAGAAGTGAGTTAAGGTAGTAAGCTTTTCAGCCATTGAGTAATGACTGAGATTTTAAGAAGTACCATGATTTGAGGTTCAAAAATATTGTTACACAAATATAGTGAATGTACAATTTACATTTGTATGAACATAAAAGTTATAGTTTCGAGTTTTAGCCTTTGCTGTAAGGAGAAATTAGGTGTCCTCCTGATTTATTTATTTTTAAATTTTAGGATTTTTCAGAGGGAGAAGGAAATGCATAAGGTTGAGAAAAGAAGATACAGTGTGAAGATTCATATTAAAAGCTACTGTCCTAATTTCAAAGTCATGTTCTAATACCTCATAGTTATTATTCTTTGTCATTAAGAAGTGTTTAAAGGAAATATATTTTTGTGTTTCAGCATAGTATGACAGATTTAGAAAAAAAACAACAGCTGTGAGTGTTTTGTTGTATTGTTGTTTTTTTTTTAATCCTAGCATAAAAGTGCCATGTTGTTTTTATTGGCAAGGGCTGGGAGAACACCTTGCAGAATTTGGTGTTTGCTTCAATATTTCATTGACTTTAAATGACTTACATGTTATTATTGGAGCAAGAACAAAATAAAAGCCTTGTCCAGCAGTGGGCTATACTGCAACATCATTACTGATGGCTCTCCAAGTGAGTAATACTGAATCATCTCACCAGTTGTATGCTTTAGATCCACTCACCATAATCAACAAAAGTTGATGCAAAACAACATGGAGCCAGAGTAAATGGCAGAACATTTCTGAAAGCCTCTGCCTGACCTTCTGTGGGCACAGATGGGTTAGTTGAGACAAAGGTCAAAGGATTTCTAAGACTGACATGGTGGAGCTTTTTTGCTGTAACGCATTTTCAGAAAAAAGAGGGAGCACAATGTTAAGCTAATTTGACTTTCTGGGTAATGGAAGGGATAAATTCTCGTACAACTTCTCTCGTAACTCTTCTGAACAAATGTGAGACACACAGGCTGACTTTCTGGGTTTTTGAATGAAAAGAGGCCTGGAACTTTGGTAGATACAAATGCTGGTGCCATTAATAGAATCTGAAATTGTTCTGCTTCCTCCTGGAAGACAGCAGCTTCACTTTGTTGCTAAGACTTTTGTGTGTGATCATGTCTTTCAAATAGTTAGTCTTCCCAGGGGTTTAGGCTTTGGCAGGTGCCTAGCTACTGGGCTAGAAACCAAAACTGTTCTGGGTGTTCCCCGAAAGCTGCCTTTCTAAACTAAACAAGGCAATACCTAAAGAATGTAAACATCATGAAATCAGCAAGTTTTCTGGATTAGCAGTTTTGGACCTGAACACTTCAGTTTTTCTAAGGTAACAGGTTGCTGAAGGTGTTCTTTGCATCTGATGTTCTGCTAGAAACATTGTGGCTTTTCAGGACAAAAATACCTACTATTTACTTAGTGGTTCTGTGCACACAGAATGCTGTAATTACATTAAAATACAGGCTGTTACAAAAATGTAAGTTGATCTAACTCTATAACCTCTGGAAACAAAATGTAATAAAGATAGTATATTTTTCAAGATAAATAGAGCATGATCTCTAATCCTGTCTTTACTGAGACTGATTGAAAAAAAGATTCTCTAAAGATTCAGTGATTTTACCAGTTTTCATGTCTCATATACTTTTATTCAAGACTAGGATAGTTATTAAAATTTTGCAAATAATCAGTTGTTATTTCCAATTTTCTTGCATATATATGCAATTCTTTTTAGCTTGAAGGAAATCTGTTCTAAAGGCTGCCTGTTTTCTCAAGAGCTTCATTCTAATTGAAAGATGAAAGAGGAAGAAGCAAACATTCAGTCTTTTCTGAGCTCCCTGACCTCTACCTCATGTCCCCAGTGTTTGAAACATGTCCATAGGTAATGAAGACTCCTAAAGCCCATTTGCAGTTTGAATGGCAACCAGCCCAACATGCTGCTTTATACAAACCACATTTATCCTAATGACTGCCCAGAACAAGTGAGAACAATGCATTATTATGGGCACAATTAGAAACCATCGGATTTACTATGGCATTTATGTGTGCAATATTCAACATTGTGTCTTATTGCTGTTGAAAGTAACTATTTGCATTCTCATGCTCTGTCATAACAGTATGCAAGGTATCACAGGAGAACCTGAAGGAGGTAGCCTTTTCCTATCAGTCAGGCCAAAGTGTTTTCCAAAGTGTGTGTGATACTGTCCAGTTCAAAGCAGCTCCAGATGCGTTAATTAAACACAGATCCTTAAGAAAGGCATGCCTGAGTTAAATTAGTTTGACAACACTGAAAATCAAAGGACGCCATTGCCTGTTTCCTTTAGTAGTTTTTGATGAGCAACTTTGTCTCATGTATTTTGCTTGTGGGTTTTATCTATGTGCATACCTATTTTTTTTTATATACTACATAAAATGTATGAATGCTTCTATATCTATTTACTGATCTCTACCAGTTCCTTCTTGAAATTAGAAACCGTTTGTTACTTCTGTGAATATATTTACCAAACAGCACAATTATGGTACAAAGTGCTATAAAAAGGCAATTCTGTTTTTGTGATATATATTAGCATTAAAGTAGAGAAATACTTTGTTGTGGGGAAAAGTCAGATGAGAGATTTTATTGAATATCATTCTCAAAGCAAAATAAAGCTGTAACATGTAGTAAAACAAGACACCATTTGATATCCCAATTTAGTCCATGTATAGTTTAGCGAAGTATTACAAACAAGGTGATAAAATGTGCAGAGCAGTAAGCTGAACATTTAATATACCCACAAGCTACAAAGACACATAGTTTTTGTCTTTACTGCCTTTGATCTGTATTTGTTGGTATTTAAGTATATTTAAATTGTTTAAGGCAAAATGCTGGTCACTTGCTTTTATTGCAATTATAGTAATTAATCCTACCTCTTGCAACAAAGAACATATCCTGTATTGTCCTCTTTGAATCTTACCCCTCTCCAAGGAAAAATACTTGTATCTGGTTTTAGATCTCCTTTCTCTTAGCCGCTGTTACTGATAGTGTCCATACTCCTGCTTTCCAGTAGCAGCCCCCCATACGAGAACTGTTTGCTGTGCCTGTTTGAGATTTATTTCAGCCTTCTTGAACACTGCTTCAGCTGGATATGCCATTCTAGCAGAGGTCTTCCTAGGGTCTTGCACAGTAGCACTGCATTCTTTGACTCTGCTGGTACAGTGCCCAAAATATCATATTAGTTTGCTTGTCTTTCTCACTGTTGTCTTAGATTAGGGTCAATGGCTAGTTCATAATCCCCTTTAGTGGTTTTAGTTTGTTTTTAATTTGTCTACAGTGTAGACCTGTGTATCTAAGTTGGTTGCCCTGGAATCCTTTAGTTGTCTCAGAAGTCACTGGAGATGAAATTAATAAAATCTAAGGCATGATTAATTTAATTTTGAAGTTGTCTAACAGGTCAAATGAATCATACCTTAAAATTCTTATTTCTCTGTAAAAAAAAACAAAACCAACCAACAGATGGAAAAACAACAACAAAAAACAATTAGTATGTCAATGAAAGATTTATACATTGCAGTTATCCAAATCAAGATAAGAAAAATTCAACTTGTGATTCAGATGTGTTGAATATGATCTTTTTTTTTTTTTTCCATTTATGTCTTCAAATTTTGATTTCTTTTCCACTGCTCAAGAATATTTTAATGTTATATTTTAAATCTCTAAATCTGTTTCTCAACTCTGTGTCTTCAGCACATGGACAGACATTGGGTTAAACACAGGACTAACAGGCTAACATTGCTTCTTTTTATAATATCTTACAGCTTTAAAATGTGTGTATTAAAATGTTTCATGCTTCTGGAGGTGTCTTTTGAAATATCAGTTGTTTCAGTTGCTGATTGTACAAAATAGGATACCAAGCCTTCCAGTTAAGGATCTCTGGCATTTCCTACTTTACTGGAAAACAGCTGAAATTACAAAAGTCAACATCTTGCCAGTTTTTCTTGTACACCACATGATTAATATCTTTTTCTTAGTCTGGGATGACTTTGTTTTCTCTTTTCAGTTGTAGCTTACACATTTTATTAAGTTCTATATTATGTTTTAAATTGAAGTTGAGTAAAATTGCATATAGACCTTGTGTTTTCTCCTCCTGGCAATCTTCTGGACATTTATTTAGAGAGAGAATTCTTTTCATATGACATGCATGCAATCCATGTTTCATAGCAAATAAGAAAATCCTTGGACTCTTCAGTGCATTACACTATACTTCATGCTATCAGCTTATTGTTATCATATTTCTAGAATTATGAGAAGTGAGATACAGTATTATCAAATTTTTTTGCATATTCTTTGCCATATTTTACTTAATACAGGTGATTCTTAGGAACTATAGGATAGCACCTGTACCATTTTGTATTAAAGCTGCTGATTTTATCATACAGAGTTGAAAGGAACTAAAATGAAGTTAGGAGATTTGCACTGCTGTAAAAGCAGTATGCTGAAAAAGCCCATCCTACCTCCACAGAATAATATTCCAAGTAGTGCTCCCAGTTGTTTTAGTAGTGCAGATCAGAATGTGAATGAATCCAGTATAAAACAAAGTGAATCAACACAGGACTATTGCATCCCTTACCTTACTACAATTTTATTTATTACACACACAGATAACCCTCTTCATGAGCAGGTTATCTGTAATTTCTTGTTTATGGTAATGCCTTCTGTTTTGGTTTGTCAACTTTACATATATTAATTAAGCTATAGGTAGTTTTAACGAGACCCATGAAGGTTATTAGGAGCTGAAAGTGTATGCAGAGTGAAGCAGTAATAAATGATACATGGACTGTTTGTTTTGATGGCATCTCCAACAACATGAAGGTGTAAAATGCATGTAAAATATTTTGAAATCCTTAGATTAATGCTGACTTTTAACCTAAATTAAAGCATGTGGATTTTATATATGGGATGATACGTATAAACATACAGATATGTATCAATAAGCAAAGCACTACACAAACTGAATATATGAGAGACTTATGAATATTTGGGCTAGTAATTATATACTATTTTTCCCCCTATAGTATTATAGAGATTACATTAAACATATCCTGATAATCAAATTAAAGTTTGACTAACTGATTTACATATTACTGTAATTTTTCAGTTTCAAGCTTTTATTTTCTCTGCTACTCGAGTTACATTTCAGTGGTTAATGACAGTGCTGTATCCAAGGTTTCTCAAAACACTTGTGTGGCACAATATGTTTCTGCACTGCAGAGAACTACACTTAAAAAAGTATTGCTAGTCAGTCCCAAAAACATGAGCCAGGGTCCTTTCCCTTCTCTCTGTTACCTTCTCTTCATTTCCAAATCCATGTCCACCACTTACTCATTGCTACTCCAGTAGCAGAAAATTGTTTTGGCTCCAGCCAGTCTTCCGTTTAATTCTGCTGCGCTTCTGATCCCTGTAAAAATTTCCATACAAATCACTGAAAACTTTATTGAGAAGATTCACATTAATCACCCAGTAAGCTTATGTATCTGAAAAAAAGAGTTCCACCTTCCTTTTCTTCCTCTCCAAGGTCTAATAGTTGCTTACAAAAATGACCTCAGTTCAGTAGCCTGCCCTGGTTACAATTACAAGAGCCTTCTGCATGACTTGAGCTAGCTAATTAAAATTCTCATTAAAGTCTGAGCTATTGAAGCAAAGAGCCAGTATATAATTTCTCTCTACTTTACAGTTTATATATTTTCAACATCTAATAGCCTTCGTAAGGATCATTGCGTTCATTCATAAGGCTGTAAGTAGTTTTATTCTGGCCCATATTTCCAAAAATGTCCCTTATATTTGGCATGATTGCAGTGTTCTGGACTCATAAGGTCCATCCAACAATGTCCTCAGTGTACATGCACACGTGGTTTCTGTTCAGTTAGTTCAGATGTAAAATTTTCCAGTCACTGAAGATAACTGCTTTTGACTGTTTAGCCCCACCTTCTGATGCATGTGATGGTGTGATTCTTGTCTGATGTCTCAAAGGTTTTAAAGCTTCTTCTGTTGTGTCAGATTAGGAATATGGGGCTCTTACCTATATTGCTCTTGGAGGGGCACCATTTCTTCTGGATGTCTCAGTCCAAAACCTCTTTTTCATGGTGCTGACAAGGTATTTATTGCATACTTGAAAAGAAACATCCCTGAGGTTTTATATTTAACAGGTGAAAGTTAAGCACACTTATATACAAATACATATTGTTTGTTTTTTGGCATATGTATGTGTGAGGAGTTGAGTCTAGAGTTCTGTATAAAAATGCATCTCCATCAAGAGTGTAACCAGCAGAACAATTTCTTACATTTAGAGGGCAACTCAAGTTAAATAGTGGAAATTATTTTTTTTTCCTTTTTCACCTCCGTGGACTTCCAGTTGTACCTGCACATAGAACTGTTACAAAGCTGCAGTGAGAAAGGGATGTAATTCACACTAAAAGCAGCTAGTTTTCAGTTTAGGTTTATTAGCACTGTTCCTAACCATTCTCATGGAGTACACTTCATTGATTTGCACAGATGCCCCTCAGAGGATAGGTATCTTCAAACAAGAAAAACTGGACTGATTTAAAGTGTGTCTTACTTTCCTTTTTAACATGTTTATGTGTTTAATAGATTAATGAGTGGATTGGAAGGTATAGTGAAACTGAAGCTGTCTTTTAATTAAATATTTTCACTTATTTTCAGTATACATCTGCTCTGACTTATGATGCTGTTCAAGTGATGACAGAAGCTTTCCGTAATTTGCGTAAACAGAGGATTGAGATCTCCAGAAGAGGAAATGCTGGAGATTGTCTTGCAAATCCAGCTGTACCCTGGGGTCATGGTGTAGAAATAGAAAGGGCTTTGAAACAGGTAGCTCCCTTGGAGTGAATGCTGGGATGAGTGCTTGTGTGAAATCCTCTGTAGATGCTTGAAAAGAACCTTTCAGTCTCCTAACCTGCTTGGATCTTACTGGGAATAATGTGGAAGTGAACTGCTTTGACATATGCAAAAGAGTCTAAACTCAATGCTTTTGAATACCAGTAGCCATTTCTGTAAGTATCAATTTTTCTAAAAAGAAACAAACTTAATTCCTCTATCACTTTCATCTTTGTCTATATAGGTTCAGGTGGAAGGTCTAACAGGGAATATAAAGTTTGATCAGAATGGAAAGAGAATCAATTTTACAATAAACATCATGGAACTCAAAAGTACTGGTCCTCGGAAGGTAATTTGAATTGTCTTACCATGTCTTTCAAGGTTTTACCATGCTAAGAAACAGGTTAAGGTAGGTAATGAAACACTGTAGATGAATTAAAGTATGAGTTGTGAAAATATTAATTCATAGGTGTATTCTCTGATGATCTTTCAGGACAAAGTAAAAATATATACGTTTTTAGGTTTTTTCCTAACAAGTACGAGTTGTTATTCCTGGTAAGTACTACCTAAGATTATTTACCTTTCGGGTTTTGTGGATTAAACTTTCCAATCTGAGTTGCTGAATGTGAGCCAGTATTTGGGGATATATGCATCTGAATGACAAATGCAGATTATGGGTTTTCGTTGACATTACTTGAAATGTGATTACCTTTATGCTGTAGCTCCAAACTTTCAGGAAAAGCCAGTTTGTCATGTCTTCCTAATCTACAGTAGTTCACCCTTTCATAGTGTGGTATAGGTACTAACACCTGATAATCTGCGAATGAAAATGACATACCTGTATTAGACAAATTATTGTGAACAAGTATCATTAGTTCAATCTTTTTACTATTTGTTATAGTCTTGAACTACATAAATAGAAATATTTACACTAGTAAATCCATAGCTAAAATAGTTATCTGTGTGCATGAATCAAGGGCATAGTAATAACATGCTTTACTTCTTCTATGGAAGTTCATATTCACTGGTGTCTGCATCCTATAAACTCTCTTTAGATTGGATATTGGAGTGAAGTGGACAAAATGGTTGTGAATCCTCTTGATGGCCCTCTTGGAAATGAATCTTCAGGACTAGAGAATAAGACTATTATTGTCACCACTATTTTGGTAATTAACCTCATATTTTGTCAGAAGATGGTCTGTCCTACAGTGATTTGTTTCTCATCATTATGTTAGTTTAAATATACTGCCTTTTTATTATTTGTAGTTGTGACTTGTTACTCATTATGATAGATAAATAAAATCTGGAAATGAAGCAAATATGTCTTATTTGGTATGTGATTTTGCTCTATATGAAACAAAAAATGATGGACTGAGCATCCTAGAGTCTAAAATATTTAGACCTGAAAATAGAAATGAAATACCTGCTTTCAAAGGAGAGGAACTTGGAGAGGCAGGCCATAGTGTTAGTTTTAGAGAATGGATTGCTGGTTCTTATTATTCAGAATTGTAGCTGCTATGGATTGGTGAAGTGTAAAGTTGTATTTTAGTTGTCTAGAAAATAATGTACTGCTTTAGAACAACTTTTTTTTTTTTAAGTCACACAGCTGCCTTATGAGTTTGGACAAGACATGGGTTACCATAGGAGTAGCACTTGGTGCAAAAATAGTTAAGTAACAACTGAGCAAAGGGCAGATACGTTACTTTGATACAACTTGAGGACATCACCAGTTTTGCTGTGGATAGAACTTTACTGCATGGTTTTAGATACATTACCTGTAGTTTATGTAGTAATTCAGTAAAGATACGGCCTGAAGAGCTGAAGTTTTTCCATCAGGGATGTGGTTGCGAAATAGGAAATAATTTTATTGTGTTAAAACAACAACAAAAGAAACTAAATACCTTTGCCTTCTTCCATCCGCACTGTATGAGAGAAAGAAACTGATTTTGGAACTTGCTCTTTCTTCTCTGAATGCATAACTCCTGTTAACATTCATGGTCATTATTAACATACTGCTGGGAATCACTGTACCTGTAAGTATTGTTTGTGTGCGACTGTGGATAATGCAGCTTTTAAATGTGCTAAGGACACGTCACATTAATAACTAACTGCTAACATACACATAGCACATATGACTCCAATGTTATATTCTGGTTTTTTCACATGTAAAAGGAAACATTCATCTATGAAGTGCACAACTGATACTTCTGTCTCTTTAGCAAGTACCTAAGACAAGTTCTTTCTGTGCAGGAGTCCCCATACGTCATGATGAAGAAAAATCACGAAATGCTTGAAGGAAATGATCGATATGAGGGCTATTGCGTGGACTTAGCTACAGAAATTGCTAAACACTGTGGATTCAAATACAAGCTCACAATTGTTGGGGATGGCAAGTATGGGGCAAGGGATGCAGACACGAAAATCTGGAATGGAATGGTTGGAGAACTTGTTTATGGGGTAAGAAAATATTTTATAATAAAACCATTAAAAATTATGCATAGAAGGAGTGGGATTTGGTTTATTTTTCTCTGTAGAGTAGAGGAAAATTATTTAATTCATTTGATAGAGAATTAGTAACTTGTATTGGCATGAAAAATTCTGAAAGTAAAACATGGAATTATATTTTGTATGCAAAAGAAGCTGGGGGGAAAGTGAGTGCATATTTCATCTTTCTGACCAGGTAAAAGGCAATTTACTTTACTAACACTTTTAAATGTCATACACTTTTTAAAGGGCATGTGTAAAAAGGGAAGGTTGGAATAGGCCAACCATATGGCTGTATGTATTTCAGTAAGAAGAGTTTGAACAAAAAATTTCTTAAATTCTCCACAGGACATTCTTGGTAAAATGGATGTTGTCAGTGTCTCTGCTGTCCTATTTTCTGTTTGTGAAATGCAATAGAAACTAAACCATTCTTTGCTCTGGTAATTATATTAGCTATTATTTGCTTTTTATCTTCCTTTACAGAAAGCCGATATTGCAATCGCTCCATTAACTATAACATTGGTGAGAGAAGAGGTGATTGACTTCTCAAAGCCCTTTATGAGCCTGGGGATATCAATAATGATCAAGAAGCCTCAGAAGTCCAAGCCAGGAGTGTTTTCATTTCTTGATCCATTAGCATATGAAATCTGGATGTGCATTGTTTTTGCCTACATTGGGGTCAGTGTAGTTTTATTCCTGGTCAGCAGATTTAGCCCATACGAGTGGCACACTGAGGAATTTGAAGATGGAAGAGAAACGCAAACTAATGAATCAACTAATGAATTTGGGATATTTAATAGTCTCTGGTTTTCCCTGGGTGCCTTTATGCAGCAAGGATGCGATATTTCGCCAAGGTTGGTTACTCGCCCATTTCAACTTTGTGCATTTTTGGTCTCAGCCGTCTCAGCCAGAGGAGGTTCATGGTGCATATATTTTCACTCTCAGAAATAAAGTAATTGCTATGCTTTTTCCCTCCCTAAAATCACAGAAGTCCTTGAAATAAAGGCAGTTGTCTGTGACTTAGGGTCATGATGTGTTTGATCGATATTGTCTTGATGTCGGTCGTACCTTTGCCAAGTGAAGTTATATACACCATGCAGAGACTGTAAAATGCATAAGGTTAAGTCATTCCATGCCTTCTTGGAGGGGTACCGTGTTTTTGCTGCATATTCCCATTTTACAGTTGACAGTGCATACCGTTCACAACAACTGTAATGGGAAAAAAGGGTAACATGCTAGTCGCAAGCTACACAGGCAGCACTTTCTCTCTAAAACTCACTACATATCATAACACATTTATTAACCCACTGTTTTTCTACAGCAGAGCCTTGAGCTGAAATAGAAGTCATGTGATGGCTCTAATTTAATATGAATAGTTGCAAAACACTGCTGTTTTGCCATGGCCCAGTTTTAGAAACGTCACAAAGGAAATAGCTGAAATAAAAAGGTCCAGTTTGAAAATGCTTAATTCCTCATGGATTTTCACCTACTTTATTAGGGACAACTGTACAGCACTGAAGTTAATTCCTTTGCAGGTCATTAAATATTCTTTTTCCCTTGTGGACAAGTGGTTCTAGCCTTGATTCAGCAATCTGGTAAGTAGGTAGGTAAATAACTACTTCTAGCTTGAATGAACGATAAGAAACAAGGGAAATATGGTAACTGGGTTTAAGGAAATCAACTCAGAAGGCCTACCTAATTGTACTAAGGAATTTAATTTTCTTCTAAACATCCTGAAGTAAGACAGGGAATAAGTCAATTTTTAGTGTCTCGTGGCTAGTGTGCAAAATAAATCACACCAAGGGAGCATTTCTTAGATATCAGTCATGCATCCCAAAAGGCAATGGCAGGTTTTCAAGTTCTGCTACAGAAATAGCAGAGCATTCTTTGTGTGAGAACTTTAGCAACTCTGTATAAAGGCTGGCATATCACAGTGAGACGTGCCAGTCTTTTTGATGAAAGATGCAATACATTTAGCTTGTAACACCATAACAATTGTATACAAAAAATGAGAGCAAATCATTTCAGGTCATGAGAAGCTGTGTCAATTTCCATCCTGTGGGGTTTCTGTATTGATTATACACTTCACAGGATTGACTGTGTGCAAAGTTTTCTATTAATTACAAAATTATTTTTCTTGAATCAAGGCCATAGTAGAATAATGATCTTCTGTATCGTTATTATTTCACTCACTATTAAAGCTTGACCATTGTGGTGCACAGTTTGATAACTTCTGAAAGGTGATGTAAGAATTATGATAGTAGATGTTCATCATAAAAGGTGCATGAAGCTCAGATAATTTTGAAGAGTCAAGATTTAGTTTCAGCAAAGTGTTTAACAGCATTTTATTTAATTACAAGCATGCTTTTGAGGAAAATTGTTAGTTTGTATGTTACCTGTTTATTGTAAAAGTAGAAAAGGGCTGAAGACACCTCAGTTATTTTTGGCTTTGCACCAAAACCATCACTGTGGAATTTGAGCTCCCTGCAAATGGATTAGAGCATATACAAAAAGGAATCCTTTCAGATGTGAGCAAAATGCCTTTGTGAAGTTAAGTTTTGCACTGTTGCTACTAATTTCTCTAATACAAATGACAACCACTGTAAGAATGGTAGAGTAGACAAGTAACTAGGGCTTCCTGACTCTGAAGGTGGTACTGAGAAAAACTGGACCATGTGGAAGCTGGTATGCAGTAGCAATCCTCATGTTGCCATGTAGCTCCGAAACAACAGGAAGGAAGAGAATAAACTAGACTAGACTAAAATAATTCTATGGTAATGGTAACTTAGCAAAGTTTTCCTCATCTTTTCTGAGATATGAGTGTACTCTCAGTACTGCTACATAATACCTTTTTTTAAGTATTGAGTGTGGTGCATAAATTTAAGTAGTTTTGCAAAGGAGTTATGTTACTATTTAATGATCTAATTAATGAGGTACTTGTACAATTGTGGGTCCACACTAGTGTATAATTATCAATCTTTAAAAATGTCATTAAAAAAATATTTATTTAACTGGGACAGACCTTATGGGAAAATTTTGAATACAAATTACATTAAAAACATTTTTACTTACAAATTTCACATGGGAGCATAATGTCTGGATTGGCATTGAGCTTATTCTTATTTTTCAAAGTCGGTAGTGACTTTGCCAATGGATTATGGGCTTTTGAAGATTATTATCGTTTGTAGCAGACACTATCAGTGCAATACAAAATGCCATAAAATCAGCAGATATTAAGTACACATTGTAAGATATTTTGACCTTGCAAATATATATATTTCTCATACAATTCAATCTTTTAATCCTAGAATTATATTGTACTCATTTACCTTCCTGTCAAGTATAAAATATTTTTTCAAAGGTGACAGAAAGCAAGTTTGCGGAATAAATCTCAAGAAAGAACTTGAATTCATTTATTTTCTATGGTCCTTTTAAATAACATATTCTGGACCGTATCTGACTTGATTTTCATGCATTAGAGTGAATTAGTGAGTCTGTTGTGACATGGAAAAAAGTCTTTTCATGTCTGAATTATCAGAGATTTCTTTCTGATACGAAGTAGTAAAAATAATTTGTCCAGAATTGGTTTTTGTTCCCAGTTTAATAAATCAGTTTTGCATAAGTATAATGTTTTAATGTATATATATATCTATTTAAATATTTTTTGAAATCTCATTCACAATACAATAGGCCGGGTAAGTGATTTGTAAGTTGTTTACTTAATAGACAGAGGAAACACAGTAAGATTATACCTAAGGTACTGCAACATCTTAGTACTAGACTTTCAATTACATGCACATTTCTGCCCAATAATTAATCACATATCTGAAAATTATGTGCTCTGTATAATGTCTTGTTTGGAAACAAAGTAATCTATAATTTTGAAGTTTAAAGGATCATTAGAAAAATGTCAAATTTTACAATGATGGCAGAATCAATAATCCTCTATTAGTTTTCTAGTATTGAAAAATCTTGCATTTCTCTAGTTGTGTGCTGTATGCTGTTTTACATATTTTCTTGAGTTCTCTTTTCTTCTCTCTTCTTGAGCAGGAAATGCAAACCAAAGATCCATAAGAGCCCATCTGCTGCAGTTACAAACATCAGATTATTATTACTGTTTAAAAATACACTTTCTTCACCATCTTTGTGTATTATCACTGATTGTTTTATGTCCAAAAGTTTCGTGCATCTTTAGTTTATGGATATTTCTTGGGCCAGTTTTTATTGCAAATATGCTATTTGTTTCTCAGCATAGATTGTCCATGGCACCATAAGACATTGTTTCGTGGAAACCAGTTTTTGTCTGAACGTCTTAGGAAAATAAGCAAGCTAAAGGCACTTAATTTTTAAGTGCATACTGGCTCATCTGAAAGCACTGCTTTTCTGATTTTGTTTGATCCTTTTAATAATGTCACACAAATTCACTTCAGAGGGAATGACAAGTTTATGTGTTAATTATAGCACATTATGATGGGAACAGTTTCCTTTCAGAATGTTCAGAATGTTGAAGAACTGGATCACTAAAGTCTCCCTGAAATAACTCTGGAGTCCTGATTTTAGCAAAATCCAGGAATGTAGTAGAAAATGCCTTGATTTCCCATCTGATTAGTATGCAGAGGAGCGCTACAAGATAGCCTGAAATGCTTCCCTATAGTATAATGCATCATTTGCATGAAACTGATAACGTGTTCCTTTTTAGGACTTTCATTTCACTTTACAAATCCATTTCATACTTGTTATTAGATCCCTGTCTGGGCGAATTGTTGGAGGTGTGTGGTGGTTCTTTACCCTCATCATAATCTCATCCTACACGGCTAACTTAGCTGCCTTCCTGACGGTTGAGAGGATGGTGTCTCCCATTGAAAGTGCAGAGGATCTTTCCAAACAAACAGAAATTGCTTATGGAACGTTAGATTCTGGCTCCACTAAAGAGTTTTTTAGGGTAAGATTTTCTACTTTTAGATTTCAGTTTTGTTTTAAATAGTTCTTCACTCATGTATATATGTTTTTTTCCTAGGCTTTATTAAAAGATTGCTATAAAGAACATGGCATGTGCAGCCTAACTTGCCGGTATAAGTGTTTTTGTTTGTTCGTTATCCTTATATTTTATTATCTATATGTAAATACAAGTGTCATGTTATAAATATGCAAAACAAAAGTGGTTGCAAGGAATTACATAAAAATATTCCACTATAAAGTAAAAAACAAGGTGTGTTCAGAGGCAGAAGTTGGTGTCATTCATCTAATCTGTAAAGCAGGAACTAACGATTATAAATAAGGCTGTTTAATATCTGTGCTGTATTTTAGGTAGTCATGCAGTGAGTAGGGATGTGGGAAAGTGCACAGTCATGTTTTATTAAGTATTTCACATTATTTTTCAAGTTTGCAGATAGGGAATGGGATACTACCCAGTTGGCTGCTCTGGTAAATCCCTGCCTGCTTTTCAAACGAGTTACTATTTGTGTTTGCATTACAGTAATGCTTTGGAAGCCTGTCAGTCCTCACCTTCTACCTGAGTACTACAGTTTAAAAAAAGTTTAGACTTCCAATGTGTAAGTCTCAGGCTGCCCTTGAGACATGGTGAAATCCATCTAGCAAATGAGTGAGACACTAAGGCTGCTGGGAAAAACACCGTGACTGTTTTGCCTTGTCTGTATGTTCCTTGTGTCTTTCCCTGTAATACGGAAGTGGATCTGAAGTACTACAAATACAAAAAAACCCTTTTGTTTTCATATTTTTCAATGGATTATGACAGTGTTAGTTTTCAACAAACTGTATTTTAATATAGTCATAAATATTACATTTACATTGCAAACATAGCCTGCCATAAAAGTGAAACAAGTTCTCACAAACATTTTTAATGTACTGTATAGTTAGAACACCAACTGCTAGCTTGTGGTTTTTGCTGGATCCTGTAATACATACTTTAGTGATAACATACTAAATAGGAGCCATGCTTTTTTCAACTGCAGAAAAGCATTATTTTGGATTTTTAATGGTAGGTCCAGTAATAAGAGGCCTGCTGCTGATTGCATTACTGTTGGCTAAACCAAAACTAACATCAGGTGCATAAGCTAGTGAAAATGAGCTCGAGTTTGTGCTAGGGTTGCTTAGAAGCTTTTAGAAGTATACGAGCATGTGTTTCTGGTTTTGGGAGTATAAACCGTTTAAGTCATGGCTGTACTGGGGTTTGAATGTGAACTAATAGTAGGTCAGTTCTTCTGAACTTTTTAGGCTTCCTTTTAAAATAAAAGATGTGTCCGTGCATGCATCCGTATGTAGGTTTTGTGTGCCTAGCACATATATGCATCTTTCTGATTACACTCATACATAACTAGTGTTTCTGATTATTACCTGAACATAAATAACTTATTTTTGTAAAAATCAGGTGGGGGCTTTGTGAGGCCATATTATTCTCCTTTTGTTAAGATAACTTTAGCATTGCACAAACAAGGCTATAATGGTCTCTGGAAATTTCTTCTCAGCAATTTCCATCACAAACAACTTGGTGCATTATGTGTCATGAAACTTCTTAGCCTGTTGGCTCTGTTTACTGTTTGCTAAAAATCACTTAAACTTGCCTGGTTATTTTTCAAGAAATAACAGCTGACAGAATTTATTTCTAGGAGACCTGAAACTCAAGTTTCAGGAGCAAAACTCGCTACTGATGGCAGTGTGGAAGCAGCATCTAGCACTTAGGGGACTCAAATTTCACCTAGAGTAGTTCTGTATGGTGACTGGATTGGAGTGGATGTGTGGTTTTTATATGACCTGAAATTAGTACTAAAATTTTTTGCATAACTGGAAACAACCTGAGTATTTTTCTGTCAGTAAGAAAAAATGGACTGGCTTTTTCTCTGTCACTGTTACGAATTAAAAGAAACATTTGAAGTTCTTTCACAGTTAGTTTGTTTTCTCTTCAAGACGTTATTTGCAAGTTTGCTTTCTATAGATGGAATGTATACTAGACATAATAATAAATAAAAATAATTAGAAAATAATAATAATGTTATAGATCACAATTTTCTTCAATGGCATATTTGTAAGTACCAGAATGTGTAATAATTTTCCTCAGGAGATCTTAAAGTGACTACTGCAAATACTCCGTGTCTTCACAGTTCTGTTCCATTGAGTTGGGATACTTACCATTTCTGATACTTACTAGTTCCTCTGTCTTAGGGATATTACTCTTAGAGTACAAAGATGTGTAGTGCATTGCTTTTTCTTTTTCTTTTTGATTTCCAACCTGAAGTACTGATCAAAACATGGAAGAAAATATCTGTGCCTGTGGTTTTCCAGAAGTGCAGCAATATTCTCAAATAAGTAGGGAATTGTGGTGGTGAGAATGTGAATAGGACTGCAGGTGCAGCTTGGAAGATACAGGTGTCATTTCAGTTGATCTTCTACAGGTGCATTATCTCTATAATTGCCAGATCACAGATATTATTTGTTGGAGCAGTAAATGGTGGGGCACTAGAATTTCATCACTCAGGTGTGTACTATTGACACTGTCCATAGTCACACAGTATTTTTTACCTGCAGTGATTTCTTCGCAGCTGTTGTAAATACATTTGTTGTATGCATTAGCCAAGACACACAGTAGAACTTCAAAGAAAACAAACAAACAAACAAAAAAGTCACTGACCCAAGAAGGCAGACTACTCCTCACCTAACCCTGCAGAAATTAATGTTATAGCATTGTCTGTATGTGTTAACTCCTGAAGTTGCCTTGATTTCTTTCTTGGACTACAGCACTGGAAGAATAAAACAATGTACAATTGCCTAAGTATGCAAGCTTAACATTTACTGGAAGATTTCCTTGCTTTCCACCTGCTTGAAGGCATATTGAAAATTAATGTGATACAAAGAGAACAAAAGCTAATTACTTTTATAATTCAGTCATGCTCTTTGCTATATGCCTAGCTCTATTCATCAAAAATATGTATAAGCTTGATAAGACAAATTAAATGGATCTTTCTACCTTTTTTCCATTTTAAAAGATGAATTCTAACTAGTTCCATGTGTAAGGTAAGAAGACATCTCAAAAAGAAAAAAAGACCTGCAGAGTAATAATTAGAGTAATTTACATTCTCTCTCTTCATTTGTTTTTATTTAAAATCTTTTTATATGTACCTTTTTTTGAACCAACATGTACAGACCAATCAGTTTTGTTCTAACTGTTGAGTGGCCTTCAAGAGTAGATCCTTTGCCAAAGTAAAAGCAAGAAGAACTGCTCAAAAGTATTCTTTAGCTTTTACTGAAAAGACTGCAAGAGTTGCTTATTCTCCCTTAGGAGACCAGAGTCCCAGTATGAAAAGTTGAGCATGGGAAAAATGCCAGAGGGGTGATAATCCTTGCTGTCTTATGAAGTCCTCTTCCATACTGAAAAGCCAGCAACAAACAAAGAAGAGCTGACAAGACCTCTTGAGTCATTGCTCCTGCAAAAGCGTTGTCTACTGGAAGGCAAAGAAAATTTGGTCTGAAGATTAGTATTATTTTCTTTCCTGAGGGTCTTCAACATGGTGCAGTGCCTCTAGGTATATGAGTATTTTGAAATATTTTTTTAACTTATAAAGGTACTTAGCTTTGTGGTTATATTACAAGAGGTTATGCAAAAAGAGATAAAGCTGGATACCAGTCTGTGAACCCCAGTCTGTCTTTATGCTCATCAAATATTCAAACTGCTAAAAAAAGCCCCCATGGAAAATCTCCAAAACCAGTGAGAAGAGAAGAAATACTCCGATTTTTTTAATGCAATTGAAGTAAAAATATATGAATCATACTTCAGCCTCAATTTTTGAAGTCTGAGGCATAGGAGAGTTACAGAACATGTATTTCCAGAGTTAAATTTTGGCTCACTCCCCAGAAGCCTTTGAGAGTTAAAAGAGACTTTGTTATGAAATCTTCTGTAACTTTTACCGCAGACTCTTTTGGGTACTGTAAAGAGGTGGGGGCTATAGGACTGGCATTTCATCAGTCTGTGAAGGCAATATGATTAGAGAGTGTGAGTTTGGCTTTTTAAGTTTGACAGAAGAGAAAGGTATGTAGCTGAAATACTGAGGAGAGAGACATCTGAGCACTGAGATGGTGGAACGACAGCCCTCTGCTTCCAAGAACGTATTAGTGAAGTTATGGTTCTGTTTGTGTGTGTGTGATCTAGAGGTTTCAATGATTAATTCCCAGTTGTTTTCTTGTGTTTCAAGGTCCTTGCATCTTGGCCATATACTGAAGAATTTATTTGGGCCGTTGTGGAAGTAATCTTAAAAGAAATAATGCAGTAATCAATAATTCCTTTTTTTTCCTCAAAGCATTTCCCAATGTTATTTTCCAGGATTCATTTTTTTTCTCTCTCCACATTGCCCAAAATCATAATGTCTTTTTCAGACAGCTCAGTGAGCCTAGTGAGCAAAGCATTGCAGTGTTTCAAAAACCTTGTTACATATATTACTCAGAAAAGTTAATTTCAAATTAGTATTTGGATAACATTTATTAAAAGAAAATGTATTCCTTTGTAATAGAATTTTCCTTCCTTGATTGTAAGGACAAATTGTGTCTGATAAAATAAATCTTCTCTTTCAAGTTTTCATCAAGTTTCATTAGTTCTAAGCCAGGTATGCTGTGTTGTAGGTAATTCAGTGCTGGGCAAAAATGAATTTGCAGCAGTATAGTTTGAAGATTCACCAGAGTTTTGTAATTTATTTTATAAATTTATACACTCTAAAATAAGTATAAATCAGTATTAAGTTCTATTTTATTTCCTAACCGAAAGGTATTTATAACTAGTTTATCTTCAGTTGTTACAGGACATTAATAATTATTATGTAGGTTTTTTTCTTCCCAGTGTTTTTTTTCCAATGCATTAATACAGAGCAAGTGTGGAGTTTTTCTGAGCTTTCATCTCTTATCAAAAAACCCTACATTTATTCTTGATTCCCAAGCAAGGCATTTTGATCTCTGATCATTTCATAGCTCCTCTGTGTGTGTGTGTGTCATAGTCTGAATAACTGTTCCTGAATGTGGATGAACAGAGGTGTACATTATATGCCATCTGAGATGTCAGCAGTGCTTTGTACAAAGGCATTAATATTTCTGTGCTGTTTTTTCCATGCAGTTTATATGACTTACTGTTTCCTTTATGTTATCAGGTTTCCCCTGATCAAATTGATATCCTACTTAAAAATCTACATTTGTATTGCAGTGATGCAGCAAAGCCGTAGTAGTATATACTGCAATATGACTGTAGTACAACTGTTCTTTTTATCAGTAGGTTTATTTCAGTAAATTTAGTTCTAGGAGTGGACAGTGGATTTTTCTTGTGACCAGCACTTCAAAAAGAACACATGGATTTAGGTCATCATTGTGGAAATGTGTTTGTGTGACTTCTATCTGAGTTTTTCATTAAATGAGATTGAAATGGTCTTCTTTGATTTTATGAATATGCAAAATTTTGATCGTGTTGAAATCGAAATTAATAAGTCTGAGGAGTCATTTCAGCAAGTATTTTAACAGCAGTCAAATGATCTTGAAACCTTTAACACTAACATCCCTTTTTAAGACAAGCCTTGAATGCTTAAGTCTAAATTACATGAAGAATATGATGAACAGAGTGTCTTGCACATTTCTGGAGAAAATTATTTTAAATAGGCTTTGGAGGAATAAGTTATTGAGGTAGAATGTTTCACAATTGTTTTTAATAAGACCAAATATATTTAAAATGTTTCAAGTATCTCAATTAAGAAATGGAAACAGGAAAGCCATAAAACTGCAGCTTAAGTATGTGAGACTAATTTTTACCAGTACTGAATGAAGTTACCAATATATTACAAAATTTATATGTTCCATCTCTTTGAACTTTCATTCACCTTAAATATCCACCCAGTGTAAACAAGGTTAAGTATTTTTAAGTACGTAATCTTGAGCTAATTAAAGAGGCTGAAAAATTAGTTTTGTCCTTTTCTCTGTTTTTTGTATGTATCTGTAATTGGTTTACTGTGTAAATCAATACAACACATTTGTTGTTACATCCTCTAGCTACTGATGACAGTACCAGTTCCTTTCCTTTAATTCAGTGAGGAAGGACAACAAGATGGTTACAGAAACCATATTTGAGAATTAAAGTTCTGTGGCCACAGTACAAGATCATCATCTAGAAGAACGTTTGTAGTGTGAGGAGGTATGTCTGTTACCGGCATACTAATTACAGCACCTCAATTTTAAGAATAATAGGTCTTTGAATGACAAAACTGAAAAGTTATCTGATTACCTGTGAAACACAGTTAATTAATTAGATAAAGCTTTTCATAATTTAATTCCATAATGAGCTTCTTAATGAAGGCAGTCTTTTATATTTAAATAGGCTGTGTATTTTGTAATTATAATAATTTTTATAGTCAAGATGTCCAGTGTCAACATGATATTAAAAACAAACAACAAAAACCCCTGTTAGCTCCTGGGGCCTTTTGTATCAGTTATTGTATTTTCATAAAAGTGGGAAATAATGGGAGAAAAAGTGTTCATTGTGACTATTAGGGTCTTGTACTGTTGTGTTGGTGTTGATTGTAATACCAAAGTTACAGTTAGCTCTTAAGACTTTATATGTACACTAGAGTGTCACCTTGCAATATCAATCAACCACAGTGTTTAAGAGCAGCGCAGATTATTTTCATACGCTTGCAGTCTTGTAAACAAATAATACAGTAATCTAGAATGGTTCTTTTTTTTGGATCACATGCTAGGAAGTTGTGTTGGTATTTTTGGAGCAGTGATGTCCTTTGAGGCTTTTGGTGCCGTTAAAGAAAGAAGACATAAGAAAGAAATGTGAAATGCAGCTTGCACACTGGGCATTCTGCATTCACAAGAATTCTGTTTCCTTGTGGTTTACTCTGCTGTTGCTGATGGCTGCATGCTTTTCCAAGTGCAGTTGAACAAGATGAAAAAGATAGTTTGGACAGGGATAAAATATATGGTCAACTGTAGCACTGGCCAAATTTAAATAACAATATAATGTGATTAGATTTCACACACACACACTATATACTTAAGATAAGCATGCATCCTTCTTTTAGCAGTCAAATAATGTTAGCTTTCAAGTGTGTGTGCACAGAATCCTAGAAGGTCTCTTAACGCTGCCCATTTCTAAATCCTTTAGCTCTCCCTCTCAAACAAAAGACAAATTCTGAAAACAAAATAGTGAAGAAAATAAAATGATGCAGTTGAGAAAAGAGAATGTATTACTAAGCAATATAAAGAAGACCTTAGAAGTCACAAGTATCCCCTAAGTAGTGGCTCATTGCTCTTTATTTTTTAGGAGTCTATGCAAGGTCAAGGCCTAGGTGTAGGGGTCAAGACTCTGAGCTATATGAACTGCAGCATGGTCGTTTTCAGTATTCATATCTGCAGAGGACTGTGCAGTCATGGCAAATTTGAAGTGTTTTCTGGTGACGTTTTTCATTACAGATCTTTACTTCCATAGTTGCTGTGTCAGGTATTCCTGTGGTCATTTATATGGTAAGGACCCTGTGAGCCATCTAGTGGGAGGTTTCTTCTTGACACTTGACCATTTGGGAAATAGGAAGCTTCGTGGATTTTGAGGTTTATGGACAAAAGCAGAACAGACTTTGCTAGACTTCTATTACTTGATACATACCCAAACCTGTCATTCTAATATACCAGGAAACAATGGAGTAAGGAAAGACAGTTAAGTGAGTTTATGAACGTGACAGTTACTTATTTATTTAGTATTTTTAAGTTTTTACAAGAAAAAAAATAATGTTATAAGTTTGAGCATAACCTCTTTTATAACATGGGATTCAAATGCCTTCTAATGAAAGCTGTTGTGACAGGCACACAGATGTATGTTGTCTGCTTTGGTTTGAACTGAACCATGTGAGACAGCTCTAAACCAACTTTGTTGCCTTCTTTATAAAGCAATCCTGTGGTAATTCATGACATGTCACTGTAACAATTTTTAGACTACTTTCAGAAGCTTGCTTAGAGTGTAGTGCTAAATCCCATGCAGTGGGTGTATATGCTGCCAAGTGAATGTTGACCTATGATAGGAATTGAATGGAGCATCTGGGTTTAATTACAGAGTGAATTTAGACAATGAGATTTCAGGCAAGACTAAGCTCCTTCATGAGGCTGGGAACTTTTGAGTTTTGGGCTAAGGAAGAAGGAGATTGAGCACCCTGCAGAGCCAAACACTAGTAGCTCTGCTTCCAGGAAAGTGAGCAACTGCAGCAGAACTTAGGGAATAGATGATAGAAAGCTGCACAGCTAGGCTTTCTTTGTATGCTGTGGTGAAGTTATGGAGTCTCTCAGACATTAAATGGCCTGACTGCCTTGGATCTGCAGGTGGGAATCTCTTTCAGGCATGAAATGCAATTTACTATTGGTTAAAGGCACTTACCTGTATCTATCCATGTATCAGGTAAATTATAGGCAGAGAAAAGTGCCATATTGGGTTTTTACTGATACAGCACTGAGTGATAGTTTATTTTATGAACTGGCTTTTCACAGATGGTGCCATACATGGTTATTTCAGATTCCCCTAGTTTTTAGGATCTTAGGTTTTTTGTATCTTCTTAGATGGAGCAAAAGTGCGTTTGCAATATGGCAGACGTTTCAAGAATCTGAAAAACCCACTGCACCTTCAGTGCACAGTTTTTTTCTAGGTCATTCTTGTCATACTGAGTATATCCAACCCTTCTGAGACTAATGGGTATACTGAGTGTGTAATAGATCAGGATATGCAACAAGATATCTGCAAGGGAACTTTCAAAAGCCAGCTGTGCTTATGTATGTGTAGATTCTGGTAATAGATGGAAAAACCAGGACAATTTAGAAAACTTTCAATGGCCTTCAGTACTACCAGAACTTATAATACTAGTAGATGTACAAAGACCATGGAGAAATCTGAGCCTCAACATCTTCCTACACTACATTTCTGGACAGGAAGATAAGGGTAAGTCTGGGATTATGACAGTGCTGTGCTACAAGAACAGTGAAGCCTTGGGAAGACAATGAAAGCATTACTGATGCTCCTGTACTTGATTAATGTATTTTTTAGATGGAATGAGTGGACAGATGTTATATTTGTAGCAGAATTGCAGTTTTGAAGTGTATGTTACAAAATGTCTCTAGTAAATAAGTGTTTCTGATATGTTTCGTGCTAGTACAGATTTAATATACTTGCACATATAATAATGTGTCACAGAGAGCTAAGATAACTATGAAACCAAATGGTTCCTGATTTTCTACAGCAAAGTAGAAATGTAGTAATAGCTGAGTTACATGCAACATGGCATTGCATTTGGCAGTAGTTTATTGTCTACTTTATATAATGATTTAGGTTGGCTTGTTAAGGAGTTAATTTAGGGCTGATTGTCAGCTACACTGGTAGTGCTAGAGTTATTTTAATCAGTGTAAAAAGTGAAATGTTAGCACATAAAGGCTTTCTACTCAGCTTACATAGAGGAAGATGATAAAAAATTATGCTTTCTTAATTCTTCTTTAGAATTGTACAGTATGAGACACTATGAGAAATCTAGCATCATACACTCTCTGACTGGTGATTGTTACTGACTTGTCATATATTCCCTTTTGCCTGCTTTTTCTTTTATTCTTTTGTAGCACTGCTTCCTTCTTGGTGACATCTTGGTAGCAAATTTTGTTTTCCTCTATTTTTTTCCAGGTAAAAAAATAGCAATCAGTTGGTAGTTAAAACTGCCATTTATAGTTATAACTACCAATTGGTTAAAGCAAAAGAAATGTACTCCAAGTAACAGTCTTTCTGAAAGAAAACCCTGACCTGGTGACTTGAGTTGGTGAGGCATGTGGAGTATTACAAATAAGAGCAAACTTGAAACAGGTGCCTCACTATTAACATTCCCTTGAGGTTTCACATCGATGTTAGTTTCCTCTGTGGAGCAATCTGAAGTTTTCTAGTACCACTGACACATTTCAGCTTACCTCTTGTTTGCATAATGCACAGCCCTAGAGAGCTGCAGAAAAGATCATAATCTTGTTTGAGTGGGAATTGCTGATTAATATTTTGCTGAAGTTTGAATATAGATCTTATATTGCAATCTGGCACACCTCTTATAAAACGGAAGTAGTGCTGTTTTGATTCAAATCTTTAGTAAATATAAATATAACAAATACAAACCCCCATATATTAAATAGCAGCATAGTATTAAAAGAAAAAAAAAGAATGTTGGTGCTGCTGTCTTTCAACATTGAGTTATTAACTTGCCTAAAAAGTGACAATCATATCAGGTGTGCTTTTGCTGTCTATGTAAAGATTAGTTAATTAGGCTTCATATTGTCTCCACAGAGATCTAAAATTGCAGTGTTTGATAAAATGTGGACCTATATGAAAAGTGCAGAGCCATCTGTGTTTGTGAGGACTACAGCAGAAGGGGTAGCTCGAGTACGGAAGTCCAAAGGAAAATATGCCTACTTGCTGGA